>NC_088649.1:17943616-17998616 GCF_964019385.1 Sycon ciliatum | reverse complement strand
AATCGCCAAATACGGGAGCTCGCCAGAGCCAGGACCCATTTTTTTATGAATGGACTGTATAGTGCGTTTCAAAAGTATAGACCTCTAGACTTTTTCCGAATAATTCAAATTTGGTTTGAGCTTTTTGAGAAATTTCTTCGGAATATTGCTCAGGCAGCTCACGCAATTTTTCTCGTGTAAATTAAAAATTTCTAAGCGATTGGATAACAGACGCCCAATTTCGAAAATTGTATGCACAAAGTGATCACAGATGTTATATGGTATAGATGCTGGCCTAACGGTTTTTTGAAACCAGAGCTCTGGGCTTTTGAAACGCACTAGTTGCACTCAAGAAGGATGGAATTTCGCCATTGTGCGATTCCTTGGCCGCTCACTGGCACAAGTACTACTGGTAAGTAGCCGCACTCACGCGCAAAGGAACACCTGTACAGATGCACAACCACTGGCACACACACGCGCGCACACGAACAAACACGCATACACACACACACACGCACATGCACACACACACACGCGCGCGCACACACGCACACACACACACACACACACACACGTACCCCCCCCCCCCCCCCAACACACACACACATACAAACACACACACACACACACACACACAGCCATTCACTTTACCCACTCACCTTACTCGGCCAGAGTGTGAATCCACAGCCATGTTTCACTGTCAGCACACAATAGCGGATTCCGACGGACTGCATGACCTTAGCCCATGATTCAAAGTCAACGTTCACTGCCGTATCGAAGAGCTTCGGTTCCGGCAGTGCAGGCATGTGTATGTTACAGCCCTGGATGCCTACAGTAGAACAGTGATAGGGAGGAAAGGTCACTTAGTCCTGCCGTGTGTGTAAGTGTGTGTGTGTGTGTAAGTCTAAGTGTGTGTGTGTTTGTGTGTGTGTGAGCGCGTGTGTGTGCGTGTGACTGTGTGTGTGTGTGTGTGTGTGTGTGTGTGTGTGTGTCCGTCCTCTGGGGAAAATGACGATACCGCGGATGCAATTTTCCACAGTTTCTTGTAAATCCGCGATTTCCACAATCTTCTGCAAATTTTCAAGTTTTGTTGCATGAACACATCGCAAGACTCTGCTTGCATCACACGATCGAGGTCGTGTCACTCCCGAGCTAATTCGGATGGTGAGCCAATCAACCAAGTTGAAGCTACCAGCTTGGTGCGAGTCGAGCCAGAAGATGGTGTCCGTGAGCGAGCTGTCAACTCACGATTTCGGCGAGTGAGCGAAGAAGATGTTGAGAAGATGCAACGGGGAACAGGAACACCGAAGAAACGAAGAATTGCAGACTCTCTCTCTCTCTCTCTCTCTCACTCTCTCCCTCTCTCTCCTTGATCGCTGCTTGTTTATCCTTCCTTCTTTCGCTTTTTTTCCTTTTCTTGCCGTGGTTGGCTATCACCCCTTTCTCGCACTTTGTGTGCCAATTGGTCATGGACCACGAGTTGAGTGAAATAAAACACTTTGAAGTAAAAACAAAATAAGTAAACTGGCTGAAAGTGTTTACAAGCGATTGCCTTGTGGCAGAGAGGAAACACATGTTGTCTTCTGGAGTCTGTTTCTGATGCACACCTAGCTAGTGTTTTGAAGTCTGCGTACGTTTCGCTGAAGACACACAGAAAGGCACCCCTTACGCAAAGTCCAGCTTAGCTTCGTTTAGAAACGCAATCCAACGTGAGCTAAACACCCACAAGCGGAATATCAACAGCATCATCACTGGCATCGAGTTCACAGAGTTCAATAAAGCGTTTGCTGCCTACATCAAGAAGCTCAAGTCGGACGGCGACCTGAAAGCGGTCAATCACAAATCCCCAATCAGTGATCAAGATGACACTAGGCTGAACAAGTACTTTACAGACTGCACCGGTGAACCGCTCAGGCTTGCGAGATTCATTTGGTTTGTCGGAGCAAGCACTTCTGCACGAGAGGTCGGGGAAATCCATCAAGTCTATGCATCGAGGACTTCGAAACAGAAAGTCTGGCTCCACAACGACATACATCCGTACGACCACCGCTCGCAAAGAGCGGGGACTTCGAAACAGTCAAGTCTGACTCCACAACGACATACATCCGTATGACCACCGCTCGCAAAGAGAAAAATCGTCAGGGTTCGCTCACCTCCGCTGACGAAGTGCCCGGTGGTAGAATTGTAGACAGTCACCAAATGGGTGCCTTCAACCCGTACACCTCCAAGGTTACAAAGAGGAAAGGAGGGACAACGAGATCGTTCCAGCGAGCGTCAGCAGCAACCCGTCAGAGAGATACGTGGCACAATGGCAAGCCCCTGGGCAAGAACACCCTCGCCTCCATGATGACACAAATATCAGCAGCAGCTGGACTAACCGTAAAGTACGAACCACTCGGTGAGGGCCAGCTGCATCACTGAGCTTGGTCGACAGGGTCCAGCACCGTCCACTGTCAGGGGCGTCACACATGGTACGACCAGTACGACCATGGTCGTACCACTTTACGCCCAGGCTGGTACGCCCAATTCACCCAAAAAAGCAATAAAAGGGCGCGCCCTGTTGCCCGGAAAATCCGATCCCCCCCCCCCCCCCCCCAGGGGGACACCCATGGACCCCGGTCGTGCCACTACCCACTGCCCCGTGACGCCCCTGGCTGTTATGGGCATTTGGCGAAGCACAGGTGCAGCGCCAGTCTTGCTTCTTATGACCAGCCATCTCAAGAGGACACACTACCCACAGCACTAGCACTATTGGATCAGTGTAAACAGCGAGCATCGTCAGACTCCATTGCACCTTCGACGGCCTCTCTTCCGGCTAAGCGAGCACGCCACACCACTACACCACGCCTTGCATCCAAGATGATGACGCGGACGATGGACTTGATTCGAAAGCCACCGGGAAATGCCTTCAGCAATGCCTTCAGCTTTCAAGATGGGCAGTTTCAAGAACTGCATAATTAACTTAGTAACGAAATATATAAATAAAGATTTGACGTGTAATTCGAACAGGAAATGTGAGGCATGCGAGTGAGTAGTACCTGTGGCCAGTGTCATGTCTGTGGTGCATGGCGTGTAGCCTACGCTGATCAATGCTGCATCCAAAAATCCCAAATTGATCAAAAGACAGATATCACCAGCACAAACATGTATACAGTTAGACCTGGTTTAACTGCACACATCCGTTTTCTATAAATTATCCGGATAGGCGAGGGAACCGGATAACCGAACACCGGCTATGTTGGATGCATCACGTATGCTGTACATCTGTAAGCAGCTATTTTCTTCCGGATGGCGAGGGATCCGGATAAAAGAGGACCGGATAGGCGAGGTCTGACTATATAACTAAGATGTTGCGACATCGGTGGTAAATTAGCGAAGAAAGCGTCTGCTCCAAAAAGTCGGAGTTCGCGCCTCCTGCCGACTGACTTGCCAGGCGCAGTTGTGAGTCAGTCAAGTGTCAAGTCAGTCGGCAGGAAGTGCGAGCTCTGACGTTCGGAGCAGACATTTTCTTCACCAACATGTATCGTAATTTCCGGAGTATAAGCCGCACCTTGCACACTCAAGATTCACCCAAAACAAAGGGGCGGTTTCTGCTATACAAAATCACAACTGCACTGCAGTGCTTGGTTTTGATCAGCATTCTTCTTTGAAGGTTGGGTGTTTACCACATTGTCCTTCTTGAGAGTGATGCCTGAAAGCCAATCTACAACAAAACGACTGAAGCGTACATGTGCATGCGGATTGAGAGTACCTGCACCACATACACTGCATGGTATGCATGTTACTTGACAGCGCAGGCTAGGAGGCATGGATAGTCTGTAAGTATCGCAGTTTTTTTGCGAATCACGATGACTTTGAGTAGCAGTAGATCGATTTTGCATCGCAAACCGCGATGCGATACAGGATAAATTCATCCCTGTTGCTTCGTAACTCGTTCCCATGCGTTTTCTTCTTCTATTTTACATTCAGTACTGGCTCATTATCCGAGTTCAATCAAATTAATGGTGATAAAATTAGGATACACGTCTGTATTTCGTGGCAAAAAAGGGGGGGGGGGGGGTGCGGCTCTTACTCCAGTGCGGCCTATACTAATATAAGCACGGTCCTTTATTTTTTCAATGTACCTCCGCCCAATGCTATTATTGGAGACGTTCCTTTATTGGAGACTGTTCAATTATTATTTCAACCTCATTTCAGAGGCTTGTTGCCATGCCAAATTCATGTCAGACACACACATTTCAGGGTTTTTTCACCGGTACAGATAATGAATTTACACAGTGTGCTTATAATGGAGACTGAGCACTTTATTTTTTGAATGCCGCCCCAAGGTGTTCTATTATTGGAGACGTGCTATTATTGGAGACTGTGCTTATAATTATTAGAGATGATACGGTATAATTATAATGTCGATGAATGGCCATGTACGGTGATGAGTGCATCAACTTAACATGGGAAATGTGCATGGAATACTGTACAGGCAGGACAGTTCGTCCAACTCCAAAGAAAGGGAGTTCGTCAGGTTGTAAATTTTGTCCATGGATCATAACTCAGTGTATCGAAAAGCTGGACAAATCGACATTAGTACGACATTTAATATAGTCCAAACACCTCCTTGGACGAAAAAGACGAAATTAAATTCCAGACGAATATTTCTGCTTATACAGTACATGGTGATTGTGTTCTTAGCTGAGAATTAGGGCAATGTCGGCTACGATCTGTTTTCTACTCCTTTGTAACCTATGCTTTTATAAAATAGACGTATAACTAACGCTTTTGGGCGATCTATCTATGCAGGCAGGCATAGTGGGATGGTCTAAGACCATGATTGAGAAACAGAGGGTACCAGGTTCAAGTCCTGCTTGGAAGCGGAAGGAATTTTTCCAGCCGTGCTGCGACCCACAGTTAATTGGGAACTCGTGGCCTGGCACGAGGGTAACATGGATGCAGCTAATGGGATTTCGGTTTTTGACCACTTGGTGGTGGGTCTGATCTACTCACCTCCCACCGTTTAGGCGCTGCATCTGCGCCTTTGATCCTAGAGGGTGGTGGCGCATCCACGGCGGATGCGGAAAACTCGGCTTTCAGCCGAGTCTCACGCGAACCGTGAAATTTATTTAATTTATTGGGCGATCTACTTCTTCTCGCCCTCGCGTCATACAGTAGAGTCGAGGCGCCCAAGAACGTTGTTTCCGAGGGGTTAGCCTGGGACGTTCTTATTTTTTCAGCAATCTGGCTGCGTTCTTATTGCACGTTCTTAGAAACAGTGCGTACTGGATCATATGTATCCCACAAGCTGCCAGAAAACCAACACCGCCGTTCTTAGCTTTAGGATGTGGCGTTCTTAGTATTTCAGCCTGGACGTTCTTGGGCTCCACGTTCTTCAGCGCGCGACTCTACTGTATCGCAGTCCTCAGACTTTTATACGGGTCCATTCATGATGGGTCTGCAGTAACTAAATATTTCGTAAACATACCTAGCAGTGTTCGTTCATTTTTATAATTTTTTGCTTTTCATTTTATTTTAGGATCGCAACAAGCTGGATTTCGTTTTATTTTTCTTGTTTGTCGGCTTCCGAGGCACGCGTAGTCGAGACACATTCGTGCCTCCTGCGACACTACACTCTACATGATGATTAGGGAAACAATAAGAATGTTTCTCACCGTCCATGGTGTCAATATTCCAAGATATCATGGCTCCCATTTCGTACGCGCTCCATCGCAGCAAAGCTTCGCTCGGAAGCACCTGGCCTCGGCACGAAGACCAGGAACAGCTGGTCAACAGCAAGAGCAACAGTGGACAGAGCGAGTAGGCCATGACCGACGCTCTTCTCAGTTTGCCAGCACAAGCAAGAACCGAATGCCAATGCAAAACAAAACCAAAACAAAAAACGTGTGAATCACAAAGGTGCATTGTACGTCTTTTGCAGTCACGCTACGACAATCGACATGTCGACAGTCAGTACAACAGTCAGCCATGCATGCCATGCGACATGTACGGGCAAGTGGGAAACTGGGAACGGTATGGTAGACACGTGACATGGTCACATGCATAGAAATGTTACGATGATCAGATGTATGATGTACCGGGTCCGGGACTCCGGGTACGTAGATCTACAACTCCCTACATACAAAAAAAAGTAGGCTACAATTGGTACAAAGCTATGTAGACCAGGGAGTCGTATTTTACGACTCCCTGATGTAGACTACCATCAAGAGTGTGTTGTTTATGGACTCTACATTTTTAAAACAATCAAGAACTTTTTGAAGAAGAGTTCATAACCTTGGGGGTTATGAACTCTTGCTACACTAGTGGCTGTGTTGAACCAAGCAAGGCACACAACTAACTACTTGGTCCTGTACCAGTACTCAGTGGAAGTCAGGCGCGCGTCTCAACTCCGAGTTTCTTTGCTCTACGCCCAACTTCATCAGATATGAGCCCGGCTCTGAGACCTGGAGACTGAGGTCAGAAAACTTTTGTATCACTGTCATGCACAATGCCTTACCTTTACTCAGAGCCTGTAGCCGACATGTATATGTATAACAATACAATGTGCTGTACACTGTACACTGCACAGCCCCCTCCAGAAACTTGCGGAGACATTTCAGAAATATCGCGGAAAAAGTTGCGAGGTAAAATGCCACTAATTGCGGGGAATGTTGCGGATTTTGTCAAATATTGCGGGATTATTGTGGTAAAATTGCGGAAATTGCGGCCGATTTTGGTACTTGTACTGTAGTGGTGTACGATGTACGAGTCGTACAGCATAAATCATGCATGACAAAACAGAACGTGTGCTGCGCTGACTGTGTTCGACTGCCTGACAGGAGCTTGCAAGACAGCTTTCCTCCATCCTCGGACAACACTCGACGCGAGCCTTATTTTGTGACTTGTGAGCTGCTGATTTTCCCAGAAACTTCTCCATTCTGGTGTCGATCTCACAAGTAAACTACTGACGAGCTTCAAGAACTAAACAACATTGAAGAAAGACTCGGTTATCTCGGTTGCTTTTCGAAATATCGCGGTGCTTTTCAAGTATCAAGGACAGTTTTCTACAAAAACGCGGATGATTTTTCGAACATCGCGGATATCACGGACTTTTGTTCAAATCGCGGAAAACAACGCGGCCGCGGAATCGCAAGTTCCTGGAGGGACAGTGTAACAGTATTGCTGTAAAGGACTCCTAATACAGGTCGTCCCTCGTTAATACATAATCTCTGGGACTTGACAAATGTTATGTATTAACCCTTTAGGGGCCGTCCGTAAATATTGAACTTTTTTCACCAGACGAATTATTTTAGTTTAGACCCAACCCCTCCCTCCCTCCCCCTCAGAACGTAAAAATTGTTGACATAATTATACATGCATATACAACAAAAGTCGCAAGTGTGCCACTGCTCCTATGGCCATGTGCATGTATCGAACTTTTCTGAAACGAAATTGGTCAACCCCCTCCCACCCCATAACGAAATTATTTCGTTTCGTGAAAAAAGTTCGATAATTATGGACGACCCCTTAGGGGTCGAATTGTTTTGAGGATTGTTCGTCAAATTTGAAGCGGCATTAAAAGTATCAAATATCTGAACAACCGTTCACAATTACTAACATAACACCTATATTTTTACGAACAAGGACAGAAAAAGGAATCCAATAGAGAAAACCAGAGCTCAATCTGACAATGTGAGGTTGCCAGCCCTTGCTCTAAATGTAGGAAATGCTTGCAAAATGGACGAAAACCCAAAACCAAGGTCAGAGTGGACCAAACAGATTGCCACCGAATAGTCTCTGGTAATGTGATCTGTTGTGACAGAGTTGTGACAGAGTTGATCGTGGTTTCCTAAAAAGAGTGACAGAATGATCCCAATCTAAAACAAAATTTTACTGCACTCATGAGCTGGTGCATACTCAGACAGTTGAACGTCAAATTTTTCTTCGTGCCTGTAGTTCAAAACTTTTAGTTTCAACCTACCTAGAAAACTCAGGTTTCGAGTAGAAAATTGTCTTGAGAATCGAATTGCCAAAAATCCAATAATAAAAAGTCAAAGAATTGGCAAAAATTGGTGATCAAAGCACTACATGTGTGACATACGGATTAATCCGTACTATGACCCCTAAAGGGTTAACGGGGTTTATGTACTAAACGAAAGTGTACATAACTTGCTTGTATACCAGAATTTTTCACTTTTTTCAACTTTTCTGAGTGTTTCTTGCTGCCATGCGAGATATTCTTGATTCCTTCGATATACATAAAAATTATGTTATAACGGTCACAGTCAGCGAAGATTCTACAGTTTACATGATACATGCCCAGCCGCGCCAGTACAGTCACTCGAAAAAACAGAGTTTTTTTGGTTTGTGATGTGCGCTCTGATTTCTGAGCGTCCACAAGTAGAAACTAGAACACGACGTGCCTCCACTGGAAGGCCAAAAGACCAACAAAATGTACTATTGAGGTATATGTAGGTGGCATGCGGGTACGGAGAAATGTTATATACTAACGGGGTTTATGTACTAACGAATTATGTACTAACCGACAAAATGTGTATGGAAGTGACCACGTTTCGTCCGGGACTTGAGATTTCTTATGTACTAACGGGGTTTATGTACTAACGGGGTTTATGTACTAACCGGACTCGTATTAACGGGGGACGACCTGTACTAATAGTACCGGTAATGATACAAACATGGCTGACCACTCAACATTTTCTGATTGATGACGATATCTAGCAGGGAGTATGTAGAGTCCACTATCCAGTGATGCCTTGGGGTGTACATAATGTGCTTTGAACATACAGGTACAGGTAGTCCAGGTGCGTGCGCCGGCGCCCTTCAAGGGGGGGGGGGGTTCCGGGGCGTCCCCGGGAAAATTCAAAAAATGAAGCAAAATCCTGCATTTTGAGCTAAAAAAGGGGGGTTCCGGGCAACCAGGAACCCATACGGGGCACGCACCTGGGTACATACGTTTTGACGCTGTGACGAGTGCCACAATAAGGGACCCGGTCGGTAAATATCGAACTTTTTTCAGTTTAGACCCAACCCATCCCTCCCTCTCAGAAAGTAAAAAAAGATGTTGACATATGCATGCAAGAATACAACAAAACTGGTACAAGTGTGTCACTGCTCCTATGGCCATGTACATGTATCAATGTTTTCTGAAAAGAAATCGGTCAACCCCCTCCCACCCCATAACAAAATTATTTCGTTTTGTGATTTTTTTAATAGAAATCCAGAATCGGTTTTCTCGTTCTAATCATCAGTTGGGAAAAAATACGGAACTAAAGGAGAATTTGGAAAAAAAACCACTATCACGACACTTTAAGAAACGAAATACATGTATTCAGTAAAATGCATTGACAAAATGGCGCTTTCGCAGGGCATTATTCAGAATGTCTTTCTGTTGTCTCGCAGAGCTCACTGACTTGTCAGTTTGAGCACTTTGGCAAGGCACGTTCGGGCCTGGTTTAAATCTGGCTTTGGAAAATTTTATTTTCATTGCTATCAGGTTCTCTGTGCTGCGCTGATGAGTTCACAAAGAACGAAACAGCTTGCTGTCCGCAGATTGAGTGTTGTCGCGTGTATGTTTGTCATTGCATTTCACTGAATATTTCGTTTCTTAAAAGCATGCAGTGTCGTGATAGTGACGTTTGTCCGAACTCTCCTTTTAAGAGTTCCGTATTTTCCCCACTGATGATTGGAACGAGAAAATCGATTCCGGATTTCTATATTATTGCTATAAAATACACATACATATCGAACAAGTAACGTAGTTGCGTGATGTCTGCCGCCTTCATCCTATTCATAACTATATTAACACTATGATCTCCTCGCAGATTATTTGTGAAAAAAGTTCGATATTTATGGACGACCCCTAACTACCGGGCCAGCGCTCGCGGCGGACAGAAATGGGAGTCCCAACTCAGTAGGGGAATTCACCCGCTGTCACCACCGCTCCTCTCCCCCCCCCCTGACCCTTAAGGCCATGGTAAAAAATAAAGTTGATTCTCAGGTCATGAGCCTGTGAATGGCGGTGCGAGCGAGCGTTTTATTTTTTTTAATTTTATTTCCCACAATTTTTTTTATTTCCAAAGATAGGGTCACACATAGTACATGGTCACATGTTCATATTATTCAGGCCAGGGAGTAGAAAAATACCGGTATTTTACTACTCATGTCTTTCGCATTGACCGCTTTCATGCGCGCATATGCATGCATAGAATTAAAAAAATTCGTCGGTGCGCCGCCAAAAATCGGTGCGCGCGTACTTGAGAATCAAAGAAAATTTTTACCATGGCCTAAAAGATCATCGGAATTAAAATCATGCATAATGATGTACACATGTATACAATCATGTACATGTACCTTGAAATGAACCAGCCTGGTTCGGCCGTGACCGTACAGGCTGCACCAGATGTGGACACCACTCAAATGATGACCAGCAACAGCTTCTGGTCAGTCGAAAGTGCTGACATAGGGACCGGCGGATTCTGCTCGAAAAGGTGGCAGATTCTGCTCGAAAAGCAGTGAAATTGGCAGAACCATACAAACCTTATGGCGGGCATTTCCTCGAATTCTGCTCCATTTTTTATCCACATACCAAACATGCATGAAACTTACCAGAAAAAGTACCGAATTCTGCCAATTTTTCTGCCGGCAGAATCCGCCGGACCCTATGCTGACAACAGGGAATCGTCAAAATACAGCAGTCCCTTTATAACCCGGCACCATTTTGTGCTACGGAAATTCCGCTGGGTTAGGGAGGGTGCAGGATTAGAAGATCTGATTTACTGCTGCAATGTGCATGAAAAGGACATTTTGGTGACAACAAATTGTGCTGGTTTATAAAGTGCTGGATTAGCTAAAGAGAGATGACTGTATTATTATCTGCCGACCCCCTGGCTAACAACTCGCTCACATCACAATCATTAAAAAAAACACACACACACACACAATCCGCGGCCCAGCACACATTGCACATGACCACATCCTTGCAAAGGCGGCTTGAAATGCTTGACTGACATTGGACCAAAGATGGAAGATGAAAAGAAGGAGAATTGAAGACAATATTGTGGCTTGCAAACATTTAGGATATGTGAAAATACGGTCTCGGTGGAGTGGAGCCCACCTTGAAGCTTTACGCGCGACCGACTGAATATAATAAATGTACACAGATACACACACACACACACACACACACACACACACACACAAACAGACACAGGCACACACACACGCAAACACACGCAAACACACACACACAAACACACACACACACAAACACACACACACACACAAACACACACACACACACAATTTACATACCCTGCATGTCCCGCTTGATAGGCAGAACAACATTTCCGGCAGACTAAGAAATTCACTAACAAAGAATTACCAATACTGCTGCCTTTAGAGTATACTACAGTCAACTTCGCTAATAACGACTGCGGATTTAACCGCAATTCGCGAATAACGACAGAATTTCCATGCCCAGAGCAAAGTCCCATCTAACTGTAATACATGTACATACAATGGGACTTCGGGTATAAGGACACTTCGCGAATACTTTTCACACAGTTTTCACTTTTCTGATGCCCCGCCGGGTGTCGTTATACGCACTGTTGACTGTACTGCTCTTAGAGTATCAACGTGTTTTAGTGAACAGTGATTAGTGTATGATTCATTGTGCGTACACCTCATAATCTGACGTTACCTGCACCTTGATGGATGCCGGAAAATTGCTCTTTTCGTACTTTCATTTGGTCATGATGATCTTGACGAAGGCGATCGAGATCGTAAGAAATCGAGCAAGCTTGCTGACATGTTCCCCGGGACCCGGGTACATCTATCACATGATGTTGGCCATGTCGGTTCCAACTCCACTGGCACTCAGCCCCTGTATCTATTGGTCACATGTCATGATGTCGGTCATGTTGGTTCCAACTCCACTCAGCCCCTGTATCTATGGGTCACATGTCATGATGTCGGCCATGTTGGTTCCAACTCCACTCAGCCCCTATATCTATGGGTCACATGTCATGATGTCGGCCATGTTGGTTCCAACTCCACTGACACTCAGCCCCTGTATCTATGGGTCACATGTCATCATGTCGGCCATGTTGGTTCCAACTCCACTCAGCCCCTGTATCTATGAGTCACATGTCATGATGTCGGCCATGTTGGTTCCAACTCCACTGGCACTCAGCCCCTGTATCTATGGGTCACATGTCATCATGTTGACCATGTTGGTTCCAACTCTACTCAGCCCCTGTATCTATGGGTCACATGTCATGATGTCGGCCATGTTGGTTCCAACTCCACTCAGCCCCTGTATCTATGGGTCACATGTCATGATGTCGGCCATGTTGGTTCCAACTCCACTCAGCCCCTGTATCTATGGGTCACATGTCATGATGTCGGCCATGTTGGTTCCAACTCCACTGGCACTCAGCCCCTGTATCTATGGGTCACATGTCATCATGTCGGCCATGTTGGTTCCAACTCCACTCAGTAGGCCTAGCCCAAATTTGCTCGGGGCGCTTCGATATTTCGCCGGCAAATTTTGCCCAAGCACTTTCCATATTTTGCTTGGCATTGCCTTTCGTTTCCGATATTTTGCTCCATTTTGCTCTTTAGGAGCTGCATCTGCGCCTTGATCCTTGAAGGGTGGTGGCGTTCCTACGGATGCGGAAAACTCGGCCTCTATACAGAGAAACCGAGTCTGACGCGAACCGTGAATTTTTTTTGCTCCTGCTTTGTGGCAAAAATAGCTTCGAATGTCTACTTTGGTAAAAGTGGATGGTGACTCTGATGAGGAAAGCAAAACTGAAAATGGTGTCAGTATTACGGATTTTGTATCATGATTTCAAATTTATGTACCCCTGACAACCTGCACGAGCTATTTCAGCACGACGTTGGCCCAATGAAACCAAAGAAATTAGAATAAAATTACCAAAACACACCCGGATCCTCTATAAATTTGATATTTTGCTCGGAATTTGCTGGCAATTTCTTTTCGTGGGAAATTTCGATATTTTGCTGGAAGAATTATTATTATTATAGACAACACCTCATGGCATGAGAAGAAAATCAGCCAGTACTGCCGGCAAATTCGGGCTAGGCCTACCACTCAGCCCCTGTATCTATGGGTCACATGACATGATGTCGGCCATGTTGGTTCCAACTCCACTGGCACTCAGCCCCTGTATCTATGTGTCACATGTCATGATGTCGGCCATGTTGGTTCCAACTCCACTCAGCCCCTGTATCTATGGGTCACGTGATGTCGGCCATGTTGGTGGTCACATGATGTCGGCCATGTTAGTTACACCCCCCCCCCCCCCCCCTGCCATGCCATGATCGCTTTCCACACAAATCTAGTCACATGACACAAACATGTAAGATGTAAATCAAGTCAGTGCACAAACACACCTACCTCTTCTGCATACTTGCATTGGCTTGTTATAGACCATCTTCACTTCGCATGTTTCATCATCTTCGCAGGGAGTTTCATTGCAGAAATCAGCTGAGAAGGAAAGTCGTAATTACAATACCGTATATTCTCTATTATAAGCGCTGTGCTTATATTTTTTCAACACCCCTCTGCCCGGGAGAATGAAGTTGAAGACACCACTGCAGCTGTACTTATGGTTGATAAATATGGTGGTAAAGACATCCAAGAAGAAGATTGCCTGATGAGTCCAGCGGGGACGAAACGTACGTCGCAATCGAGCTATGTCGTTGCTGCGTCATCATCTATGTGCCATGCGCTACTTGATGTACCAGCCTGCTATGCCGGATACCGCCAGCCATGCATCGACCAGGCGCCAGGCGCGAACTGATGGTGGTGGTGGTGAGACTGAGGAGAGCTCTGTGCCAGAACTTTGCAGCCTAGAGAGCGTGTGTGGGCAGGCGTGTGTTTACCGCCATATTGCCAGGTGTGTCTTTACCACCATATTTATCAACCCCTCTGCCCCGCGCTTATAATGGAGACCGCGCTTATATTGGAGACCGTGCTTATATTTTTTCAACCAATGCATCCATACAGATCAAGAAGAAATACATGCGAGATATCATGCATGCAGCATTGATTTCCACCAAGACCGTGCTTATAATAGAGACTGTGCTTATAATGTTTCGAAAGGTGCTCACAGTGTGCTAGTATTAGAGACTGTGCTAGTAATGGAGACCTGTGCTTATAATAGAGAATATACGGTAAGGCAATTCGCGTTGAAACCTCGCACAACTCCTACAGTACTATCGGGCGGCGAAGAACGGGCCGCCGAAGAACCGCCAGGCTAGAATTTCACCAATTAAAGAACAGTTTAGGCTGGATTTTTTGCAGATAAGGGTGGGAACCGTAATGTACACTATAATGTACACTCAGACGTATAACTCTGCATAAATGTACATGTAAGACTGTACCATCGAATAAGAACGAAACTGCTGTGTTCGCTAACAAGAACGGGCTAGGCTAGAACCCTGACCCCCCAGTTCTACGGCACCCGACTGTACTGTGCTCAAGCTCACAACCACACCTGTTGCATCCTCATCCCCATGCATACATGCATCCAGCCAGCATAAGCGGGCTGGGGGAAAACCCCTGAACAAGAGCACGCACAGTGTGATCATGCCGGTGCTGCGGAAGTAGATATCTTACTACTACTATGCACAGTACACATGAGTACAGTCAAGAGTAGATACACAAGAGTGTGCAACTCCGGGATGGGTTGGCCCGCGGCGGAATGTTTTGTTGACATAATCTTTTCGACGATGCACGCGCTGCGAGTCTTTTGGAAAGTTTCGCCTCGTGCACTTGGTCGGGCTTTACATTGCAAAGTCGGTGCCCAGCACGTGCTCTCACACCGCTCTGGGGAAAAATGCGCGTTCTTCTGAAAAAAAGGTGACGTCAACAAAAAATTCCGCCGCGGGCGGGGGTATCTGCAGATTGTGCAGAAGAGATCTGGAGTTGCACACTCTTGTTTATCTACTCTTGATACAGTGCATACAGTCAGGTACCTACATGTACCTACGTACATGTATATAACAAGAGTACAAATATTACACAGCAATGAATCGAACACGTCTCATTCCGCTGTAACTCCAAGTTTCGTGTCAAAACACCTCATCAGACAGCATAAAAATGAAGTGTTTTGACACGAAACTCGGAGTTACAGCGGAATGAGACGTGTTCGATTCATTGCTGTGTAATATTTGTATTACTTGCTCTGTCCAGTGGGCATTGAGCACTGTAAGCAGCCTAGGGACTTTAGACAACTGTCTATATAACAAGAGTACATATATAACAAGAGTACATATATAACAAGAGTACTCAATGATGCAGACCGCCAGACTGTTTCGGCCAATGAGGCCTCATCAGTGCAATTCCGAGCTTAAAATAGGATTGAACTGTCAGCCATGGCTACGAGAACCACAGACATTAGGACAGCTCGATATACTAGCGCTGAGAGTGCTCAAACTGCTAGAAGCAGCGGGCAAAGCATAAAGCTAACCAGCGCAAGTGTGTTCTATTGAGAGTGCTCTACAAGATCGAGGAGCGAAATACTCGAGAGTACATATATTATAACAAGAGTACATAATTTTTTTTATTTCCACTTGTACAGGTAGACTCCCTCTAATTCGAATACGGTATAATTCGAACATTCCGTGTAATTCGAACTTTTTCGTCGTACCGATCTTCTGCAAGTCACTTCAAGTCAAAATCGAATGCATAATTCGAAGTACGAAAAGTGCGCCGGTTGGATAATTCGAACCCAGTCTTCGTACAGAAGAGCTGTTTACAGTACATTGGCTATGTCCTTTGAACGCTTATTTCGAAGTGAGATTGAGTTGCTATCCTTGTAATTCGAAGTTCATTCTTTTCTCCTTCTCTAGCCAAGAGTAGCTCAAAAATCGATCGATGGTCCGCTGCAGGATCGACTATAGCGTTCAAGAAACCCACCTTCTCTCGAAATTTCTTTCAAGCCCGTGCGAGGCAAATTGCAAAGGTTTGATTGAAGACGACGTCTTCCAGGTGGCCGACTCTCTTCGCGGATCTCGATGGCCTTTCGTGCCGCGCCAGCTCGTGCGCGGAGATGTTGGCGCACAAAAACACTATTGTCGTAAATATTGTCTATGCCTATGCTCCACTTCCGTTCTTCAGAACGACGTGCTGCTGTCCGACGGCCTTTCATGACGCGGATTAGGCAGCGCAGTTCTTTTCCGTTGAAACTGTTTCAGGAAAGCTGCAGTGACTGACAACTTACTTCTTCACTAGAAATGAAGATGTCAAAATGATTTTGTGTCGATCCAATGTTTTGATGATCCGTTGTACACGACCGGTACGACCAGTCGACCACCTATGTTTCGTTGATGCAAATAAAAATGTGCAAAAAATATTCAGCATGCGATTTCAAGCATTTTGACATACATATCAGTACATGGGGCTGCATTTGGATAATTAGAAGTTCCCGATAATTAGAAGTTAGGGCCTGGCAATTTGAGGTTCGAATTAAAGGGAGTCTACCTGTATCAGGTTCGGCCTCATTTCCTCTGTGCTGCGCTGACGAGTCCACAAAGGACGAAGCAGTTCTGTCCGCAGATTGAGTATTTCGCTCCTGCTCTTGTAGCAGTTGAGCACTCTTGCGTGGGGTGGTGCCTTTGCTGTTTGCATTATGCAGAGCTCACTGACTTGTCAGTTTGAGCACTCTGGCAAGGTACGCCAGGCCTGATTGGAAATTTTTATTTCCATTGCTAGCAGGTTCGGCCTCATTTCCTCTGTGCTGCGCTGACGAGTCCACAAAGGACGAAACAGTTCTGTCCGCAGATTGAGTAACAAGAGTACATATATGAGCCAGGGACTATAGAAACCGCCCTACGACGTTTGATATCAAAATCAAGTTATGACGTTTCAAAGTCACGCGACTCAAAGTTAGTTACGCGAAGCGCAGAACTCGTCACTTTTGTTTTGACAAGACTCAAGAGCTTCTCCGTCTCTCGTCTTGTTAGGTGGTCGGGGAAGGATTCCGAGCTCGAGCGATTGTCGAGTAACTCATGAGGCTCCACTTACTGTGATTGATTATGGCTACAACATCTAGTAGACGACGCAGCTCGATTCTGTGTGGAGTCGACTAGTCCCTGATGCGAAGGCGCTTGAATCGGACGACGAGAATTTTTACGGATTCAGCGCTGGCACCCGCGAGTCGTCGGCGAGCGATTCCGACACCGATGCTGACAGCGACGGCGATGATATACCACCTAAGAAGAAGACGTATGGAGTCACAGCAAGCTCGAGTGCTGCTAGTGTTGTGTCGAAAACGCCAAGCCCCGACAGCTCGGAAATTTCAAACGCGGAGAGTGACACCGACTACTCGGAATCGGATGACGAACCAGATACCCCCGCACCTGAGCCACCGACGACGGAGCAGGTGAAGCGTGGTCTCCTCGGACATACGCGATGGGATTGAGAGAGGCTGTGGATGCAAGTCGAAGAATCATTGGAAAGTCATCCCAGAGCAGCAGCTCGAGGACTACATATTTGCAGTCTCTAAACTGCGAGAATCGAAAAAGCGCTTCAACAGTTCAAGCAGTTTGTTCTGGGCGCACTGACTGGAAGCATGCGAAAGTCGATGACTGGCGGTGTGATCGACCTTTCTATTTCCGCTATCATGTACGTGGTTACGAGTTGTGCAAGGACGTGTTCATGGCAGTTCATGCTGTTGGAAGTCATGTAATGAAGCGCCTTCAAAAAAGGCAAACAAAGGAGTCGTTCAACTGGCACAACATGGCTTGACTGGGAGAACACCAGAGCACTTGGCCATTTCAGCAGACATAGAGCAGGATGTAGTGCAGTTTATTTAGTCATAATTATGCTAACATGTACGGTCTACCTCAACCTGCAGCGGAGCGAGGTCGTGCTGAGGACCCTCCAGTATACTTACCAGCATCCGAGCACAAGAAGTCTGCATACATCTACACCAAGACCGTCACACAGTATTCGCCTGTTCATTACAGGTCATTTTGCCACATTTGGAGGAGACAGGCAGCACACATCAAAGTGATGAAGCCAAGGACAGACGTATGCGCACTGTGTGACAATCTGCGGTACAAAATTCGTGTCGCCCGTACAGAGGAAGAGACGAAATGTAGTGTCCAGGCCCTGTGTTCGCACACATCGCTAGCACAAGAGGAGCGGCAGTACTACCGAGATTTAGTGGACGGCGCGCAGGCGTCACTGGATGAAGCTGAGGGCATAGTTCACTATACATTTGAACTGCCTAACTACTACGTAGTAGCAAGAATGAAGATATACAAAGAACATTACATACCGTGTACATAAATTTGCTCTATATTGCTCAATTGATATGCCATTATTAAATAGGTGGTTAGGCACATTTTACCATCGCAGATCAACTTGAAATTTTGTTTGAGCACATTACCATACCATACCAACATTTTGAGAGAAAAAAAAATTTTCGCCAAAAAATGCCATAGGGTGGTTTCTGTAGTCCCTGGCTCATATAACAAGAGTATGTAATACATGTACATGATTACATAATTATAATTTTAACAGCACCGAGACTTACTGCAGTGGAAGCCTCCAACTGTATTAGTACACTCGTGTGGGCAGTTGTGTGTGCCCTCTTGGCATTCATTGATATCTGTGCGGGGAGGTCATGTAAAGAAAACAACACGCACACTAGTCTCAGTACCATTGTCTTCCATCATTATTTACGAGTTGGGTATGTGAACATAGTGAAAAAACAAAAAAACAAAAACAGTTTTAAACATAATTAGCCGACGAGGAGACACAAATTATTTGAGTGTCGGTCAGGTTTCCTATGAGTGAATATCTCAAATGAAGCTGCGTGAGGCATGCGCAGAATTTTGAGGAGACAAAGGTCGCAAAATGGCAAGGAACAAGATTAATTGTGCACTGATAAGTCATAACAACATCACAATAAGAAAAAAAGAAGAAAAACTGGGATATCTATTTCTTCATTTTGATGTTCATTTTGATTGTTGAGATTTTATTTTGTATCGCAGACCAAACGGGTGTTGTTATGAGCGCACAGTTCATCTTATTCACAGCTTCAAACTTCCTAACAATATACTGTAGTGCTGCAGTCAGACCTCACTTATCTGGTCCTCTTTTATCTGGACCTGTCGCCATCTGGAAGAAAATCGTTGGTTACCGATTTACAGCATATGCCTTGCATACATACAGTATGTGTGTTCAATTATCCGGTTCCCTCGCCTATCCGGATATTTTCGTGGAAAACGGATGTGTGCGGTTATGCGAGGTCTGACTGTATCTCGACATTTGCACATCAAGTTCACCCACACTTCACACATGGATACGTATATGTTTGGAGAAGAGCTCATATTGGGCGAAATACGAAGAGCCAAGAAGGCGACACACACACACATACACATACACACACGCACACATACACACACACGTACACACGCACACACACACACACACATACACACACACATACACACGTACACACACACACACATACACACGTACACACACACACACACGCACACACACGCACACATACACACACACACACACACACACACACACACACACACACACACACACACACACACACACACGCACACACACACACACGCACACACACACACACACACACACACACACACACACACACACACACACACACACGTACACACACACACATCCACATACAGTAAAACATGTGACTACCGACCACCCCTTGGTGCCAGCAAAAGCGGTCTTTAGTAGCAGGTGGTCTTTAGTTAGAGGTTTGCACCGCGTGACCATAATTATATGGATCCCATTATATGATATGTATGTCAAAATGCAGCTAATACCCCTAGGACTTGCGCAATGTCATTCTTATGTCAGGTCAAACAACACTTGGAGAGAAAGACGGAGAGATGGAGAGAGACAGAGAGAGAGAGAGAAGATTAATTTTTTGCAGACTCCAAATTCAGCTGCTACTTCTGAAGCCAGGAGTCAAACGTTCCCTGGGGAAGTTTCGTTTTGCGCTGGGCTTCAAATTTGTTTATGCGATCAATCGTACCGACTGTCCTTGTTGTGACTTCTCGATTGCTTGAACGCGATCCTTCAGCATCAGGACCTTGTGGTGCTGCTTTGTTTTTGGATTCCTTGATGCCATCGTCGATCCGTCTGTATGACTGGGGTGACAGAGCCGCCCAGTCTTCGTTTCTCCTCAGAGTAGTAACATCGGTCAGAGTGCGCTTTCGATGCGCTCTCCAAGACGTTTCCTATCATGTTTATTCTCGACAGCGCTTGAAATTTTGACAGGTGTAGTGCAGTCCACACCGACTCCACAGCCAAAATTACCTGCGTTCATTTGTTCAGCTGTAGTATCGAAAGATTCCTTTCAGGACCATGGAAAATCAGCAAAATTTCAAGAAGGAGTTTCGAGCAACATTTGATTTCCTACATCGCGGTCGCTAGTTACGGGTCAAAAATTGTCTTTGGGACTGGAAAAGGTGGTCGCTGGTCGCGTTCAGCAGGTAGTCGCTAGTCACAGTGCATTTTGAATGTGAGACCTTCCGTGCCTGGTGAAGTGGTCGGTAGTAGCAGGCTGGTCGCTAGTCACGGTGGTCTTTAGTTACAGGTTTTACTGTATGCACGCACACACACACACACACACACACACACACACACACACACACACACACACACACACACACACACACACACACACACACACACACACACACACACACACACACACACACACACACACACACACACACACACACACACACACACACACACACACACACACACACACACACACACACACACACACACACACACACGTACACACACACGTACACACACACACACGTACACACGTACACACACACACACGTACACACACACGTACACACACACGTACACACACACACACACACACACACCTTGACCTTGACCTTTGACGCCCATCGCCGGAGGCGATGATAGCAATGCTACGGCAGAAGCCATAGCAACTTGTGCTGGGATTACACCATTCAACAGCTTGCAAGGCTGAAGAATTGACCGTCACTATTCAGCCTGGTCTACACCATACAGCTATTTGGAGTGACATTTTCTGGCCAGTGAATCCCTTTTTTGGTCTTTTTCATTTTTTTTTCCCGCACACACATCACACCACATACTCCGGCATGCACTGGCTGTTGGTAACCACCCAGGAGAATGAAAGAAAAGTCAGGAAGAGTCTGAGAAAGAGAAGAAAGACGTGTGTGACCATAATCGTCGGGAATCGAACCCGCAATCTATCGATTGGAAATTGCTGCACATACCACTGCACCATATGGGACACACACACACACACACACACACACACACACACGTACACACACACACACACGTACACACACACACACGTACACACACACACACACACACACACGTACACACACACACACACACACACACACGTACACACACACACACGTACACACACACACACACACACACACACACACACACAACACACACACACACACACACACACACACTTGTACTTGTACTTGCTCACTGCCAAAACTGGTCACGAGGGTCTCCCCGGGAGAGGGGAGAGAGACTCAAAAGGAATCTTGGAAAGATGACTCAATTGGCCATTGAACCAACCAACGGCCGACACCCCCTGAAATCCCCAAACTAGGGTGGATTTGAAATGATCCCACTTATGGGCTCACCACACCTCAGTAAGTGGGTGAGGACAAGGTGCAGAAAAAAGGATTGACGGCATCAGGGTATCCGTCCCGGGATCCAACTGCAGGTACCCCCTGCCCCCAGTGAAGGTAATACTTGGTACTAGTGTGGGTGGCTAAATCAGAGTGGATCTGATACAAGCTTCACTAGTGTTATAGTTAGACATTTCAATAATTCTCGAGCATACTTCAAATATTCACGATAGTAATATGTTGTGCAAATACATAAATCACGTACCTGACTTCTCCAGGTCTAGGTCACTCCGAGACACCTTTCTTGCAAGGTATGATAATACTTCATGTTTACAAACATTAGTTATCTTCTTGCTGCAAGCGAAGGCTGTTGTTTACAAAGTCTTCGCCCATAATTTATTTGCATGTTGCTCACACGCAACCTTCCCCAAACTGAATTTGACGCATGCGCTCTGTGTACATCTCTAGAATAAAATTGTGCTCGCTGCTCTAAAACTGCACGCCACTCTGTAGCGTACATCTAGAGATCTAAAGTCCGCATGCGCTGTACGCTAACTTTGTATCCGGTTGCACCAAACGCTTGGAGCGCATATAACCTGAGCTTGCTATCATTTTCATTCATTCCGCTCGAGTCTAAGGACTCTCCAGTCTTCTACTATACTATGGTAAAGTAATGGATAAACCTATTACCCGTTGTGTTTTGTGAGTGCCTTAGTTCCTATCGTGTGCAGAACGTTGAATTACAACATTGGCGACGAAATTTCCGAACCATGTCCAAGGACTCCATCGACCAGTTCGTTATCAGTGGGCACGCAAGTGAGGTCCAACAGCGTTGGAAGAAATGGCGGCGGGCTTTCCAGTACTTCATCGAAGCCAAGGACATCACCGACCCAGATCGCCAGCGCAGCATGCTGTTGCACAAGGCTGGCCTACAGATTCAGGAGATCTTTGAAGATCTCGAAGACCCGGTTGCGCAGGCAGATAGACCAGGGGATGACAATGCTTTCAAACAAGCGGTAAGAATGCTTGATGAGCATTTCGCATATACAGTCAATCCAACTTTTGAGCGGCACGTTTTCAGACAGATGTCACCCAATGTAGGAGAGAATGCCACACAATTCTGCACCAGACTCCGTACGCAGGCCAAACTTTGTGCATTTGCTGCAGATGACGAGCATATTCGTGATCAGATGATTGCCACTTGTATTGACGTCGATCTGCAACGCTCTCTTCTGTCCAAGAGTAACCTTACCCTACAGGTGCTGCTGGAAAAGTTTCGCGTGCGAGAATCGTCAGGCATTCAAGTAAGATCTATGGCTACGGCAGCGTCAAGCGTCAGTGCCAGCCCGAGCAGCGTCGACGCCGTACGCTCTACGACATCGTCAACATCCCCATGTACGCGATGCAACAGGGTGGGTCACGCGTCGTCAGCTGACGATTGCCCAGCACGCCGCCGCCGATGCAACACGTGTAGTAAGGTTGGACACTATGCTGTTTGTTGTAGATCTCAAGGTGGTACTAGTAGTAGTAATGCAAGTAGATCATCGCATGCCCAACCTAGGGATGCTGGTACTCACCATGTCTCACTGCCTGACCAATGTGATGAAGCTCTAAGCTCAGATTTCATGATTGCCAATATTGGGTCCCAGCACAGTCACACTGGCAAATTCCGAGTTGATGTACATGTAAACGGGAAACCCCTCAACATGGAACTTGACACAGGGGCACAGTTATCGATCATTCCTGAAGCTCTTTGGAAACAGTTGTGGGGAGATGTCAAACTGAATGCCACCAAGACTGCACTCTGTACTTTCTCGGGGGCACCTTTAACTGTTGTGGGGGAGGCCTGTGTCGATGTACAGTACCAGTCGCAACATGTCCAGGAGAAGATTCTTGTGGTCAAAGAGGGCACCACCCCGTTGTTCGGCCGCAATTGGTTGTCTAACATACGTTTGGATTGGCATACCATCTGTTCTGTCTCTTCTGCTCCACGTACGTCTGATTCTGAGTCTGTATTAGACGAGTTCCCAAGCGTTTTTGAAGGTGGTCTGGGCAAGATCCATGACTCGGAGGCGGTGATCCACATTGCCAGCGGGGCAATTCCCAAGTGTTACTCAGCTCGACCGTTGCCATACGCCATGAAACCGCAAGTTGATGTTGAATTAGATCGCTTGATTAAGGAGGGTGTTCTAGTTCCGGTAGAATCTTCAGAGTGGGCTTCTCCTATTGTTGTTGTGAAGAAAGCCGATGGTTCTATACGACTCTGTGCAGACTTTAAAGTCACCATCAACCAGCATATTGAAAGCAACATACACCCTATTCCAAATCCCAGTGATTTATTGTCCAGCATTGCAGGGGCCTCTGTTTTCTCAAAAGTTGATCTCAGCCAAGCATACACTCAGTTGCCATTGTCCGAAGACAGTCAGAAACTGTGCGTCATTGCAACCCATCGAGGGTTATTTGCTTTCACGAGATTGCCCTTTGGCGTTTCCTCAGCACCATCAATCTGGCAAAAGACTATAGAGCAGATCTTAGCTGGCATCGATGGGGTCATCGTGTACTTTGATGACATCTTAATCACGGGAACCAACCAAGCAGAGCATGATACCCGGTTGCGTCAAGTTCTAGACAGATTTGAGAAGGCAGGATTACAGCTGAAGAAAGCAAAGTGTGAGCTGAACCAGGAGAGTGTCAAGTATCTAGGCTTCATTGTATCAAGCAAGGGGCTGCATGCTGATCCTAGCAAAGTATCTGCTATAGCCAAAGCACCACAGCCCACTAACTCGTCAGAACTACACTCCTTCTTGGGGCTGGTCAACTTTTATGGTCGATTTATCCCTAATGCTTCGCAGTTGTTGTATCCCTTGAACCGTCTTCTTCAGAAGGGTACAGAATGGAACTGGACTCCCGAGTGTCAACATGCGTTCATCCAGTGCAAGGAGATCTTAGCATCGTCAAACGTACTGGCTCACTATGATCCCAAGAAACCACTCATCTTGGAGTGCGACGCGTCTCCCACGGGAATCGGTGCCTGCCTACTACAACCAGACAAAGTAGGTTATTTGCGTCCTGTTACTTATGTATCTCGTTCTTTGGCTGCTGCTGAAAGAAATTATGCGCAAATTGAGAGAGAAGCTCTTGCCATTGTATTTGCCGTGAAGCGTCTTAAACAGTATCTGTGTGGACGACACTTCACCCTTCGCACCGATCACAAACCGTTATTGAAGATCTTTGGTGAACACGATCAACTTCCGTCTGTCACTACAGCACGTCTACAACGTTGGGCTGTTATTTTGTCCGAGTATCAATATTCCATTCAGCATATCAATGGTACTGATAATGTTGTTGCTGACTGTCTATCGCGTTTGCCCGTTCAGCTTTCTGTGCTTCAGGAACAACAGCTCACGGATTACATTAAGTCTGTCAATGTTGATCCTTGTCATGATCTGCCATTATCCGCTACCGATGTTAGCAAGGCAACTTCAGCTGACCCCACTCTACGTAAGGTCATGCACCACATCACACATGGCTGGCCTAGCAGTGTCCCAGACAGTCTTTCCTCGTACTATCGTATTCGAGACCAGCTATCTGTTGAGCAGGGATGTATCACCTGGGGTTTGCGGGTTGTGATTCCCTTGGTATTTCCCTTGGTATTTCGTTCCAGTCTGTTGCATGAGTTGCATGTTGATCATCTTGGCGTATCTCGCATGAAAGCTGTGGCTAGATCCTTCTTCTGGTGGCCTCACTTAGACCAAGACATAGTTGAACTTGCTGCGAATTGTCGTCTATGCCAACAGCAGGCTCGAGCACCAACGAAGGCACCCATTCACCACTGGGTCTACCCGAACCGGCCATTTGAGAGGGTTCATCTTGATTTCGCTGAATACAAAGGTCAGCACTACTTGTTAATAATTGATGCGTACTCCAAGTGGGCAGATGTATTTGTTATGGGCAAATCTACTACTACTGAGCGGACATTATCATGCTTGAAACGGTTCATTAGCTATTGCGGAATCCCGCTGATGTTAGTATCGGACAATGGTCCGCAGTTTACGTCCATGGAATTTGCCACCTTTTGTCAGAAAAATGGTATTCGGCATAAAAGAACCCCTCCGTACCATCCTGCTAGCAATGGACAGGTGGAGCGTCTAGTACAAGAACTTAAGAAACATCTTGCAAAATCAGATGATTCTCCTCAAGATGCTGTTTCGCAATTCCTGTTTTCGTATAGAAACACACCACATTCTGTCTCTCACGCGTCACCAGCTAGCATAATTATGAAGTTCGTCCCCGTCACACGTTTCTCATTTCTCTATCCTAGTTTTGCAACGCACATGCAGGCCAAGCAAGACTCTGCGCCAGCTATGCGAGCTTTCCTGCCAGGTGACAGCGTCTGGGTCAAGGATGTTCGCCATGACAAATGGACACCAGCGGTTATTGCAGCCAGACTGGGACCACTGACCTACTCTGTTGAGAGTGGTACCACCATCCGTCATGTCCATATTGAGCATTTACGGTTACGAGATCCCGCCGGTGATACAGCCGACAGTGCTGATTCGGCTCGTAAGTGTCCATTGCCCTCCATACCTGATAATTTGATTACTCCAGAGGATAGCTCTGAGAACGCTCCTACTGTTACAGCTGCTACGTTTCCCGCTTCTAGTACTGTTACCTACAATGAGTCTGCAGATGCAAGCACAGCAATAGATTCTGAACCAGACACACCCAGTCCAGCAGTCTCTTTGCGACGTTCTACTCGGGTCTCTAGACCACCAGAGCGCTTAATTGAGAACCCGTCTTTCGGCAAGTAACTGGACGGGGTTTCGGGCTCATGTTTATAGATTTCGTCTTTACTTTCAGGCTTCATTTTATTTTGTGAAGGGGAAGGGAATGTTATAGTTAGACATTTCAATAATTCTCGAGCATACTTCAAATATTCACGATAGTAATATGTTGTGCAAATACATAAATCACGTACCTGACTTCTCCAGGTCTAGGTCACTCCGAGACACCTTTCTTGCAAGGTATGATAATACTTCATGTTTACAAACATTAGTTATCTTCTTGCTGCAAGCGAAGGCTGTTGTTTACAAAGTCTTCGCCCATAATTTATTTGCATGTTGCTCACACGCAACCTTCCCCAAACTGAATTTGACGCATGCGCTCTGTGTACATCTCTAGAATAAAATTGTGCTCGCTGCTCTAAAACTGCACGCCACTCTGTAGCGTACATCTAGAGATCTAAAGTCCGCATGCGCTGTACGCTAACTTTGTATCCGGTTGCACCAAACGCTTGGAGCGCATATAACCTGAGCTTGCTATCATTTTCATTCATTCCGCTCGAGTCTAAGGACTCTCCAGTCTTCTACTATACTATGGTAAAGTAATGGATAAACCTATTACCCGTTGTGTTTTGTGAGTGCCTTAGTTCCTATCGTGTGCAGAACGTTGAATTACAACAACTAGCACCATTGATTACACAAGAGTTAATCTAGCCAGAAGCAGTCCATGGTTAACAGGTATGTATACTTCAAATAGAAAGTATATGAACCCTGAAACCAACAAAGGTGGTAGGTACAACAATACACCTTCAAGCAGCCAAGCCCGTTGGCAACAGGCCCAACACTATCTGGCATAAGAGTACCCACCAACCGAACTAGCTGGCACACACACACACACACACAAACACACACACACACACATGCACACATACACATGCACATGCACACATGCGTCAACTCACCATTGCAGTCTTGGTGAAATTTATTATTATTAACTCTCCTTGCTTGGCATCGGTATCCAGTTGCACAAGGGTGGTGTCTGCACTGATACTCTAAGAAAACAAGGCATACGGAACAAAAGAAAGTACGTTGAGGCTTGCATGCAGGAATGCATGTGTGTTTTGTGTGGTGTGCATGTACGTGTGTGTGTGTGTGTGTGTGGGGGGGGGGGGGGGGGGTTGTGTGTGTGCATGTGTGTGTGTGTGTGTGTGTGTGTGTGTGTGTGTGTGTGCATGTGCGTGTGTGCGTGTGTGTGTGTGTGTGTGTGCGCGCATGTGTGTATGTGTGTGCGTGCGCATGCATGCATGTGTATGTGTGTATGTACGTGTGTGTGTGTGTGTTTTCAGCGAGAAGGATATGCTCTCATACCCGTATAAATGTCGCGTATTAAAGCCGGGCGTATTCCTGTGGAAGCCGAGGTCAGTGATACGCTTCTACTCACATCAGACTTCTAGTCAAGCTAGGTATATCTATGTGTGTGTCAACACTAAAACCAGGCTTATGTGCCAACAGTGTATCTTGAAAATCAGGTTTGTATTCAGAACAGGCTTCTACATGGGACAGGCTGTAATACAAGACACTAGGGTAACCACGATAACCTAACTCACCAGCTTCTCGGTCTTCGTACAGAAACGACGCAGGAGGCAAACGGACAGACGGACAGAAGCATAAAGGCAGAAAAATCAGAAACCAAGGATGAGTCAAGCACAGATTCGCCCAGGAGCATACACCCCTCAGATCCGCACGAAGGGCATAAACCCCTCAGGTCCGCACAGGGGCTTAAAAAACCCCTCAGATCTGCACGAGGGGTTTCGCGAGGGGCATAAACTCCTCAGATCCGCATGAGGGGCCTATACTGTTAGGTAAAATGCATGGAGAAGCAGATGCGAAGCCTGAATTTTCAAATTTTGTAGTGAGTTTTGCCCAACAATTTAGCCAAAAACATGCTTTCAATGGACTTTTTCATGACACTCTGATGATGTGTGATAAACAGTGAAACCGGTCAGTGAACCAATCAAAGAACTATGTGTTATGCTTGTGTCGGGGTTTTTCTAAACTCCCCCATTATGATTCAGTACTGAAGACTCCCTCAAGCCAACATGGAAACTCCTCGTCCTCGCTTGCTCGGCCCCCGTCATCAAGCAGTCAGCTCTGCTACCTCTTCAGCCACCGCTGCTTCCAAACGCCGCCGGGAAGACGATGACGCTGCATTCACCACCACATCGGAACCGCCTTTCCACACTTCGAACTTGTTGGCTGTCTCTAATCCGCTACCAGACCCGGAATTGGAAGGGTATGTGGCATGGTGTTTAAATCGTACTCACACTAGTGAGAAGATCATTACTGAGCAGCGATCAAAGATTGAAGCACTGAACAAGCAAATCAACTCGAATGATTTCGATGACTTTATAGCAGAGAAATTCTGCAAACTGTCTAGAGCAGCCTGCCTCATCGAGTGCACAGAATGCGTCAATTCAGCCATTGTTGCTCGCAATACGAAGCTCGAACGAGCGGAGAAATGCCTTAAAGAGGCCCGTATAGATTTCTTCGACTTGGTCTCCCAGTGCTCAAGTGAGAAACTTACATCCGACGTTGCAACTCTATTGATGTCAAGGTACGATTATCTAGCAGCTAAGCGAAAAACTGTTGCCTTCGCAAAGACTTTAAAAGCCAAGCAAGCGTCAGGCAGAACGTTCAGTTAACAAGCCCACTGCTATGCAAGATGAGGTTGTAACACTTCCACCAACTGCAGAAGAGATTGGTTGCTTAATCAAAAGAGAAGTCGCTTCAGCCCTAAAAAAGACTGAAAAGAAGACTGAAAAGAAGCCAACTCCTAAGAAAGCCAAACAGTCAAACAACTTGTCAATCGTGAAGAACAAGTCAGGCAGACGAGAGGTTGCTGTCCGACGAAAAACCAGAAAACGCTAAGTGACTTAAGATATCAATATATTTGCAATCTTAGCATACATAAGCATTCTAGATACGTTATCAATTCTGGCTTTCATAACCTCTCGCACTTTTCTTTCACACCCATTGAAAAACAAGTTTTAGTATTATGGTGATAGTTTTCGCCTGACCACACGCTTTCCTCCTTCTGATAAATTGAACTCTGATTTTGAAAAGCTAGAAAAACGAATTAGATGGAAAGATCATTTTTGTAGATCAGCTCCTACAGCGTCTGCTTCTGCATATATTCCAAAATTCCATTTAAGATCTGATAAAGTTCCTCCACTTGCTTTTCCTCACATTGAACTAGGTCTGCTAGAATTTCGCCATAAGTTAGTTTCTAGTTGTTCAATGTTCTCCAAACATCGTAATTGTAATTTAACGCTTGGTGAACTAGAAGCTTATAGTACCTTGCGAATTCGTTCTGACATTAACATTTGTCAAGCAGATAAGAACCTAGGTACAGTCGTTCTTAATATAGAAGACTATCAAGCTGAGTGCTATAGACAACTTTCTGATGAAAAGTTTTAGAAATTGATTTATTCCTCTACGGATGAATCTGTTGCCTCAACTAATGTTCAATTATTAGACAATCGTTTACAGAACGAATTGAATGGCATTTGCAAAGTATATTCTGCCATACTTAGCAAATGAGATTTGAAAGCTTTATTCAATAACTTTCCTTTCAAAGCAGCTAAATTTTACATATTACCCAAGATACATAAACCTCTAGTTGATGACTTGGTCCCAGGTAGACCAATTGTTTCCTGTATCGGGTATTGTACATCACCTGCTTCACGTTTTGTAGACTTCCACTTAAAATCTCTTATTGGCAAACATGCTTTCACGGTGCTTGCTGACACAAATAGTCAATCAGACACTCTGTGCATTTCTTTGCCAGACTTATTGATGACCTCTTTCTTGTTATTGATGATACACTCGTTGTTGAACAGTTAAAGCAAACATTGTATTCCGATCTGACAGATATCAAATTGGCTTGGTCTGTTCCACACGAGAATTGCTCTTTTCTTGACTTAGAAATATTCAAATTTTCTGAGACAAATGTTTGCACACTGAAGTATCGTACCTATCAAAAACCATGCAATGCATATCTTTACATTCCTTTTAAGTCAGATCATCCAAGATCAAACTTCCGCTCTTTCATCAAGGCTGAATTGTATAGATATAATCGGACTAACACTGAACTTTATGATATTCTATCTATTCGCAAGTTGTTCTGGTCCAGACTCCGTCTCAGGGGTTACCCTCAGGATTTTCTAGCTTCCGTTTTCAATACAGTCGAAGCAACTCCTACTATTCCTGCAAAGAAGAGTTCGAGCAGTAAGAAGAAACTGTTTAGTGATAAAATCACTTTCTCTACTTCTTATCACCCTCATTTTGTCCAAAACGACATTCGCTCATTATTACAAGGTATATTCTCACCATACAATGTTGAAATATTCTACCGTAAGACAAAACAACTCTTCCACTAAGTCATTGCTCTCCTTTCTCTAAATCCACAGTTAAATATTTCTTCAGTGCAGGCCCTGTCCTGCATTTTGGTAGTGTCAACAAATTTGTTGTCACTACCAAATATTGACTTGTACAAATAATTCGTACCATTTGTACTATTTGTACTATTTAATTAACTTGCATGCAACTAGCCAGACCAACATGATTATCCATTCTTGGCCTAATACAACAAAATTATCCATTTTGGCATAATACAACGTTTTGCATGGCATGTACACAGTTGTAGATTTCTGAGAAATTCCAATTACACATACGCATTTTCTATTAAGGGGCCTTTTATATGTGCAACTCCAGCCCGGGCTGGAGCAAGCGGGCCAGCCCGCCAAGGGTGTTTACATGTGCAAGGCCGGGCTGGTCGCCAGTCCGCAGTGAGTTTATATGCGCTGAGCACATGCCAGCCCGTTGTGAGTATGCAGCAAACACACTACGACTGTAATGCGCTGCCCCGGGCTGAGACGCAGGGCTGCAAGCCATACTCAGGTTATAAACATAAAAACTTTTTTTCTCACACAATGTATGCTTCTGCTGATTTCTTTTCGCGCTGTGACACATGTTTGGTGTGTTGTATCACCTCGTTTCTTTTTCCTGTTTTTCACATTTTTAGCTGTCCATATCAAAGTATTTCGCAAGTAGTTCCCCTTCCATTTTAATGTAAATCATGCATGTCGACAAATAAACAGTGCTCATTGCACGTCCTTCTTGTTGCTGTACAAAAAGCTTCCTAGATTTTCAAGACAATATCGGGAATCCTCTTTATAACTTCCCTCAAGAGGTAAAAGTACCTATTTTGTAGTATGAACGCAGTGTCGATACCATAATAATACAACTCTGGCCCGGGCTGGTCTGTTTATATGTGCTTTTTGTGGCCCGCCTAGCCGGGATCCCGGGTGCCTCGAGGCGGGATCCCGCCTCGCCGGGCCAGCCCGCTTGCCATGTAAACGCACCACAGGTTTTGTGTGGATTTGTGTACAACCCCGAGATCCCGTTACAGGCGAGCTGGCCCGCCTGTCGACCAGCCCGGGCTGGAGCTGCACATATAATCACCCCCCTTAGTCATAGTATAGGACCCCCCGCACTTGGGGCCCCTCGCTTTTTGGTGGCCCACTTGTACTATAGTTACATTTGCGGGTAACCGCCTTTCCAGTATAAATTGTGTTACTTTGATTACTTTTTCATGACACTCTGATGATGTGTGATAAACAGTGAAACCGGTCAGTGAACCAATCAAAGAACTATGTGTTATGCTTGTGTCGGGGGTTTTCTAAATTCCCCCATAAAGTAAAACAAAAACTCACAAAACTTTATCATCGAGTTGAGCTCGATTCCTAGGAACTTTATCTGTTGACTGGGGCTCAGTTGTGATTTGGCGTCTTCAAAAGTGTATAACCCCCCCCAGAGTGTGCAACTCCCACATACTGTCTGCTGTCCCGACAGAATTTCAAGTTGAAGTCATTATTTATGATGCAATGCTCCTTGCACTAGTGATTTACAACATGTGTACGGGTGTCAACGCAGCGCACGTTTTTCTTTGCAATAATTTGTACAGGATCAGATGGGCTTTGGTCCACCACAGGTTCCTGATTCGTCTTACAATCCGTGTGCTGTACGAATTGCATCATAAAGAGGACGTCAACTTGAAATTCTGTCGGGACAGCACCCATAGTCGAGTTGCATACTCTCGGGGGGGGGGGGGGGGTATGTACTCTTGGCTTCGTTGATCGCAAATCCCATCTTTTTTGCTGTTGTCATTCACTTTTCCCATACAGCAAGACGTTGCACATTAATCACAACTTACCGAAGCAGGTCCAGCCATGTCCCTGTTTCTTGCACTCTTCATGACGGGTACAGTTTTTGCAATTATCTGGGGGTGAAAGCATAGAAAATGAAATCAAAAGAGTACTAGTATTGCCAAAAAAGAACATCGAGTATTAAGGAAATCGTTCACATCTTTTCCTCTCTTGTATTGCCAGCATTCATGCCCTGAAAGGTGGGTATTTTGATTATTCTACCAGGTTAAAAGTACAACCATGTGTGTGTGTGTGTGTGGTGGGGGGTGATAAATACATTAAATTAATTCCCGTAACTATGCAGAAGACGTTACTTCAGTAACATCTGGCGCTAGCCAGGGTCCACACAGCTTTAATTTGGTATTTGTGTGTTTGTTTGTTTGTGTGTTTGTGTCACGCCTGGCCCTATGCCGTATCTGTCCCGTACCGTACCATCAAACACAGCTGGCCACATACATGTACAGCTGGCCGCATTATTCAAATAGGGCTTTCAAACACGAGATCATCACGTGAAGCAACTTGGAAGAATGGGTATGAATGCGAAGTGTATGGGGGAATGCATGTAGGGCGATAGTGCGGGTTCGAATCCCAGGATATGTCTGAAAAAAAAATAGGAGAACTGAATTTTTTTAACATCCCTATGCTTTTTTTGCCGTCATCAAGGCGGTAGACGGTGTCGTATTACCCTCGATTGTACCTGTCCCGTACCTATCCCGTACCGTACCGTACCATCAAAGACGGCTGGCCACAATGCATATTCAAATAGGGCTTTCAAATGCAAGATCATAACGTGAAGCAACTTGGAAGAATTAGTATGTATGTGAAGTGTATCGGGGATGCATGCAGGGCGCGCGATAGTGCGGGTTCGAATCCCAGGTTATGTCTTAAAAAAAGGATTTTTTTAAAGAATTTATAACATCCCTATGCTTTTTTTGTCTAGGTCATCAAGGCAAAAAAGCATAGCGTAGGGCCCTGAGCTTCCAAGCTCTCTCGTGACTCCTATGTCTAATATTTAATAGCTGAGGAAAAGGGGAAAAGTCTGAAGACAAAATTGGCTTTCACCACCAGGACTCAAACCAGGGACGTTCGCTCGAGGCCAGCGACGCTCTAACCACTGAGCTATGGTATAGCTGTCATCCCAGCAGATGTTGCATGATGTCATCGGCAGATGGGTGTCTATTTGTGTCCCGACAGGCTTGCTGTCGTCGCCTGGTTCGCGCAACAAACCTGCATGCACCGCATGTTCAAAATACTGGTGTGGATATTACACCCCTCCCCCCCTCCTCTTCCCTCTCCTCCCCTCCCCTCTGCTCCCCTTCCCCCTCCCAGAGATAATGTACCATAAAGTCGCGGATAAAAGCCGGGTTTGCATACAAGCACATCGCGGATAGAAGCCTGAAAATCAAACAGGTCAAATGCATATAAGCCTGTCGCGCGTAGAAGCCTGGCTTCTATGCAAGCGCGGATCGGGTAGGTCAAGAGTGCATGCGCTATGTACGGTGCATAGTAAAACTGCCGCTATACCGGTAGTCAGTGATAGATCATGTGCATACAAGCCTGGCGAAAATATCAGTGATGCATAATTATAGGCATGGTTTGCATACAAGCCTGGTTTGCATTAAAGCCTGATGCAGAAAGCGGCTTATATGCTTATAAGCCCGGCTTTTATCCGCCACTTTACGGTAGATGTCATGCGAATCTCTATCTTGATTCCATGGCGGATTTTCCAATGGACTCAGGTATACGAGTGCATGTAATTTTCAAATGGGCACTGCAAGTATACAATATGAATGCCAGTGCAATTGCACGGCTGTGCCGCTGTGAGTCCACGACTTCGCCACGGCATCTCAACTGAGGATGTCATCACACAACCTCTACAGAGGATAATTATATGCAACGACGTCGAGTCCGCCTTATATGGAAGCTAGCCGTACTCAAGGCGCTTGCATGCAAGACCATGGCTCCAGTAAAGTACCTCCAGCACACACCCACACACCCACACACACCCACACACACACAACCCCCCCCCCCCACACACACACACATACACACCCACACACACCCCCACACACACATACACACACACACCCACACACACACCCACACACAAACTTACACATACGCACATACATATGCACCCCCCCCCCCCCCCTCACACACACACATGCCCCCCCCCACAACCACACAAATCCCCCCCCCCCCCTCCCACACACACCCACACACTGGTACAGACCTCACAGCCAGTGCCACACCGAAGCAAGCATTCTGTTTTCACTCACCTCTGCAGCCGAAACCACCTACGTGATTTTGGCAGTGAGTCCCAGTAGGGCACCGGCGTTCGTCAGCGCATTCGTCAATGTCTGTAAGGAATACGGGAAGCCAGAAAGGCAGTGATTTACAAGCCGGCAGTACAGATAGAAATTCTTCAAACACACACAATCATCCGGGCGTCATGTGTTTGTTTGGCTTTATTTAGAGTGGAGTTCCAAAACAGGCCTAAACCTAATGACAATGGTCCCACTGATATAATAAGAGAAAAGAAAAATATATAAAAAATAAGCTCATGTGGGTAGTGCCTTTGCTGTTTGCATTACGCAGAGCTCACTGACTTGTCAGTTTGAGCACTCTGGCAAGGTACGTTCGGGCCTGATTGGAAATTTTTATTTCCATTGCTATCAGGTTCGGCCTCATTTCCTCTGTGCTGCGCTGATGAGTTCACAAAGAACGAAACAGCATGCTGTCCGCAGATTGAGTAAAAATTAAGCTGTGTACTTGCGAATTCGAATAAAATACACAGAAATACGTACTGTTACATGTACATGGTAGGACTAGTGAGACCATAGTCATACCACTTTTCGTCCAGGATGGTTTTTGAAGTGTGTACGGTGTGGGGATCTTAGTGTACTAAGGTCCATACTGGGCAGGTTTTTATGTGGAGCGCGTGTCCGCTCGAAGGAACGGATTGATTGCACAACGTGCAATATGTACACAAGATTCGTGTCATATGACCTACGGACAGCAGGCCACCTCCACAACACGACCACGAAAGGACGAGATGGAGGCGCTCTCGTGGTAGTTTTAATATACGGTACAGTCAACTTTGCTAATAAGTTATAACGTCTGCGGACAAAACGACAATTCGCGAATAACGACAGTACATATTTCCATGCCCAGAGCAAAATCCCATCTAAGTGCAATACATACATGTTCAACTCGGATGGTGAGCCAATTAAATTATGGTGAAAAAGGAGAAGGTCAAAATGTTACGAGTTATGACTAACTGTCCACCAACGTAATCAGGTCTTATACAGTCAGCGAGTGCGACAAAATGGCACAAAACTTTGTGTCCGTGTCAGTTTTGTGCCATTTTGTCGCACTCGCTGACTGTATAAGATCTGGTTACGTTGGTGGACAGTTAGTCATAACTCGTAACATTTTGTCCTTCTCCTTTTCCACCATATACATGTAATGAGACTTCGGGTACTGTAAAAGCAAAAATTTTCGGTGGTGTTTTATTTTCGGTAACTTTGGTGCCGACAGTTTTTACCGAAAATAAAACGCACCGAAAATTTCGATACAACCGATAATGTATACATGTACAGTGCATTTCAAAACTATAGACGCGTAGGGTTTTTGAAATATTTCAAATCTGGCTGGAACTTTTTGAGAATAGTTTTCGGAATATTGCTCAGGATCGCTCCACAATTACTCTCATATAGTTTCTAAAGGATTGGATAACAGACGCCCAATTTGGAAAAATTTATGCACAAAGTGATCACAGATTTTATGTGGTATAGATGCTGGCATAACGGTTTTTGCCTAGGTACGCGTCTATAGTTTTGAAATGGACTGTAGTACTAGTACACCTACCTGGAAAACGGGTTTTACCGAAAATTTCCATCTACCGAACCGCCGATTTTGGAGAATATCGAAAACATTACACCACCGAAAATTTCTGCTTTCACAGTATAAGCACACTTCGTGAATAAGGACACTTTTCTGATACCCCACCGAGTGTCGGTATACGCGAAGTTGACTGTGAAGACGGCAGCGTCTGTAGGGCCTTCCTTATCAAAATAATAAATTCTACTACAACTACTACTGTAATCCTTTTTTTGTCACCCGCCTGTTCGTACTGTTGCTATGACAATGTCACCCGCCTGTTTGTACCGTTGCTATGACAATGTCACTCGCCCTGTTTGTACTGTTGCTGTGACAAAGTCACTTGCCCTGTTGGTACTGTTGCCATGACAATGTCACTCACCTGCGCAGTTACCATGGATGCACGCATACCCTCTCATGCAGTCATCCGTGCTATCACAGCTGCCAGACTCCGAGCCAATGCCTGGACGTACGGGAAAGACGGCAGAATAACAATACAAAGCAGTCAAACATAACGCAAAAATTCCAAATACGGCAGTGACTCCAATGAATTCCAAATACGGCAGTGACGCCGATGAATTCCAAATACGGCAGTGACTCTGATGAATTCCGAATACGACAGTGACTCCGATGAATTCTAAATACGGCAGTTACTCCGATGATTTCCAAAAAATATAGTATGGCAGACTCCGATAACTAGCCAATTTGAGATAGCAGTTCTAGCAAAAGTACATGAAACCCGGAGTGCGCAGCTTCTGGCTTTTTCCGCATTGGTATCTGTCACGGCGAAATTCCATAATTCCATGATATTTGGTACGGATCCGAAGCAGGAAGTGGCGTAGTGCGTACAACTGAGCTGCAGTTGTGCAGAAAGAGACCTGCTGGAACCCTGCTCGTACGCACTACATCACGAAAATGATGCAAACCCAGAATTTCACCGTAGCAGCAACCCACCAGAGCTAGGCCTTTCCAGATTATGCGTTTACATTTTTTTGCATTTTGGGGTCAAAATGCATTTTGTCCATTTTGACCCAATTTGGGTCTGATCCGACTACTTAGTGCGGACTCGAAGCAGACGAAAAAAGAAGTGAAACCAAACTTTGACAAAATCAGGGAGTCGTAAACGCGTGTCACGTGGTGTTTGATTGCTACCAACATTGCCAGTCTTAAAACTACTGACCTCCTACGCACACAAAACCGGCGGCGTTAGCTGATTCTCCATTCTCCATTCCGTCTAACAAGAGTATCCTATCACTGCCAGAGGCCTGCTTAATAGCGTTCTGTATGCAGTTGAGCGGAGGGAGATCAAGAACACGGCAGCACTCAATTAGATTTATTCAGAAAAATAAGTCGCTTAAATTATCCAGAAAAAAACCCAGAGACATACGTCACTTAGGGCATGTTCGATTGGTTGGATCCGGATCTAGATCGATTGATTGGATCTTTTGGATCCACCCAGTTCCAATCAAACGCTGCCTCTGGTCGACTCTGAAATCTCAGTGATTTTTTAGGGTTTCCGTGAGAGAAAGCAACGATTTCTGCATTATCGCGTTTATTCCCGCCATTTGTACACGTATCACGTACAGAGTACGTTTTTGGCAAAAAAGAATCCGGTGGATCCGGCCAACCATGCTCACAGCGTAGGGTTGACCGGATCCAAATCCGTTGCATCTGGATCTGGATTCGTTGAAAAGAATGTGCATATATCGAGTGGATCCGATTGATCTGGATCCAGATCCAACCAATCGAACATGCCTTTAAAAAGGGGAAGTTAAGCCTAAAATCAATTTTTCACCAGTTGTAGTCTTCGGGGTGCTGAGTCGAATGGTCTTGGTCCGAGGAAGCTGAGACGCTCCGTTCCTCCTTTATTCCCAATCGAAGTCGCGCACTTCCACCGAAACTGGGTGACTGTGCCCTACTAGATGGGGATTTGTATGCAAAATGTCACTAAAAAGCGCCATTTTGTTCTTATAAAAGCACGGATGACCGCGATTGGCCCATATGTGGTAGTCTTTTGGACGCTGAGTCGACTGGTTTTGGTCCGAGAAAGCTGCGATGCAACGTTCCTCCTTTATTCCCAATCGAACATGATTGAACAAGCGGTCACGTGCTCCTGCGTGCCAAAGTCACCTGGTCACCGCGCCAGCAGGCGACAACTTTCACACCAATGTTCAACTCGAGTTCAACTCGAGTGTCAGGAGCATACCCAAAAAAGGTCAAACAGGCTATAAGTTGTACCTTGCAGGCGCTAGGCTAGGCACGGTGACCAGGTGACTGGTGTACGCAGGAGCACGTGACCGCTGGTTCAACCATGTTTGATTGGGAATAAAGGAGGAACGCTGCTCACAGCATTCTCGGACCAAAACCAGTCGACTCAGCGTCCAAAAGACTACAACATATGGGCAAATCGCAATCATCTGTGCTTTTATGAGAACGAAATGGCGCTTTTAGTGACATTTTGCATACAAATCCCCATCTAGTAAGGCGCAGTCACCCAATTTCGATCAAAGTGCGCCAGTTCGATTGGGAATAAAGGAGGAATGGAGCGGCTCAGCTTCCTCGGACCACGACCATTCGACTCAGCACCCCGAAGACTTCAGCTGGTGAAAATTTGATTTTAGGTGTAACTTTCCCTTCAAAAATTATCCAGAGAAATGAAAAAATTAAATATGAAAAATCCAGAGAAGCAAGTCACCTAAAACATTTTGAAGTACATCTCCCTCGCCTTAGCTTGGGTTGAGCGATCTTTGTGTTTAGCATCAAAGTGACCTGCCCTGCATGTGCTTGGGTTGAGCGATCTTTGTGTTTAGCATCAAAGTGACCTGCCCTGCATGTGGAAGCATGCAGTCTATAGTCTGTTTCAAAAAGATTTACAATCAGGTTTGGTTCTTAAAAGTATGAAGATAAGGGAAATTTGGACAACAAAGTACATAGAATGGCTTGTTAGGACACGGCAGATTGTTCTGTGAAGGTTTCGGAACAATTGGACCAGCCGTTAAGGAGATGCAATTTCGGCCAGGTTTCCGGCCTTTTCCCATGGTTTACAATTTGCCCAGGAAGCCAGTATCGATTTTTTTAATCAAAACTCACGGTTTATCCCTACCTTTTTGGCCTTGTGGTTATGAATGCTGTCTGCTGACCATGAAGTTGTGAGTTCAAATCCCAACCTATCCTCAAGTCAAACTTTTTTTTCATTGTTTTGGTGATCAAGCTAGCTGGTACAAGACAAAGAAGATGGCTGCACCAAACGACTTGTTGTTGAAGCTCGCGCTTCCTGCCGAGCTGACTGACACTTGACTGGCTCACGCCATGTGAACACACCCACAACACTGCAATGGTGTGAGTGAATATGGAAGTCATCGCGCTGTAGCTTTTTGAGATTTATTTTAGTTTCAAGATCGCCAATTTATTTGAATTTAGCAGTCAACGCCGTCTTCTATCAGCGTTCACAAGTGTCTGCTTTTCTCAAAATGTCGTCGAAGTCACATGGATAGCTTTGCCAAGTCATGGCCTTGGGAATGAGTCCGTGTCGATGTCGTTTTCGTCACACGGTGAGTAAATTGCATCGCAGTTCAAAGAAACTATTTGGTCACAAAACGAATTGGGACACATGCCGCTCGTCAACATTTACAACAATTTCGTTTCGACATGTCCTCTCTGACTCCATTATCGATACAAGGAAGAACTCGCTTGTTGTAAACCAGACGTACATGACTGTATCAACGACGGTTACGTGAGTGAGTTGTCATTTTTCCTGCTTTCGCGCGGAATATTTCTTCGAGTTCACAGTCAGTTTTTCCAGGCAGCGCTCGAGTGCTCATACGGTAAGACGCCAAACTCCGCGGGCGATCGCCAGGATTGCAAATCTTTTTGAAACGGACTGTAGTCAGAGCACTCGAACGATGATGCATTGACAGACCAGCACAGCAACATAGGCGTAACAATTTTTTGTATTTTATTATATTTAGGGATTTCCCAAAAGCTTTAGGCCTGTCGACGGGATCTCCTGGAAGAAGAATGACATGACAACTTTATGTAGAGGGAGCAGTTAAAATAGATCGAGAGAGAGAGAGAATTTCTTGTCAACGGGAGAGGCGTAAACATTATCTGTCAACGGACGTGTCCTTGCCGTGCTGGTGTGTTTATTATGCTTCGGGCGTGCATTGGTTCGGCTAAGAGCGCACGGTGATGATGGGGTTGCAGCGGCGTCGGAAGGTATTTCAGGGTGGTATGGTCAGCCACCTGAAGCGGACAATTTACTCGTGGGGTTGGGGTGTCTCCTCAGAAATGTTTTTCGAAAATTAGAGCCCAAATCGGGTGCCCTATATTAATTCACAGGGTACCAGGGACAAAGAGTGGCACGGTCAATATCGCAGTGACCGTAGGGCGTCCGACGCCCCTGATATTGAGGATGTCGTAAAGTGTAAGAAGGCAGACACACAACACACAACACACACACTGCTAAGATACTCACCAGAAAACAAGCTGGACGAACTCTCTGGTATCTAGCGTGAAGGGCAGATGAGAGGAGCTCCATCTTCTGGGCAGTACAAATCGACCTGGCGCTGCTAATCGTTCGATGCTCGGCAGTCGCAAGAAATCGATCAACTGGGCATCTGAACTCTGCGGAAGGAACCAAAATATATGAAGAGGACAATAGAATCACTCGCGCATCCATATCCAATCATGTCGACAAAAAAAGCAAAACGAAAAATCACGGTTCGCGGGAGACTTGGCTGGAGGCCGAGTTCTCCGCATCCGCACGAACGCCACCACCCTCTAGGATCAAGGTGCAGATGCAGCTCCTAAAAGCGGTGGGAGGTGACTAGATCAGACCCACCACAATTATTGGTCAAAAGGCCGAGAATCCCATTCGCTGCATCCATGTTTCCCTCGTGCCAGGCCACGAGTTCCTTGGACCCATCGAGCAATGATGTAATTTGTACCGTAAACATCCTTCACAGCCACCTGGGCATGGTCGTCTGGGGTTTTGAACCGTGCATTACTACATTGTAATCCCAGCGTACTCACAAGCATTACTCATACATTCCATGTTTGGCAATGCGCAATGGGTCAATAAATTAACTGTGGGTCACAGCTAGGCCTTGGCGGATAATGCCGGCAGAAAAATTGGCAGAATTCGGTACTTTTTCTGGTAAGTTTCATGCATGTTTGGTATGTGGATAAAGAAATGGAGCTGAATTCGAGGAACTGCCGGCCATAAGGTTTGTATGGTTCTGCCGATTTCACTGCTTTTCGAGCAGAATCTGCCATCTTTTCGAGCATTATCCGCCAAGGGATAGTCACAGCACGACTGAAAAATAATCCTTCCGCTTTCAAGCAGGACTTGAACCTGATATCCTCTGTTTCTCGATCATGCTGTTATACCATCCAACTATGCCCGCCTACTTCACGTCAATCACGCCAGGCCGAGGATTATTTTGTTTTCGTCACATCTTCGCCGGGCGCAAACATCGCCAAAAAAAAGTTTGAAGGAGAGCGAGCTGATAGGGTAACTGTGTGCTCGCAGGACTAGACGCCAGGGAGTAGTAAACTACCGGTATTTTACTACTCCCTGCTAGTGTGCAGTAAAAACCCGGTATTACTGCTAGGATGACTGTGTGCTCGCGGGACTAGACGGCAGGGAGTAGTAAAATACCGGTATTTTACTACTCCCTGCTAGACGCCAACACCAACAGCACATTGTGTGCATACTCTACATTGAGTTATGTGTGTGTGTGTGTGGGGGGGGGGGGGGCAAGTACTGCATATCGGGCGCCGAAGAACGGCCAGGCTAGAATTTCACCAAGCACAGCATATCACCAAGAGTAGATAAACAAGAGTGTGCAACTCCGGATCTCTTCTGCACAATCTGCAGATACCCCCCCCCCCCGCCTGTGGCGGAATTTTTTGTTGACGTCACCTTTTTTTTCAGAAGAACGCGCATTTTGCCCCAGAGCAGTGTGAGAGCACGTGCTGGGCACCGACTTTGTAATGTAAAGCCCGGCCAAGTGCACGAGGCAAAACTTTCCAAAAGACTCGCAGCGCGTGCATCGTCGAAAAGATTACGTCAACAAAAAAATCCGCCGCCGGCCAACCCATCCCGGAGTTGCACACTCTTATTTATCTACTCTTGATACCAGTGTATAAACGGTGACTCAACTGTGCATACCGTAAAGTCTTGTATAAAAGCCGCACTTGAATAGAAGCCGCCCTCGAATAGAAGCCGCAATTTTGGGCCCATCAAATCACACATAAGCCTGGTTTTAGTGTTGACATACATAGAAATACCTGTCTTGTATAGAAGCCTGTCTCATATAGAAGCCTGCAAATTTTCACCAAGAAAGTCATAGAAGCCGCGGCTTTTATACAAGACTTTACGGTATGTCATGACCCGAATTCGACTCGTCGTGAAAGCGACCACGCATTGAGTTCAGCAGCCAAAAGCTGGGCTCCGAGAAACTTCTAGAGTTCTGTAAGAACCATGATTAGCCCTGCGAAGGATTTGGCACTTTCGCTAGTTGAGAGCAGTCATGGCTTACTACGCGTGGCCTAGACCCGCAAAGTGTGGTCGTACATCGGCCACACCTTCCGTACAAGTCGTCAGCATTGTACGCACTACACTATTGAGCTTGAGGGGGCCACGCTTAGTCCTGCAAGGGAGCTGATAACTTACCCTTGTTAGTCGAGCAAGAATGGCACCTCTTCTCTTCTCGGAAAGAGTCCTGCAGTGCTTCTTGTAGTGCGGACTCCGTATCCTTTTTGGGAGAGGACATGGCTTGGCCGTCAGGCACCCTACGGGGAGACGAAGAGGGAAGAGGGAAGGGCCTACGGGCATGGCAGATGAAGGCGATGCGTACGAAGGCAGCTCAAGCGTACGAAGGCGGCATCCTCCAGGCTGCCCGTCAGCCGAAGGCAGTTCATGCGTACGAAGACAGGCGCACGAAGACGCCTCAGAACCCAATTTGCTTTTATTTCACTTGGGTGAGCGAGTTCCCCGGAATACTCTTCCATATATCCACTACCCTATTATTATATCGCAAATTATACTTGTCTGAAATCCTTCAATGGAATAAAGTATCTTTTGATCGCTCTCCTTCAACCCTCGACTGCCTTGTGTGAGCCGAAGAACAGGTGAGCTACTTATCTGCTTGAGTCGACTATATTGGTTGACTGCCTGGTGCCACTAGATGGATCACCAGCCATGACATTTGGTGCTGTGACCAGGATCAAGCGATAATGCTAAAACATCTTATGTGTGTCCTTTTCTTGAACAGAATCGAGAATGGCAGACAATCAGCAAAAGCGTGGCCCACCCTCGGCTCGACCACTCCCACGGCACGCAAGTCACCAACAGGACTTGCTTGTGGCCTTGCAGACGGGTGCCGCAGCGCTCGAAGCCTTGAACAGGCATACGCATGCCCAGAAGCTACGGGCTCTGGCCGGTGGGCTGACATCGGTACTCACCGCGCTGAAGAAGTTTGCTTCCGCCATTGAAGAGGGGCCTCCACCGAAGAGGCCAAGACCTTCAACACCGGCAACGCCTCGTGCAAATGCCGCTGCTGCAGCCCGGGATGCCGCCAGGGTCAAGAGGGAGCGCCTGACAGCAGCCACCGATGCGGCAGCCGTAGACGCCGCCAGCCTGGCCTCGGCCGAAGCCGAGATGTTGAACTAAACAACTTCTGAAAGATGGCCCTAGAGGCGAACTTGAACAAACTTGTGTTTTTGTGTGTCAAAGCATGAGGGTTGATATTGGACTAGTGGTATGAACTAGCTCCAAGGACTGCATGTACAAGGTAGTCAAACGGGGACGCACCCCAGCATGTTGCGTACCACCCTGCACTCTTGAGTCAGGAACGGGAGAGGTCAGACTATAAGTTGTGCTCATAGTTAGACTAGAACAGCGTAGCCTGGCCATAGTGGGGCCGGCAGGAACGTTTTCAGGCTAGTTTTCTACGGAAAGCGAACAAGGTGTGACTCTTCACACCTGAGCGGTACCCGGGGGCCAGTATGGTCACTTAGGAGCGCAACATTGCGCAGTGTACTACTGATACAGTGACTGGCGACAGTCCGTATTTAGATTGCGTGCGCAGGCTATGCGCAGGCCGCGCCGCAATGCCGAATGCGAAATGGCGCTGACACATCAGCAGCCCAGGGATAAAAGAGACCGATGTGGGGTTAGGAAATCATTCCACCTTCGGGTCTGCCTAAGAAGCTTAAAACAGCCTCTCCTTCAAGCCTTGCTTGCCTCTCGTTCTTTATAGCATCCGCAACTTGCAAACAACTTGCAAACTAAGATAGCTCAAAACCGCCCCGTGGCTGGTGCCAATGTCACTGCTGCACCTAATGCTGCTGGGGGAGCACGAGTTGCTCCAAACGCAAAGCCTTCCATTATGCCGGAGGCTTATACGGGCCAAGTCGATTGGTTGGAGCACCTCGAGCATTTCAATCTTTGTGCCGCGGTCAATGATTAGAACGATGCGCAGCTCGCACGATTTTTGGCAGTCCGCCTTCGCGACGGGGGCACACACATTTCTGGGCTCTGTCCCAGCTGCAATGAGAGCCGTTTGGGCCGACCTGGTGGCGGACCTCACGGACCGTTTTGGCTGCAGGCGCTGCAGACTGCATGGTGCAGTCCCTTATGCCAAGCGTCGGACTTCACTTGCCACAACTGTACATAATAAGAATGGCAATATGCAATTCTTATTTACGGCGCTGCCCCCCCCCCCTCCCCCCCCCCCAGTTCTTTGTCCCCCCCCTCCCCCCCAGTTCTTTGTCACTCGACAGTAGTCAAAGTGCGTGTGTGGGCCAATGTTGGCGTGTGTACTGTATGTGTGTGGGGCATGTGTGTGTGTGTGTGGGGGGGGGGGGGGGGGGGAGGGCATGTGTGTGTGTGTGTGGGCATGTGTGTGTGTGTGGGCATGTATGTGTGGGCATGTGTGTGTGTGTGTTTGTTTGCGCATGTGTGTGCGTGTGTGTGTGTGTGTGTGTATGTGTGGGTGTGGGTGTGTTTGCACGGGTGCGTGTGTGCGTGTGCATGGGGTGGGGGGGGGGGGGGGGACTATCCGCAGCAGGTTTCTACAGCATGCAGCTGCGCACGATCATACCTTGAAAATCTCCCCGCGTAAGAGCTTGACACTCTGGCATCACTGTCATGGCAACCAGTCCAAGCAGGACAAGTGCCGGCACTTGCATGCTGAATCCACTAGAAGCCATTTTTTCGTCTGGAAAAGGCGAGAAAACAACACAGAGCGGAGTAGCACCAGAGGACACGAAATCAGAAATACCCCAATCCCGCAGCGACGTACTTTGTACAAAAACACACACCCCACACACTACCGCAGGACCATCTCCGAGGATGATCCCACCGAAGTGGGCTGAACCCTGCAGGCCTAGGTCCAATGCACTCAAATATTGTAATGTATTCTGTTGTTTTACCTGTAGTTCTTCTTGAGCAGTGTTTCTGCTTAGTCTTTCCCTTGACACCGTTTCACTTCCGTTTCATCTCATCCACCCTTCCAGGAAACTCCCTTGATAAGTATCCATTTACTTTTGGAGTATCCTTCAAACAAAGTCTGAAATAAAGTCTAATTGTATGAATAAATGAAATACACAATTACAGTTGTGCCCAATGAAATCCAAGCCAAAGTGCGGCATACTTGTCGTCCTCTACTTGCACGGCCCGTGAGGCCCTGGAAGAGGTACGGATGTGACTGTACGTACACACTGTTCTAGTACAGTGAGTAATCGAAACTGGTCCAGGGCGTCGGCTTTGCACTTTGGGTCGGATTTCAGCAAGCGCAACTGTAGTGCAGTCCTTAATAGCAATACGCAATGGGTTTAAAATTTAACTAAATGATCCGACCTGCAACGCCAGCTTACATGTACTCGCTGAGTGGCCATTAGCACTTTCAGCAGCAAAGAAATTCAAATGTTCACCTCATCTGGAGAACTCCTTACTGCAGGATATTTAAGGGTTTTAAAAATGTCTAAAACCCTGAAAACCTGACCTATTTTTATAGCCAAAAGCTAGAAGTAATAATATTAGTTCATCTTTTTATGAATGGATTGTATCACTAATTCAGAATGTTTCGTCTAAATGTTCAAAAGTTTTTCAAAAACTCCTAAATTCCCCGCAATTTTGCCGCACATTGTGAGCTTTTCTTCCGTGAATTTGCTACTACAGGCAAATCTGCCGTTAGCAACCTCTGCTGTAGGCGACCATCTACCGTTAGCGACCGATTTTCCGTGCACCGACGGTTTCACATACAAACTGATCTGTCCAGAGCGACCATCTGCTGTGCGCGACCAGCGACCGCGATTTCATGCACGATGGCTGCCTTCAAATCTGCTGCAAGCGACCGCGACCCAGGCTCAGTCAGGTGCGAAACTGTACTTGCCAGTGCTAGTGCGCTGTCAACTGCAAGGTGTGAAAATGCGCTGTCTTGCAAGTGCGATCGACTGGCCCTGGCCTGTACTGAGGCTGCGCTGTAGCTCTCAAGATTAGCCCTGGCATGTGCACTATTCTTGGGTTTGTGCACCCCTATATTTTATTGAATATCAAATAAATGATATTAAAATCACATTATTCTCGTTGATTTGAGTACATGGAAGCATATATGCATGCCCGGTATGCCGGATTTACCATACATCTGCCGTAAGAACCATCTGCTGTAAGAGACTGCTTTTTCTTGCACCAAGGGGCGGTCGCATACGACAGATTTGACTGTACTACTACTACTAGTGTGCTGTCTGTTGCAGTCTTGGGAGTGAGGCATGGGCAAGTTACCATGGTTGCAGTCTTGACATGGGCAAGTCACCATGGTTGCAGCCTTGGGAGTGAGGCATGGACAAGTTACCATACAGGGTTATGAATCGGAACTTCCACTGTTCGCTAGACTCCATTCTACTGTACTGAGCGACCAGGACCCACTAGTACCGGTGCAGCTTCGTTGGGAGCTGCTATTACTAACAATGCAGTGAGCCTGACATGAATCTAGATTGACCAATGCAACGTGCCCTTACAGGCGGCCCCTTCGCCCAAAGATGGTACATCTGACAAAATGAGTCTTACCCTCTTTCCTCAGTAGGGAACAGCCAGACGCAGTTCACGGGACAAGATCACAAGATCAGCAGTCAACTGGACAACGTTTACTTTATGTAGCGAATGACAACTAAGGGCAGGCGCTGGCAGTAATCATCGGGCCTTCACCTACCTTTTCGCAGACAAAGCGTCTTCTTCGAGGAACCAACAACAACTGAGGAGATTCCTAAGTTCAAACCAGGTCTTACTCCTCTAACTCGGAAGTGTGTATGGCTTCGAAGCGTCGTGAGTCCTAATCGGGTGTCCTTGGATTCTAACGCTACCAACCTCAGTGAGTCACAGAAAATGCTGAGGCCTTGCAACCAAGAATAATAATGGCCCCTGGGGCTTTTGTACTCTGTGTTGCAACTGGTGAACCTGGCCTCCTAAGAGCGTCCCTCTCGTCCTTATTGGGTGCAGCTAAAGACTCAGCTCGATCAGATCGTAGACATCGAGTTTGAGTTTGCCATAACTGGCGTGACCGCCCTTTGCCCTTGGATCAAGGGAACTTATTGTAGCTCCCTGCCATGCCTGGCCTGGGTCCTGACTCCTGGCCTCTAGACGGTAGACTGTAGTTACAGTGTGGTCTGGACTGCACTGGTGGTATGGTGAGATCTGGTGATGAGGGCACTGCCGTTTCCCCCTATTCAAAAGGCTTCACTAGAATATAATCACTCTCCAGAATGATACACTCGATCACACACTTTTTTTAAATAACTTCCTTGGCAACAGGAAGCTTATCAGGGACAGAAACACTACACATCTCAAGCTATTCATCACCGTCACCATCATCAAAGGACTCCGAAATTCATGAACCAGTTTTCGAGCATTCTCTTCAAATGAAGTACAAACAATCAGAACCTTTATTATGGATAAGAGCACAAGGGTGGTAACCATTACAACTCGGTGATAAATTTAGCGAAGCATAGATAAAAAAAAAAGGGAAAAGAGAGAAAGACAGAGAAAGAGAAGAAAGAGACTATCCAGCCACCTTTCAGTGTGGAAAGTTCTGGAAACAAAAGAAAAATGTACCGGTAATATCTCTCAAGTTCAGAGTAGAGCCTACACGCTCTCTTCCATTGACACCCACTTTTACTTATCTCTCAAGTTGTTAGCACAATAGGAGAGGAAGTTAAAAAAAGGATATCAAGTAGTATATTGCGAAGTATCTTTTGGGGTGCTTTCCATTTTTGGCGGCATCCAGGTGCGAATTTTTCTTCTCTTTTCTTCTACTTCGAGGTTGTTCTAGGAAAAAAGTTAGACAGTAGAGCTAGAGGCGCATCCGATTTGGAAAAAAAGTGTCAGCACTGCATCGACGCAATCCACACAGTCAAGTAAGCCAATTAATTTTGTAACCGAACGTTTTCGTTCCCTTCTCATCATCATTATTATTATTATTATTATTATTATTATTATTATTTATTAAATTTTTAATAGGGCATTCCCACAGTCCTAAGGGAAAAATGTCAGCACAGCAATTGATTGAGCTGAAGCAAAAGCATACAATAGTAGATGGCAACCTCACCCAACACATGTGAAACAAAACAGAATCCAATAGAAGAGGTCAGAAACAGGGTGAAGGTGAAGCGATGACTAAAACAGAATTAAAACATCAATGGGGAGCAGCATTCCTGACACTTTCCCGAGGATTAGCGCCAACAAATGAGGAGACAAAACATGTCCCTTCTGAACACATAGGTCAGGGACAAATTACGACTATACAATGCCTCCTCTTTAAATAGAGACTTAGTCGGAGGGAAACATATTAGCACACGAAAAGACAAAGCTAGTTGAAAATCTGATGAGGGCTTTCGTACCTTTTCGTGTGCTAATATGGCATTGCCTCCTCTTTAGTTCTATTTATGTTAGTAGATGAAAGCAAGAGTCCATAACCCGGGTTATGGACTCTTGATGAAAGGTAGTACCGGTTAACATGTATGTAGCACAATTTCATGTCAGTCTGCTTGTCAATTGGCCACCTTGAACGTTTGATGGCAAACTTAGAAGTAGCGACTTCGGCAGTGATGAAGTTGGTTGCTCCCATGTGGAACACACATTCCCTGACCAACTTGACACTTTACTGCCGGACCCACGACTCGACTTCCATCCGGAGCACACGAGGAGCACGTCGCGACTTCCACTCGGCAAACGTGCAACAAAGCACCACCCCCTGCTAGACCTGCTCAGTACACAATTCACCCCTCATCAGTTGGGCGTGAGTAGGCTGCCCTGGAGGAAGATTGTACCACAGTGCAATTTTTAGTATCGAGTTGAGTTTCAAATTAATTTCCCGGGCCTGAGGTCGGAATTAGAAAAATGTGCACCTTTTAGATGCAGCCAGGGAGTCGTCAAATACCCCCCGGTATTTGACGACTCCCTGGATGCAGCGACTAGTCATATAATTATAGATCATGTAGTCACCAACGCATATGACCGATTGGTTTGCAGGCCTGCCTGCGAATCATGAGGTCTCGAGTTCAAGACCCGCGCTGGTAGCAGGGAGCGTGTAAAAAGACTTTTTACGCGTGTTGAACTGCGCCGACACCCACACGGTCAACTGGGTACTCACAGCTCGGAGTGAGAATAACAAGGATGCAGTTTACAGGGTTATGGGCCGTTACACGCCCGATTGGTTGAGAGACTAACCTCCTCTCCCCTGACTCACTTGTGAGGTCTGCATTCGCCACTAAGGTTAACAGGCATAGTGGTGGCCTGCGGATGCGAAGGCTAGTTTGTGTGTTTCTGAACGAACATTCAAGCGATGCCGACGCGGATCCCGCGAATATTATAGTCATGTAGATCTACATGATTGTATGTAATGTTACTGTGTCTGTAGCAGTGTAGTGTAGGGCTCGTTTTCAGTAGACCTGCCATGCTGCGCTGGCGCTTCCGGAATTCCACAAGGGAACAACAGATTCAAAGCGTCCGCCATAAAAGGCTGAAGGGCAAGAGAGCTAGAGGGCGAAGGTCTACCATGGTCTACCGGTTCGGCCATATGTAGCCATTGAAGGGAGCTACAAGGAGTTCCCGTGCCCAAGCCATCAGCCTTTTCAGGCGACACAGCCACTAGCTAGAGTCCCAGACCACCCGATTCGGACACACAATGCTTCAAAGCAGCACACACGTGGGGATACCTGGACCCGGCCGGAACACACGACTTGAGCAACAGTTGCCTGGATGAATCCCCCCGGCCTCGGTTGTTGGTGGTCATCCTTGACGAAGACGCTTTGTAATTGTTTGAGAGAGGGTAGGGGCCGACCTGATAACGCCCAGCGGCTTCCCTTAGTTGTCCTTCGCAACAAACCGGTTGTCTTGTTGACTGCTGATCCTGCACTCTTGGCGCGTGTACATGGTAGATCTACGCAGACTAGACACGGCTTGAGCCTTGAACGAAAGCTGAACTGCGTCTGGCTGTTCCCTTCCGAAGAAGGAAGGTAAGACTGGTCACAGGTGCTTCAGATGTGCAGTACTACCTTTGGGCTAAGGGGCCTGTAAGGGCATGTTGCATTGGGCAATCCGGATTCATTTTCCTACTCATTGTATTCTTAGTACGAACAGCAGCATCCAATGAAGTAGTACCGGCTCAGTAGAGTGACAGTCGAATCGAGTCGAGAAAACAGCGGATTCCGATTCACGCCCAGTATGGCAACTTGCCCATGTCTCTCTCCCCCCCCCCCCCCCCCCCCATGACAAAGTCCCACTAGAGCTAGTAACCAGATTGACTGAATTATACTAAACACACATACATACACACGCACACACACGCGCGCACACATACACACACACACACACACACACACACACACACATACACACGCGCACACACACACACACACACATGCACACACATACATGCAGACATGCACACACACAAACACACGCACACACACGCACACACACACACACACACATGCACACACACACACCTGGTCCTGGTCCTGGTAAACACTGCCATTACGGTCACGTGTCCCCTCGCGGGGCCGACAATATGGAACGACGAGCGACGGCAGTCTGCTGAGAGAGAGGTACAGTCGTCCCTCTCTAATCCGGCACTTTATAATCCAGCACCCTCGATAAACCAGCACAATTTTCAGTAGCCAAAATGTCCTCTTCATGCACATTGCAGCAGTAAATCAGATTTGTTAATCCAGCACCCTCCCTAATCCAGCAGATTTTCGTGGCACAAATGGTGCCGGATTATAGAGGGACCACTGTACCAGATCAGGGACTCAGGCAGGGACCATGTTCGAGAGAGTCATCTCCGGCAGCTATGGATCTGGCTTATCATCGGAAACGATTTCTCTCACGGCTGCCGCTTGAACTGGTCCATCACTCTCCACAACAAAGCGAACATTCCATGAGCCAATGCTCAGAGTCGTTCCAAGTCGTCGTCTTTGTGCGGTAGTTTGCTCCACTTGCAGGCCTGCAAGGCCTCACGAAGGACTCTCAGGTGGGGGCGACGAGGAGAGTGTCGGCATCGTAACTATCCGACCAAGGCTCCTGTCGTTGAAGACCCCACCTCAGGCACTGTTTGCGAGGACGGCTGGGGACACCCCAGGCCGTCCAGACACACACACACACATACACACACGCACGCACTCACGCATGCACACACACACACACATACACGCACGCATGCACTCACACACATACACACACACACACGCACACACATGTATACACACACACACACACACACACACACACACACACACACACACACACGCGCACACACGCACACGCACACACACAAATAATATATCACATTCAGTACACTAGTGTCTTCCAACACATCAAGTCAACATAGGTTCAATTTCCAAGAACGGTTTGTTCCCCCTCCCTCCCCCCCCCCCCCCCCCCCGGGCCCCCTTGCTAAAACAGACGCGATGAAAAGGGTAACTGTGACCTGTAGAGTGGATTCACATCTTTGCCATGCCACCATATTAATTTTATTGAACGTTTTTCACCCTGAGGATGGGCCATGCCCGAAAATTTGGTGAGTTCAATGATTTATTTATTTTGAAGTGAAGAGACCGTATTTGGAACGTTCGAGTTGAGATACGCTAATGATAGTATGAGTGGCTGCACTGGAGTCTGCGAGTGCTTCGAAAAGTTTACCATGTTAGTGTTGAAAAGTTATAGTCATCATGTCGTAGGGCTGCAGTGTTTGACGCACTGCTGGAGCATACCCGGCTAGCCCTTGTGCTGGTGATGTGCTGTTCAACTCACTACACGATCATCCTCGGATGGCTCTCCAGTACACTCATACGTCGTTTATCGGAGCGGTCCGGGACCGGGCACTGCCCGCAACTCCGAAATGTCCGTAACTCCGAATCATGTAGATTCTGATGGGGAAAGATCATAGATATGGCATATGGCGTCACTATTTCCACAAAAGTGACAAAAAAAGTACATACAAACCTTATGGCGGGCAATTCCTCGAATTCTGCTCCATTTCTTTATCCACATACCAAACATGCCTGAAACTTACCAGAAAAGTGCCGAATTCTGCCAATTTTTCTGCCGGCAGAATCCGCTGGACCCTACGGTAGACCGACGTGTTCATAATTTCGGGGTCAGGATAACCGGGGCATGACCGTAGTGAGTGTCCGTGTTGGTACAAATGACATAACTTCGTGATTCACGTATACGCGTATTGCCGAACACAGGTCTAAGTCTGGTGCTCCTCCGCGCTTTGCTCTCTCTTGTCTTTTTTCAGGCGAAAATGCCTTTTGGTAACCTGCGCCTGCCATTGTCGGCGGCAGCTGTGCTGCTGGGCATGGCTGCCATGGTTGCCATCTCAGTGCTGCCGGAATGTCAAGCTAGAGCACACGGAAGCCCGGACACTAGAGGTTAGCTCCTAAACATTCTTTGTATCTACCGTAGTGTCGTGTATTAAAGCCATGCGTTTTCTGTAGAAGCCATTGCCAGTGCTAGGCTTCTATTCAAACCAGGTATTTCTATGTATGTCAACACTAAGTCTAAAGGTTTCAAGTTGGAACAATCGACTTCATGACTATTACCGCCGAAGTCGCAACTTCTAAGTTCGTAGTGTCAACACTAAAACCAGCCTAGGCTTATGTGCCGACAGTGTATCTTGAAAATCAGACTTCTATTCAAAACAGGCTTATATGAGATAGGCTTTAATACAAGACACTACATTATCTAATACTATCTACGCTTCGTGGCAAAACTAATAAGAATTGCTAGCTGGAATTCTCCTTTTCGTAAGTTTTGAGGCACCCATCGTAGTGCGAGCTCCCATGTAGGGAGCAACACACAATCCCCCAAGTATCGCCGAAGTCGCACCAACCTCTTGTAACCGGCATCATCAGGGTGTCTGTACTCCTGATGTGTGAAATATAATATTGATTTGAATTTGCAGTGAAGTGACCGTTCAATTGGAGTTGAGGAGTGAAATTCCATAAAAAAAATACCCAACGCCTCGTGATCACGCCACCTTGACCTTGCACCCTTGATGCCTCGCACTTCCCCTTTAAGTCCTTCTTGACCACCGGTGTGTGGAGTGTTATCCCAGCCTCTGCCTGCCGCCATTAATGCTGGTCACCTGATTCTACGTTATACCTGAAACCCGGCATGTCCCTGACACCGAAATTTTAATACCCGTTTAACACTTGCATTGTCACCCCACAGCCCAGCCGGCTACGGAGTATTATTCACAAGGCTGCCTCCCACCATCACTGTATGTCCAGCGTAGTAACACCCCCCCCCCCCCTCCCCCTCCCCCCCCCCCCCTGCAGCGCAGCATGTAGAGTGCTATGCACACCAGACTGTAGATTCACACCGTGCTGTCACTCGCCGGTGACCTCACCTAGCACAGAGTAAGTGCGTGCAGCCATCACTTCTCACCCGCTTTGTCTTTCCACGCTTGCGGTGGGACCGGGTATACCTCGCAGTGGCCTGCGCACCCCGCTTAAAAGTATATTAGCTGGCGATTGACTATCATGGCCATGAAACTTGGAGGTGTGGATTTCCACATTTCAGGGCATGAATGCCGGCGATACAAGAGAGGAACAATTGTGAACGATTTCCTTGATAATTATAGTTTCGTGATGCTCTTTGATTTCATTCCCTATGCTTTCACCACCAGGGAGGTGCAAGAGTAGTTGTTCAGGATTCGAAACCTGCACTCAGCGGAGAGACACCTGGCTGTGTATCGGTAAGCTGTGATGGATGTGCGATGTCTTGCTGTGCGGAAATATTTAGACGGCTTCCCTTGGAATGTTGAGTGACTTTAATAAGGCACCTCGGGCAAAATTGACTCCCCTTGACTGGCG
>NC_088649.1:17863616-17936116 GCF_964019385.1 Sycon ciliatum | reverse complement strand
CAATTGCACGGCAGGACTCCAATGCCGCAACCGACGCGCTCCAGAAAAATTTAATTGTGGTAAGTGTGCCCTGCACATCTCCACTCCCTATGATGTTTAGCATTAGTGTCCCGGAGAATCCCCCCCCCCCCTTCCCCTCCCCCTCTCAGTAGTAGAGTACAGACTATGAGTCTTTTGGAAAGTTTTGCCTTGTGCACTTGGCCGGGCTTTACATTGCAAGGTCAGTGCCCAGGACCTGCTCTCACACTGCTCTGCGGCAAAATGTACGTTTTTTTCTGAAAGAAAGGTGACGGCAACAAAAAATTCCGCCGTGGGCCGGGGTATCTGCAGATTGTGCAGGAGAGATCCAGAGTTTCACACTCTTGTTTATCTACTCTTGATATTATACCACCCAACCTAGTACAGGTCTACACTTGTAAGTACGACATCGATTACAAGACAAAACTCATGGGCAGACAACGATCCAAAATCCCCCCGAGGCCTGAAATGCGTAGATTCAAGTCTGGATAGTAGGTGATACTCGTCAGAAGACGAACAATTTAAAACCCCTGGGGTTGTCAAATAACGAGGATGGACCTGTACAAGGAAAAAACACAGTCTCAAGTTTCTGTTCCTCTTACACTCACCATAAATTTGTGTTCGTTGAGAATACCGTAAAATCCCGCCAGAGCGCCCCGTCTCTCCCATCCGCCCCTCCCTGACTTCTTGTCAGGGATGTGATTGATTGTATCCTCGTGTGACTCTGTCACAGTCTGTGATGCCGTACTGTACTGCAGACGCTTGCTCGACCCCGTTGGAAATGTACGCAACAGTGCCCGCCCTCTTGACCAGGGATCGCACAAACCCAGAGCAAGTAGGACTCGCCCATCCGCCCCTCCCCACCTGAAGCGTCGAGGAGGTAGGGGCGCTCTGGCGGGATTTTAAGGTATATCTTTTGGAGACAAGCTGACTTCGTCCACCGATATGCTTGGGGCACGAATTGCGTTTTGCCTCCCTACTGTAGAATGGCTCATTTTAATGGCTAATTTTCGCGGGTAAAATTTTTAGGGTTTTCCAAATCTGGTCACGGTGAAATATTTTTAACGATCCGAGTTTCTCAGACTTTAAAAAGAAGGATGACTTGCACTGTACTGTACATGTAAAATTTCCGATTGGTGCGGCAAAACTTTAGCGAAAACACTCCTTTCGCTAAAGTCGCTAAAATATCACCGTTGCTAAAATTAGCTGTTTTTCAGTAGTACTGTGTCTCCAGTGCCTCGATGGTTGCACATGCACATACAGGACCGCCGCGCGCCGGGAGCAGTTTTTGATTGGTCCCGTAGTATCATGGCCTTTCATACTTTAAAAAAATTGGTTGTGAGCAACACTGGCTCACACTCAAATCACTGCTTTTCACCAGAAAAATATTATATTTCAACGTTTCGGTCATGAAATAACCATCATCAGGATCATCAGGTTTCCTGATGATGGTTATTTCATGACCGAAACATTGAAATATAATATTTTTCTGGTGAAAAGCAGTGATTTGAGTGTGAGCCAGTGTTGCTCACAACCAATTTTTTACTGATGAAGCTGCGTGATGCGTCCTACAAGATTTTATTTCATACTTTTGTGCATATGGCGGGTACACCTGCCCTCCACAGTAGGAAACACGTGTTGGTGGCCGAAAAGTTGGTCCGGTATTAACCTGACCAACCGAACCGGTTCCGGCTGCAGGCCTGATATGTTTTCTGTTGATCGCTTAGTGAAACTCGGAGTTACAGCACTTATTAAATCTTCTTATTCTTGCTGGAACTAGCTCTGCCTTTCGGTATTGCGTACTCTATTGGACAGCCTGGAACCTCTCTGTTTTGATTAACATGGCGGTAAATACATACCCGGCAATATGGCGGTAAATACACGCCTCCGCACACACGCTCTCTACGCTGCAAAGTTATTCTGGCACAGAGCTCTCCATCTCACCACCACTGTGACCACCATCAGTTCGCGTCTGGCGCCTAGTCGATGCATGGTTAGTGGTCTCCGACATGCCAGGCTGGTACATCAGGTAGCGCATGGCACATAGCAGATGACGCAGCAATGACATAGCTCGATTGCGACTCACGTTTCGTCCCTGCTGGATTCATTAGGCAATCTTCTTGGATGTCTTCACACGGAGATTGGCTTCGGAGAATGAGGAGTAACTTTGCAGCCTAGAGAGCGTGTGTGGGCAGGTATTTACCGCCATATTGCCGGGTATGTATTTACCGGTATGCACCCACATGAGCGCGACCCAAAACAGAGCGGTTGACTTTAGCCCCCCCCCCCCCCCCCTCCCCCAAAAAGCCTCATCCCCATAACTGAACATACCCAAAACAGACCACCCCGCCAGCGCGCACACTCAATACAGGTCGAATTCATTTGCACTCAAACCCAAAAGATGGACACTCGACTTGTCAAAGACTCAAATCATGATCAACGTGCAACTAGACTTGAGAGGGCATCGCACACAAGTTGCATACACATTATACTACAATGTGTACACGGTAGACCCTGAGCTCTGCAGGAATACAAGTCACAGGTACCCGCACAACTTTGAACTTTGTATGCAACTACTCTGCAATGCCCTCCCAAGTCTAGTTGCACTTTATTTGGCGTATCATCTATTTAACTCTAGAAAGCAATGATCAACTAAAAAAATGCAATGATCGACCCAAAAAATGCCAGTATGAAAAAACGGCGATATTGCCTGGAGCAAATTGTGGGCAGAGTCACGAGATGGCTTGGACATTAACAAGTCCAGATACAAGTAGGTTGAAGAGATTGACGTATGCCTGGCATGTTTTTCGCTACATCAGAGCGTAAACCATCAGCAGGCACTTCCCTGAAATCATTGTATGGATGGTCGTAAGTTGTGTGTACAGAGCAGGGGCGACTTTGAATGTTCCGGCCATGAAACAGGATTGACTATTCCATAGTTTCTCCAGATCAGGAGGGGATACGAACACAAGAGTGTTATTCTCATGGCCGATGGATGCCAAGAAGAAGCCGTGACCTTCTTGCGTTTGGCAGAAAAAAAGCGGGAATAGCGATTTCTGCATGCATTCGAGGCAGTGCAGGGTATCGCTCTCTTCGACATTTATACAGAGTGGAATCCAGAGAGTTAAATGATGGCAAATGAGCGGAAACAGGTGCTGGCAGGTTGGTGGACTCCTCGTCGTATGTAGTTCTTACACCTGTGCAGCAACAGCGACGCTTCATGCTATTCACAGCTCTCCTCACTTCTACCTGCTCGGGAATTGGCGGATGGTTGCGCTCTGTGGTTACTGCTGCAGGGTTGTGCTCTTCATCTTCGAGTATACTTCCAGCTGTTGTCAGACGCCCACCACATGCTGGCCTGGTACATCGCCAAGTAATCCTGCCATCTGCTTTCTTCTTGTCCTTCCTATATGAGTAACCTTGGTGAGTAGCACCATAGCCTCCTTTCTGCGTCACGGTCAGAATTGCCGAAGCCGCGTCTTCGTCATTGCTCTCTTCGTTTTTGTGTTCAAGGTCCTGTCAGGGGTCCTTGCTTTCACCGGACCCGGTGTCGTTAAAGCTGACTCCGTCATTGCTCTCTTCGTGGTTGTGTTCAAGGTCCTGTCCGGGGTCCTCCCTTTCCCCGCTGGCTTCGTCAATGTCCTCCGCCTCGTACTCACTCGTCTCGAGATCGTCTTCACTTGTATCTTCACTGCTCATCTCTCTGCTCGTTGTGTCTTCGCTGCTGCCCACGCTGTTGTTGATATCCGCCATGGCAATAATAACGTGGGCCAACACATTATGGGTTACATGTGTAATGAGCTAGCTTATATTTGGACGCTAACGTAATTGGGTTTTTTCCTCGTACCGTGTAACACACGTAACATCCACTTGTACGGGCAATACAGCAAGTAATACAGCTAGCGTGTGTTGAAGAAGAAAATGAGCAGAAACGTACTGTGCTGTGAAACACGCATGAGGCATGATCAGGGCAAATGCCTAACGTAATTGGTTGGGCTAACGTGATGAGACTAAGTTAGCTGTGGTGACACAGTGTCACATTAGGTCGCGCTGTACTGGGGGGGGGGGGGGGGGGGGGATGATGCGCTGTACTGGGGGAGGCCACTATGAACACGCGGCGCATAAGGTTGCGCTGTTTTGGGTGTAAATCGTATTTACCACCATGTTAAGTTAATCAACACATTAAGTAAAGCTGCAGTGGAGTCTTCAACCTCATTCTCCCAAGCCTTATAATCCAGAGTCTTCTGTTGTGTGTTCTCCATGCGCGGGATTTGTTTGACTCTGTTTTTGTTGTTGTTTGCAGTGAAAGTTGAATCCCACGTAGAGGATGATAATGGTGAGTATGACCACGATGATGATGATGAAAATGATAATGGAGATCCTGACGACCTTAGCATGAAATGCATGGTGTGATTTTCGTTTTCTTTTGTTCGTCGGAGTGCTGAAAAACAACTTCCTTCCAACGCTGTTGTTGAGCTTCGCTTTGCCAGGACTTTGTCGCTATTGATGACTTTAGGGTTACGGCGATTTCTGCCTTTGCGGCTTTCATGTGTCAGCGCTTTTGCTTATGACGATGGTTTTATGATTTTTTTATGACTCAATCTGCGGACAGCATGATTTTTTTATGATAATAATAATAATAATAATAATAATAATAATAATAATAATAATATATTATGATGATGGCGATGATGATACTAATAATGATTTGCTGTGTTTGCTTCGTTGGTGTATGCGTGGTTCGCAACAGCAATGGGACCACAGTTTGCTAACAAGCTGTCGCACCCCTAGAGTACGTTCGTTACTATGGTTACTGGTACAGTATTGTATACATGTAGGTGTCTTGAAGTTGTTGTTCTTAACGTTGGTTCTTTTTGTTTTATATTTTTGTTTGTTTGGGCTTTCTTTTTGGCTCGTGTCTATTTAGGTTTCTTTCTTCATCCCGAGTTCAACTTTGTGCTCTCTACTTCTCTCTATTGAATATCGATGCTTGTGTGGTTGCTTGCCCGTACAAGAGGCTGTTTCCATGGTGACGACACTGATGATAATGTTCAATGGCTTGAGGGAAAGATTTCAAAAAGCAAACGGGAAGAGTCTGAAGAGAAAAAAAAGTAGCAAGCATTACCTTCACCGGGGCAGGGTAACTGCAGTTGGACCCCGGGACGGATTCCCTGACACCGTCAATCCGTTTTCTGCGCCTTGGCCTCACCCACTTACTGAGGTGTGGTGAGCCCATAAGTGGGATCATTTACAAGTGCACCCAGATGTTGGAGGATTTCAGGGTGTGTCGGCAGTTGGACGGTTCATTAGCCATAGCCATCCTTCAAGAGTCCTTTTGAGTCTCTCTACCCTCTCCTGGGGAGACACACGTGACCAATTTTGGCAGTGAGCAAACACAAGTGTGTGTGTGTGGGGGGGGGGGGGGGGGGGGGCTCCAGTAGCACCTCTCATTCGACAGATGTGAAGCGGACAAAACGCTAAGTACAATGTCATGTAGATAGAAGAAGTGCTACACTGTCTGCGCACAGGTACAAGCAGTAATGGCAACAGAATTACATGCACACTGCACATGTACTGTAGAGATTACAACACTGACTGGCTAGTGGCTACAGCGACACCAAGCACTGTACGTGTACATAGAAGCAAGAGTGAATAAGGTCAGGCTGGGAGCTTATACAGTATACACTCTTGAGGTCAGGCTGGGAGCTTATACAGTATTTAGAAAAGCGATCCTGTCAGCTTTTCTATTATTGTGTTCACATGGCGCTACCTAACGACACCGCTATTCAGACACGTTGTCTACGTAGCTACGTAAGTTTCTACGTAAGATGCTCGGTACCTGGTCCTGGACCAGGGAGCTACTCCATGGCTCCTACCAAGAGTACGGGGGGTTGACTGGTTATGTACTCTTGCTCCTACCATCAGACCATCGCGCGGCCGGCTGGCCGCATGCGTGTGCATTGCAGACTTTTTGTTGTTGCCTTTTCGGATGTGCATGCACGACGAACTTCCTTCTTTGGAACTGCTTCTTGCATGAGCTGTTTCGGATATTTCGTCTCCTGGCCTGGCTTATTTCGTTTCGGCGCTGCTGAGACCTCCTTTCGCGGAATATTACTCAATGACAGGTGAGTTGACCAGTTCACTTTGATTCATTTGCTTGTGTCGACTCTTTCATTTACGAAAAGTGTGCTGATTTTGGGCGGAATGAAATAAATAATGGAAAAGCTGACAGGATCTCCTTTCCAAATTTAGCTTTTCCGCTGCTGAGGCCTCCTTTTACGGAATACTCAATGACAGGTGATCTCTGAGTTGACCAGTTTCCTTCGATTCATTTGCTTATGCTCACCCTTTCATTTACGGAAACGTGTGCTGATTTTATTCGGATTTAGATCCATTTTTATCTCTTTGCCCTTGCCTACAGTGTGCGAAGAACGCGAGTTCACCTTCTTGACGGTAAGGCTTATGTTAGATGTGTTGTCGAAATACTCATATCCATTGCACATTAGTACGTTACAAGTAAGGCACTGGTCAGTGGCATACTATCGTTGGCAGTTCCTAATCTGGAGGGAAAGGTTCAAGGACTCATTGACCGAGTTTGCCAAATAAATTCGCATATCAAGGAAAATCTCCATTGTGGAGAGGTTCAGTAACTTGTTTGCTTCATACGAAACGAGCCAACGGGTGCAGTCTCGTGAAAATCTCGTACTTGTATGATTGCCTTTGTTTACTCGAGTCTGGGCTGTTTGATTTGTGAGTACCGCCGAGATTGCACTGCCCCAAATAAAGTTTCGTGCCGCTAATGCAAGAATTACGATCTGCAATCTGTTTGTAGTACCTGTAGTACCTGCAAGAATGTGCAGTCCGTGTATCGTACTTTCTCTGTTGCTGTTTCAGTTGCTGTCATGTTGCTAAGGCTGTCATCACACCATGGTACAAAGCGCTGCGTCTACGTCCACGTTAGGAGTTTTTGGTCGGTTGTCATGATGATCCGTATACGGGGTGAAAACGGGAGCAGAGGAAACGGGAGACGTGGACGTGGTATGGAGAGGGGGGGGTATACGACTTTTTGTATGAACGTGCGTATCTCCCCCAGCCTTTTTCCGAGCGACCCTGTACTTCGATGTACGTGGGTTCAAATTTCTCCAAAAACCTGACTGTGTCACACAGTGTGTGTACGCGTCAAGAACTGTGCCTGTCTGATGACACGACCACCCGTTTTGGTTTTTTCACCATAGACGTAGACGTAAACGGGAGTCGGAGAACGTGGTGTGATGACGGCCTAAAGAAAGGTTCAGTAGAGAGGTTCTGCAAAACGAAAATTCGAACGAAGTTTCGCGACAGTCCTTGCGAAAGTGTGTACGAATTTTTGCACGAACTTTGCGTTCTGCACATTTTCGTAGTTTGCGCGGGCCATGTGCACGTACGCCATGACCCGATCTCACGAAATTTCCTACGACAGTTCATTTCGTGTTCCCTGCAAGTTTCGCTTCCAAAGTTGCGAAAGTTCGTGCGAAGTTTCGCACCTCCTGATGTAGAGGGAAAGTTTGTACGCATTTTCGTTTTGCAGAACCTCTCTAGTGACTCTTTTGTTTGATACGAGACGAGTCAATGAGTCGGTGTGGCTTAGAATCTTTCGCTGTAGAATGTATTCGTATGTCTATTTGAGAAATAATTGTATTCACTGGTTATAAAATAGGTTAAGACAAACTCACAGAATAAATACCATCGGTCCCTTGGTGTTCGTCCTAAAGAGGTTCGACTGGATATCATTCATACTCACCAAAAGATGTGTAAGATTTTATTATCATGGAGTGCCTTGTTTATCTCTCAGTATCAGTACCTCCAACCATAGCCTTGACCCTTTTATCCTCAGGATCAGTGTAGTTGTTGGAACGAGGTGTCGGACTCAGCAATGTATTTGTTTACATTTTAATACATGTTTATTGTTCCTCCTTTGCTGTGTTGTTTTAGAAAATCGTGGACTAACAGTTTGAAGTCATTGAACTACTTCCAAAAGTTGTATCGACATCAACAGGATTACGATTTCAGTGCAATATGATGGTGGATGACCTTATCACGATAACCCATGATTATAAACCAATATAAACACAGAATCAACAAAAACATCTGCGACACGCACCTGGCGCATGGCTACATTTCTCAAACAAATCTGATCGAGGGTGGGGAAATCTGAAATATCTGAAAGGCACGACTCATGCATAACCTTCCTAGGGGCTCCCGTAAGAAGACCATAGATCTGTGGGAAACACCCTAGTAAAAAAAAAAAATTCACGGTTCGCGTGAGACTCGGCTGGAAGCCGGGCTTTCCGCATCCGTAGGAACGCCACCACCCTTCAAGGATCAAGGCGCAGCCTAGTAAAATAAAAGTAAATAATAATAAGACAAATTTATGACAGAGTCATGAAATTCTGCAACAGCAACATGCACAGAGTGAACTCCGTATAAAAAAGTATAACCACCACTACTCACATGTTCCCCCGCAGGAGAACATGCATTATCATGCTAGTGCCATTTTCTGCCAGAAAAGGCTTGCACATCAATGCGTATAATACGGTATTGATATGATCAAGAGTGCATAAACCTCTTGATATGATGTGAAGGCCATCATTTACATAATTATTGATACAGGCAAGAGTACATAACCCCGGGGTTATGTACTCTTGATATAGGGCATTCCATTGATTGGTGACAGAAAAACAAAAGAAATTATAGCAATAAAAACTGCTTTATGGCAGTTTTCTAAAAAAAGTTATTGTGTTCTAGTCCATGGACCCCGTCCAAAAAGTAAGAAATTACCGAAATGTGATAGCTGGAAATTAAAATTTCACACAAAACCTCACAATAATCACACACAGAATTAAAAGCTACATGTAGAAGACCTTTTCCCCTCGTGATCCTCTTTCCTATGCATGCATGTTGCCAATTGTTGGTGCAGTACAAGTTAAAGTTGAAAGCAGCATTTCAAGTGTTGTGATAATTGTGAGGTTTTGGGTGAAATTTTAATTTCCAGCTATCACATTTCGGTAATTTCTTACTTTTTGGACGGGGTCCATGGACTAGAACACAATAACTTTTTTTAGAAAACTGCCATAAAGCAGTTTTTATTGCTATAATACACTCTTGAGGTCAGGCTGGGAGCTTATACAGTATACACTCTTGAGGTCAGGCTGGGAGCTTATACAGTATACACTCTTGATACAAGCTTGCACATGGTACTAGATAAACCATTGTTTTGTTGAAACATGTTGTCGGTTGACAGCATGTAACAAGGCGGAGACCACTATGTTCGGAAACCGTGACCTTACTGCAACCATCCGCGGTTGGCAGAGCCCCGGTCGCGAACAACGAATACACGACTGACGCTACAGCGCTACAACAGCAAGAGAACTAAGACAACTCACTCGAATAGAGCGGGTCAGAGCCTGGTCTAACACCCATACGATTCAGATAGTCACAACCGACCAGGGCTCTACCAACCGTGGATGGTAGTAGTAAGGTCATTGTCTCCACCTTGTTCTATGTTGTCAACCAACAACATGGTTCAACAAAACAAGGTTTATAATAGTATTATACCATGTGCAAGCTTTTTCTTTCAGAATCTGTCTCCTAATGATTGCGTAGAGTAGTAGTAGTAGTAGTAGAATTTATTATTTTGATAGGGAAGGCCCTACAGACGTTGCCGTCTTGTTACAGGAAACCCTAAGTGCTCCTTACAGAGCGAAACAAAAACGGATAGATGCTCAACCTGACGACACGAGACAGGCAGAGAATTCCACCTATCAGCGCCAAGGAAAGAAATGGAGAACATGCCATATCTAGTGGTAGCAGCGGGCAAAGAAAGTGAAGAGAATGATTGCCCTCTAGTGCGCCTCTCGGTGCAAGTAGCAGCTGACTGGAGGGTGAACATTGAGGAAAGAAGAGGACTTGTAAGCTGATGAATACAGCGGAAAACAAAAATAAAAAGCCTCAAGTTGAGACGAGATTCGAGGGAGTATAACTTAGCGTGCCGCAAAACAAAGACAGTCGGGGTACGGCGAGGGAGACCAAAAACCTGTTTCATGCTGATATGACTTAAAGTAACAAGGCGAGAGTATAAAGATGGTGTAAGACAGTGAGCATACGAGTTGCTGGCGTATTCAATAGTGGATTGGATGAGGGATAAATAAAATATTCGCTTAGTTGTGTGGTCTACTGTACGGCGGCAGCGGCGGAATGCTCCTATCTTCTTATAAACAGATGTACATACATGGTTGACTTGATCCTCAAAGGTGAGGTGTTGGTCAATAATGAGGCCAAGATAACGCGCTGTGGCAGAAGGTCGAATATCGACACCACCGCATGCAATGGTAAGATCCGGCGGAAGAGGCAGAGCCTTCTTCCGAAGCACCATGAACTTCGTTTTCTGGGCATTCAAGATGAGACCAATGCTTCCAAGGTACGTATTTAGTCTGTTCAACTCACTTGTCAACTTGTGCTGAAGTTCTCCAGTAGACTGACAGTGTATATAAAAGGCGATATCGTCAGCATACTGTTGGGACTCTGCGTGGCGAAGTACTCCAGGGACATGTCGCACGTACAAAGAGAATAACAGAGGCCCTAGCACCGACCCTTGCGGAATGCCTCGTGTACAATGTGTCTCGTCTCCTCTCTTATTTCCAATTTTCACCTGTTGTCGTCGACCCTGGAGATAGCTGGAGAACCACTGTAGTGCTACTCCGCTTATGCCAATAGCTTGAAGCTCGTTAAGTAGTAGTTCATGGCGTACCCGATCGAAGGCCTTGCTCATGTCCACGAGTACAACCCCGCAATACTCGCCCTTGTCCACACTCATCATCCAGCGGTTTACTGCGAGAGTTAACGCATCCTCACAGGAGTGCCCTCTGCGGTAGGCGAATTGCTCGTCTGGGAGAATACGAAGCTCAGCGTGATCTTGAAGGAATCTAATCATTTGCCGATGTACTACCTTCCCAAGGATCTTAGAAACAATCGGCAAAAGTGAAACAGGGCGGTAATTCGACGCTTCAGATTTGTCCCCTGACTTGTGGACAGGACACACTGTAGCCAATTTGTACACGTCTGGCACCATTCCAGTACTCAAGGACTCGTTAATTATCTGCGCTATGGGACCTGCAGCGGCAGAGCAAGGAAACTCGGGAGTAGCGACGATCGTTTCACTGGCCCTTGTGTGAGCGGGGAAGCTCTGGAGTCACGGCTGACCTGGCAGCATTCTCGTTGACTTACTCGGACCTGCCACAAGGAACATCCTGCGAAATTGCAATATTAAACTTTTTTTTAACTTCGACCAATATGGCTACTACAGTATTCACTTCGTCTTGGGGGTTTAATAATAGGCATGGGGAAGTTGCCATACATGGGTGGCGAGCCCGCCTTTCGGCACCGGGAACAAAATTCAGTATACTTACCGATATCTTAATCGTCCACATCTCCACACTGCACTCTTGGCCCACATTCACAACACGACTCCATAGTGAGGAAGTTCGTTCTTGGGTAGATGTTCCATATCCTCCAGACAGCTGTTTCGCTCGCTGTAGCTAACGAATGAATAGCAGATAAAGCAATGAGTATTTATAGGGTAAAGTCACTAAAGTGGCGCAATTGCGCACTTTCTACATAGAGAAGTGGCACACCCAAAGAAGTTGAAGGTGACAAAGTTCTAAAGGTGATAATGAAACGCACAGTGCTGCTGGAGCATGCATACAGATGGCGATAGAATTTAGACAAGCGCGTGAAGCAGACAATCTATTAGAAGTGCGCACCAACGTTGCCACACATACTTCAGTACATGCATACTGATAGATTGAAGTAACGGTCCCATAGTGACGTGACGACCAGGTGAGAGAAACGGAAGGCCAGACGACGCGACAGTCCTAGAGCCGTAGCGGCCCGTGGCCGTGGGGCATTCACTGCACTGCCCGCCCGCCGTGTGACTGTGAGGTTCCTCCGCTGCCACTCCTGCAGTTGACGACAAATAAATTAATTTATTGTTGTAGGCGGACACGTAGCCAGTGCACTACAGTGGTGGTGCGTATCAGCCGCTAACCTCCAGAGAGGCACTACCACTGGCTACGTGTCCGCCTACAACAACAACTTTGTCGTCAACGGCAGGAGTGGCAGCGGAGGAACCTCACACGGCGGGCGGACAGTGCAGTGAATACCCCACGGGCCTCTGGGACTGTCGCGTCGTCTGGCCTTCCGTTTCTCTCACCTCGTCGTCGCGTCACTATGGGACAGCAATAATACTTCAATCTATCATTAATCGATTCATTACGCATGTATGTGTGGCAACGTTAGTGCGAACTTCTAATAGATTGTCTGCTTCACGCGCTTGTCTAAATTCTAGCCCCATCTGTATGCATGCTCCAGCAGCACTGTGCGTTTCATTATCACCTTTAGAACTTTGTCACCTTCAACTTCTTTGGGTGTGCCACTTCTCTATGTAGAAAGTGCGCAATTGCGCCACTTTACCCTATAATTATACTCATTGCTTTATCTGCTGTTCATTCGTTATCTACCTCCACTGAAGAGCTCTTAAGGTTAATGAGCGAAACAGCCGTCTGGAGGATATGAAACATCTACCCAAGAACGAACTTCCTCGCTATGGAGTGGTGTTGTGAATGTGGGCCAAGAGTGCAGTGTGGAGAGGTGGACGGTTAAGATTGTTTTCAAATGGCCGAGTCTGTCGCTACTTCTGACTGGCCGATATCGGTATGTCATATTCACAAGTTCAACTAGTCTTCATAGTTCTGCAACAGCAGCCTCGAATGGTTTGTAAAGAAAGAGCTGCGCAGACATTCCTCAGGTAAGTATTCATGTCTACTCGCTGGCATGCCGTTACCCTGTTCATCGTAGCCCGCCCCCCCCCCCCCCCCCTCCCTCCCTTTCCCAATCTGTATTCTTTTGTACCATCATCCTTCATTGCCGACCCCACGATAGGCCGTCAGCCTTTCGGTCATCCTAATAAAGTTATTATTAGTATTAAGTTAATAAAGAAAGGCAGCATCTTGCAGGTGGCTGGTGACTGTATTCAGGACGCAGCCCATCTCCAAGGCATACATGCACGTACTCGGGGTCATTTCGAGTGCATGTGGCGTGCATGTTTATTGCATGTCACGTGAGAGTTGTCTGTACTACGGCCAATCAGCATTCTCCATGAGCTTGCACTCACTCTTTTTTAGTCGTTCTTGATGTTGTCGATCCATCTGGTTACGGGGCGTCCCCTTTGCCTCTTGATGATTGTCTTTGGTGCCGATTGGAAAGTCTTAGAGCTTTGTAGGATGTTTTAGTTGAGTCACTGCCTTCTCTGATTACAGGTGGCCGAACCATAACAAGCGCCGTTCCCTGCATATGGTGGTGGTAACCGGTAATTGATTGCACAGCTTGTACTGTATGGGTGTTTATTCGAATTTTTTTGGGTATACACTACGCCAATGATGGATCGTAGTTTGCGGAGATGTCACGTGTCAAGCCTGTTGCCATCAAGAATGACTCAAAGACAATAAACGTTTCCATTGCCGAAGCGGAAGCTATTTCTCAAGACAGGGAAGCTTGGCCCGGCATTGTGAATCAATTATGTGCTAACTTATAATGCTAAACATATCTGCGCCTACTCAAATATGCACTCGGATGGAGAGCCAAAGATTAATTTAATCAAAAGAGAAAGGACCAAGGAACTACAAAGTACGTTATACTGTCCGCTAAAACCATCAGATACTAAATAATCAGCTCATTCAGCTCGTGCGATAACATTGCGCGACACTGACCGATGGTACTGACGTTCTACAACTAACTGGCTAACAGCTCTAGCACATCTTGGATGCGCACTCCAACAGCCTTCCAACTTGGACGGTTCTAAGTTGTACAAAATTAAATCACAAGGAGGGAAAGGTGAGCGCAACCAAGATAAACACGAGCTGAAAGTGCCAGCTGTGAAGGACGTTGGGGGATGTTCATGCATGCATGATGAAATCAGACAGAGTACAAACATACATTACACACAAGCGCGCGCACACACACACGCACACACACACACACCAGCACCACGAGCACCAACAGCAACAAAACGCAAACCACACACACACACACACGCCACACATACACGCACATACACACATACCATTTGACGCCCATCGCAGGAGGCGATGATAGTGATGCTAAAGCAGAAACCGTAGCGACTTGTGCTGGCATTGCACCATTAAACAGGTTGCAAGGCTGAAGAATTGACCGCCACTATTCAGCCTGGTCTACACAAAGCCAAAAGCCACACACACACACACACACACACACGCGCGCCCTCAAACACGCACACACACACACACACACACACACGCACACAACACCCAAACACACCATACATTTCCCACTAGACTTCATACTCTGCTGGCAAATCATCGTCTCGCCTCATATCCAGGCACCGTGAGCACCTTCATCTTCGCCTTGTTACAAAGTGGGACCAGGCTTTTTTTAAAAGCCTGTTTTGAAACTCCACCTTAAATGAAGTCAACAACAACACAAATACAAGCACTTGCTTTTTATCGCTCCTCTCCTGTAACCGATTCAAAAACAATTTGTAACATGGAAATTGTGGGCACAAGTTATGCGATCGAGTCCACCAACTAAACCAGATTTGAACAGTCAGACCTACAAATATTGTGCCCACATGTTTCCATGTTACAATTTCCCCTTGGCTCACCATCTGAGAAACAACAAACAAAAGTAGTCTTTTCCCATCGCTGACTTGTGTACCTCGTCAACCTGGTGAGGAACAACAACATTGGGTATAACAACAAACTGCGAATTACATTACTCTTTCCAGACCTTGGACTGCATACTACCAAGAGTACATAACTCTTGATACTACAGTATGAAAGTACATGTATGTAACATTAATTTTGTGTACTTTCGGGTAGGAGTGACAGTTGACGGCAAACAGATCCATAGCTCGTGGCGAATTGGCGATCCCCGTACTGCTGAAAAATGTGGCAGTGCGACCGCAGGGCTAGCGCCCAATTCCCCCAGCCCAACTGCCCAAGGCGACGTACAAATTCGCTGCACCCAGAACAGCAAGCAAGTGCCCTGCACCTGGTAGTACCTGGCGCCCTGCCCCTGGTATGACCCACGTGTGTCGTACGGATTCGCGAACCTGGTACTCTACAAGTGCAAGAAGATGCCCGCTCTCTCCACGTGCCACCAAAGAGTTCATACTTCATAGCCTACAAGCCCTGTCGATGTCCTCTTGTCACGTCTCCACGCGCTCATATCAAAACCAAGCTCTATCCAGTTGTACTACTCCCTAGCCCTGGCTCTACATGTGGCTCTATCGCCTGATCATGAGAACTTTGAACTTCGCTTCACTGGCCTGCCGAAAACATGGCAAGCTGGTGTCGCGAACCTTTTTGTTTTGTTTTTGTTTTTGTTGTTGCAACATTTCCAGGGGATGAACATTGACCTGCATATGCATGCAGTGCATGCAGCACGTAATCGGTGTTGAATGCTTGTGGTAACGTACGGTACGACACCGGTGCAAGGGTTTGACGCGTTCCAACCAAATTCCCCAAAGCAACGTCTGCAACATGTACGCCATGGTGCGTTTCAATTCAAGACTTCAATTGAAACGGCTCATAGTGAGGCAGATAGGGACGCAGAGATTCATTCCACGCACTTCTTCTCCTGCTTCATCTCGCTGCCCTTACCTAACACGGCCACACGTATCCGTTCTTCGAAATAATTGCATCTCTCCCCGGAGCTTCGCAAGGTGCGATACTCGGAGTTGTCGAATAGTCGACGAAGACCTCCGAAGTATTAGAGCGGTGTAAGGAAGGGTGGATCTTGCTGACTGCACGAGCACTGGCTCGTGGCAGATGGGTTGATTGTCATTGTCTGGTGCTGTTATCACGCTTCTTGCGCAGGTGGCAACCCTTACCTACAAGCCGGCTGGAGGATGAGGCTGCTGTTGTCAGCCGTGCTGGGGCTGTTCCTAGTGTGCGGGACAGTGAACGCAGCTGGAGGTGAGAGTTGGTCGAAATCTAACTGTATCATCTTGCTGAAAGTACAATAGGGCTTGAAAGTGATGACATCAAAAGCGGCCAGGGAGTAGTAAGTTGCCATCAGATTTCTATTTTGGATCCACTAAGGTGTGACTTTGCTATTGCCTCAGTATGTGGGTGCATAGCAACCCACACATGTCCCCTAGGGGTGACTTTTACTTCGCCACCGGTAGCTGTTGTCACCCAGCCCCCAGTAGCCAGATCAGTCAGTTTCACTGGTTACATCACCATGCTGTGAGTAAGACGGCTTGAAATGTGCTTGGATCCATACAAAAACTGGATCCAAGTGGATCCAATTTTTGAATTTTTGAAATTGTTGCTAAGCTGTGACGTAGCACTTTCAAGCCCTATTTCTATATGTGCAATATACAATACATACACAGTACATACCGAGAATCATATGCATGTAGAACGGTCGCGCTCCGTGAAATCCAACCCGAAGTGCAAAGCTAGCGCCCTGTAGCAATACCGACTACATCACTCTACTTATTACACTGTCACGGTACTTATTATATAACCTATTACTAGTTCAAAACTAGCATCAGATAAACCTTGTTATCGTTTCATACTGTCAATCTAACAATAGCACTGTACTTGTACATGATTGTACATGTGTTCGTCCAGCCGCATTCATGCCACTTGCAGGGTGTCAAGGGCGTGCTAGTTGAGGGTGGCAAATATGCACTCAGGGTCGGATTTTAGTGAGCGCAACTTTAACTGCAGATATCCTTAGCTAATAAACGCTAATGTAAACCCAATCCTAAACGTACTAAGTATTGTTCAAGCTGACTTTTCCCTTAGCACATTGTAGAGCAATTGGTGTACAATCATGAACATGTATGCATCGCACCTTGGTTTTCATCATCTGAAATATCCCCGCTGGCTTTTGAAAACCTGGTTTTGGCAGAATTAACCCTTTGAGCCCTACCATGGCATCCATGGATTACTACCGGGTTCGCGCAGATTTGCACAATCGATCGCGCGACAGTCCCAGCACGCATTTCAAAATTATCTAATTTCAGTATTTCACTCACCAGATTTAGAATATCTCCATCTTGGTCTCTTTGGAAAGCTACGGATCTCCTCTCTCATTCTTTCAAGTTGCTTCACGTTATGATCTTGCAGCTGAAAGCCCTACTTGAATATTGTGGCCAGCTGTCTTTGATAGTACGGCACGGGACGTGCACGGGATAGCGCCAGGCATGCCGACGTTGTCGGGCACGAACACCGAATTAAAGCTGTGCGGACCTTGGCTAGCGCCAGACGTTACTAAAGCAACGTCTTTTGCATAGCTACGGGAATAAATTCAGCTACTAACAAGGACGTTTAGCAACGCGAAAGTTCGAAAGAAAATTCGAGTCTGGAAATGAGTACAGAAACAAAGGTCGAAACTTCGAAAACTTGGACGCGAAGTTGCAGTGATTTGCAAAAGTAACTTTCTCTTTTCTCGGCACACTTTCACTACAGGGAGTAGTAATTTTACAGCCCCCTGCTTGAGAGTGAGCTGCATATACGGTACGGTACTATAAGATTCAAATAGCTTCGAGAAAAAGTCGTTTCGCATTGCTAAACCTCACAAGTTTTCTTTTTCGAAATAGATTTTCGCGAAATATCGCCGCCACCAAAAGTTCGAATTTTCGCATTGCTAAACGTCCCTAATACTACAGTGGCCCCATCATAATTGTGCCACGGAAATTCTGCTGCATTGGGGAGGGTGCTGGGTTAACAAATCTGATTTATTGTGGCAGCGGGCATGAATACGACATTTTGGCTGCTGAATACCGTGCTGGTTAATAGAGGGTGCTGGTTAATAGAGGGTGCTGGTTAATAGAGGGTGCTGGTTAATAGAGGGTGCTGGTTAATAGAGGGTGCTGGTTAATAGAGGGTGCTGGTTTATAGAGGGTGCTGGTTAACAGAGGGTGCTGGTTAACAGAGGGTGCTGGTTAATAGAGGGTGCTGGTTAATAGAGGGTGCTGGTTAACAGAGGGTGCTGGTTAACAGAGGGTGCTGGTTAATAGAGGGTGCTGGTTAATAGAGGGTGCTGGTTAACAGAGGGTGCTGGTTAACAGAGGGTGCTGGTTAATAGAGGGTGCTGGTTAATAGAGGGTGCTGGTTAACAGAGGGTGCTGGTTAATAGAGGGTGCTGGTTAATAGAGGGTGCTGGTTAACAGAGGGTGCTGGTTAACAGAGGGTGCTGGTTAACAGAGGGTGCTGGTTAATAGAGGGTGCTGGTTAATAGAGGGTGCTGGCTAATAGAGGGACGACTGTATACTAACTGTCAGATGCTGTGTTCTTCATTGCATTTGCTAGACTACAACTATACCTGTGATGGTGTGACCATTATCGTGGCGACCCAAGAGAGGCTGAGTGTTCAGGCCACCCTCTTCTGTCAGAACCATGGTCTGGAGATGATCACGTTCAACAACGTTCACGCCTTTAAGGAGAACGGCGATCATTGCCTTTCCCAGTCAATCGTCAAGTCGCTGAGCAAGGACTCTGTCCATACGCTTTGGGTGCGTCGCTACGGACGCTATTTTGCCAACACCTACTTCGACTTGAAGCAGGACACGGTCTACAAGGGAAATTACACCCAGGCATTACCAACCGTGTGTGTCCCGCAATGTAAGTGGTGTTGAGCTCTGATTTGCGTGACCACATCAGCAATTTATAAAGTTTCCGACTTGATATGAGAAGGAGATATTAGCGAAAGACATGCAGTGGTGGCATTGGACGACACTGTTGGGTGCCAAAGAGCTGGGCAGGGGACGGGGAGGGGGATCAGCCTCCGAGCCTAGGTCACTCTTATGTTCATGTACAACGGTCTATGCACTGCTGAGTCACCGCGTATACATAATTGGTATGCAGCGCCTGGTGAAGTGCTGCAGTCGCTAGTCACTAAGAGAGGGTTTATAAATGCACACTCGTCTGGGGTAGAGTCGGGGATTCGCCAAGTATGTTGCATTTTGCATGGCGGGACGATTTAGGAAGATGGAAAAATGGGTCGCGGGGTACTAGTAACGGTTTCCCCTCCTCCCCCCCCCCCCTACTATTTTGACTGTCTACAGCTGTGCTGTATTCTTAGCACAAAGAGGTTCTGTTTAACCAGTCGAGGGGGCTCAACACAATACGTAGTAGTACGAATGTACCGCAAAGTACCGCCAGAGCGTCCCACCGTCTCGTCCTTTCGTGGTCGTATTGTGGAGGTGATCTCCTGCCTGTAGGTCATACGACACGGACCTTGTACACACATTACACGTTGTGCAGTCAATCCATACTCAATTTTACCTTCAAGCGGACACGAGCTCCACACATACATCTGCTGACTATGCCCTAAGTATAGGAAGGTTTTCACGCCGTACAAACTTCGTTGCACTCTGCCGTACGGTTTTACTTTCCCTGGCTGTAAAATCAAGGTGAGGCGCTCCGACAAGACTTGGCGCTCTGGCGGTACTCCACGGCACTGGTGCTTTGCTTTTAGTATGGTGTTTGTACTGAGTGTGAGGCTCGCTGTATCGATATCGTTTGTATCAACAATTGCCATACTTTTCCTGCCAGGCTTGCGTTTGTGTATTCAGTTTAGAATCGTGTCCGTAGATAACGAACTATTGTCATCAGACGAGTTATTTTAGTTTAGACCCCCCCCCCCCTCCCTCACCCCCTCTCACAACGCAAGAAAAGTTGACATATACATGCGTAATTATACAACAAAACTGGTACAAGTGTGTCACTGCTCCTATGGCCATGTACATGTATCAATGTTTTCTGAAACGAAATTGCTCAACCCCCTCCCACCCTATAACGAAATTATTTCGTTGTGTGAAAAAACTTCGATACATTGTATTTATGAACGACCCCTAGAGACCGTAGAGTGTGCATAGTGGTGGGCTGAACATATGCGCTCATGTCCCTGTCTAATATCCGGAACCTCGGCGTTACATGCCGGTCAGCCTATTGATCGCCACACGCGCGGGTGTGTTTTAGTGGGAAAGGTTCAGGCATACGGGTACAGTAGAGTCCCGCGCCGGCGAAGAACGTGGAGCCCAAGAACGTCCAGCATTTTGGATACATATCGATCCAGTAAAGATCCAGTATGGATTATTTTAAGAACGTGCTATTAAGGACAATGCAGCCATATTGCTGAAAAAAGTAATAAGAACGTTCCAAGGGAACATCGTTCCTGGACGCGCCACTCTACTGTACAACTTGTCTAGCTTGAAGAAACACACGATAGCTGTTCTTTCCGTTTTATCTTGCAGCGTTGGACCGTTGCCTAACGAGCACATGTCCGGAGGGAACAGTCTGCAGGACGCCAAAACTGGATACTCATGTGTGCTTGCGTAAGTCAGTCGATTGGTTGGTTTATCTTTAATTGGCAGAATAAAACGGGAGATAAACTATTTAACATTTTCCATGTGATTTCTTCTGTTCTAGATAGACTATTATTAAACGGTTTGGCCCGGCACTATTGACAGATGCGTCGACCCTGCTCCTGTCGAACAGGTTCAGGGAAGATGCGAGCTGTGTTCATTATTATAAAGGTGAATGGTTGTCTTCACTTCAACGCATACCAGCTGATCTCTGAATAGCAATGCTCCGTAGCATATTCCCAGCGGCAAATGGCTGGTTGGAAAGCCAGCATGCCCGAAATTAGTTTATAGAATATCCAACCTGCCACGGACGATGCAAATATTGCCTGTCGTCTTCTCACCTATGGTACAGCATATTATTTCCGTATCACTTTATTTTCGGTATTTTAGGCGGAGAAACCAGGCGCCAAACTTTATAGGGCACCTTAAAGGTAATAATGTATGTCCGCACCTTTAAAGCCATGGACATATATTCGATTACAAAGCCAGTCTCAGTTATAAAGCCATGGGCTTCAAAATGAAATGACATTTGAAGTATGTTTTGTAAAAACCAAGGAATAAGTGCTATATTAACAAACTTGCAGCCCTGCAGGATGGTGAACGAGTGGATTTAGCTTGAAATCTCTGTGTGAACTTTGACTTCTATGGCATGGCGTAGTGAGTGAGTCATTTTGCATCCAAAATGGCTAGGAAAGCAGCGGTATTTCGAATATAAGGTCATTGCTTTAACACGGTATTAAAACATAGAGAACGGTGGGGCACATATTTTGTCACCAGCTAAACTAGATTTTGAACAGTCACACGTTCACAAGGTAGCATTCGACTGACAAGGAGCACTGTGACATTCCCTGCATGGATGCAAGCTGGAACACTGCTCGATAGCGCAAACCAACGGCCTTCCAACTTGGAAGGTTCATGGATACTAGTGATAATTCCAAAGAGGGGAAGGTAAGTGCCATCAAGCCTAAAACTAACGCATAACGTTTTACCCCACCGTTTTCCTGGTTTCCATTTAATATTTTCCTTGGCTCACCATTACACAAAAGGTAATAGAAAAATGGCATAATTTAATTGGCTCACCATCCAGGGTAATACCGTAAAATCCCGCCAGAGCGCCCCTACCTCCTCGACGCTTCAGGTGGGGAGGGGCGGATGGGTGAGTCCTAATTGCCTCATTCAGTGCTACACGTACATGAAAAAGTACTCGCTGTACGAAAACTGTTCGTGCATCTCGTACACCAACCAAAGGTCAAGAGCCAGGAGTCGTACAGACCCGTCAAAACTCAGGTTTTGTGTGATCCCTGGTCAAGAGGGTGGGCACTGTTGCGTACATTTCCAACGGGGTCGAGCACGCGTCTGCAGTACAGTACGGCATCACAGACTGTGACAGAGTCATACGAGGATACAATCAATCACGTCCCTGACAAGAAGTCCGGGAGGGGCGGATAGGAGAGACGGGGCGGAGCGCTCTGGCGGGATTTTACGGTATAATTGTTTTTAATTTGATGTTCTTCTTGGCCCTCTTCTATGCTACTTCCTGTAGCCACCAAGTGGCAAACGAACATCACTCAGAGCGTGCATGGCCGAGGCGTGCACACGGAGGTGGTGTACGAGTACATGGACGACTCCAACCTGTACCTGGCCTCGGCCAGCGAGGTGCTGAGGGGCTGTCCCTCGGACCCGGCCTACACCAACGCCGGCCCGTTCAACATGGCCCTGTACCTGACCTACCCGGCGGTGCGCAGCGTTGTCAAGCAGATGCTGCTGGTTGCCGGCACCAACCGCGTCACCACGTTCGTGCGCAACCCCGACGAGCAGCACACCGAGTATCGCACGTTCTACTTCGACAAGACCAAGGGCGCCTGGACGAACAAGGTCAACTACGACGCAAAGGTCGGCGTAGCCATCTGCACACGTAAGACGCTCGACACCTGCACTTTGTGCACTGCCAAATATGGAATGTATGGGTAATGCTTCTGAGAATGCTGGGATCAGCAATGCACTGTTCAACACCCCAGACGACCATGCCCAGATGGCTGTGAAGGGTGTTTATGGTGCAAATTACATCATTGCGCAATGGGTCCACAGCGTTCACCTCACGTCGACTGAATTTCAAGTTGACATCATTTTTTATAATGCAATGCTCCTTGTATCGGTGATTTACGACATTTGCACGGGGTGCCAACACATCACAAGTTTTCTTTGCACTAGTTAGTATAGTACCCGGTGGGGCTTTGTTCACCGCAGGCTCACGATACGCCTGAAAATCCGTGTACAGTGCGCATTGCATTATAAACATGACGTCGACTTGAAATCCTGCCGGGATAGCACCGAGAGTCGAGTTGTACATTCTTGGAGATGGGGTTATGCTATGTGCTCTTGATACACCTGTTATGACGATGGATGAATTGCATTCACAATGGAAACGTGCTTGAATAACAATCTTAAGGGCCAGCGCACCTGCCTTTGTTCTATTTCGAATCTGAAAGTTCTCCCGTTGGTCCTATTGGAGCAGTTGAGTTTGGATGCGTGAACATCCTGTACATGCATTGCAGAAGGTTCCTCATAGGCTCAGCATACCTCATGCGATCCCGCTCCCCACGCCGGGAACACACCAGATGGACATAGGGAGTGGAAGAATGCGTTTGCGGCGTAGTCGTGTGAGAATGCTCGGGCCGCTGCTTGATGTTGTGTGTGCATGTGTGTGTGTGTGTGTGTGTGGGGGGGGGGGGGGGGGTATGTGTGCCCGTGTGTGTGCGTACACTTGCACATGTGTGTGTGTGTGCATGCACATGTTTGTGCAGGCGAGCGACGCTTCGACCACATCGACATTTCCGGTATCCATTGTCAGGGGCAGAAGTATCACGTCGGAATCAAGGCGTGGCCCCGGTGGCGAGCAGAGGCTGACTGTGAGTCTGCCGACCTGAGGGTGATGTCTTTCAACCAGGTGGCGCAGATGAAGAACGACTCCTGCTTCCAGGAAAAGGTCCTTGCCGTCTTCAAGACTGACGGCCGCTACAAGATCTGGGTGACGGACTACAACATACTGGATCAGAAGTTTGCCTACTCATTAGACATCAACACCGGCCTGGATTCGATCACCTTGCAGGGTGAAGATGCCCACAATGTCTACATCTGCACATCCAACTGTAAGTTTCGCGTGGTGCAACCGTTTATGGCGCCATATACGCGATACAAGGTGAAATGGGTACGCTCTACACAACATTTGGCTCAACAACGCACCTTTTGTCACAACGATAAATCAGCCCCCATAATGTTTTACGCTGCAGATTCAACGCTCTTTGGGTGATCAAGGAACGAGTACCGTAAAAATAGCCTTGCCGTTGTTCGCTAAGGGTGTCTACTAGAGCGTTTACGCTTCACGTTCTTCCAATTTCGAACGAGAAAAAATACTCGGGTAAAATCGCCTTTTTCGCCGTGAGTTGGCCCTCTGTCGTGTTTATTAAATCTCACGTTGCAACGCGAGACGCGCCATTTTTGCCGTGAGATCTTACGTTCGAAATTGAAAAACATGAAGCGTTTACTCTCCACAGTGCGCTTCGAAAATATAGACTTGCGTGATTTAAAAGAACCTGTTAGGTCTGTTAGGTCAGGATCTACTGTCAGGATCTACTGTCAGGATCTACTGTCAGCATCTACTGTAAAAGCCATAATATATAATTATAACTTCGTTATAATATTATTATAACGAAGTGCTAACTCTAACGAATTAACGAGGAGAAATCTGTCGTTAAAATAGAAAACGTTAGACAGAAATCGATACAATCAGTCATATTGTTGCTATCGAGCGTTGAGAATGAGTGAGAATCGTTACCTTTGATACACGTAAACTGGTCAATTTTAGCGAATCGTTATAATTATATGCGCCTCGTTAGAATAATGGCTTTTACAGTATAGCACATAAAAACTGTGATCACTTTGTGCATAACAATTATTTCGAAATTAGGTGTTTGTTAGGGGCTCTCAGTTAAAACTGATGTTGATTTAGAAACGAAAACTAGTCGTTTCTCTTCAACCCCCCCCCCCCCTCCCTGAGAAACGAACACATACAAATGGTACAAAGTATCGATATTTTTGGTCTTTTTTCTGGACATGCTCACACACGCAAAATGTACTTCAATATTTTTCGAGAAACGAACAGGCGCTCAACTCCCTCCCCCTGAACGATTAGTTTTTGTTTCTAAATAAATATCTATATTTACGGATTTGCCCTTATCTGATCGCCTTCATAAAAATCTACCACGGTATAATGAGAGTAATTGAGGGAAGGACCTGAGCAATATTCTGAAACAAATTCTCGAAAAGCTCCAGCCAAATTTGAAATATTACAAAAATACCATGCGTCTATATTTTGAAATGTACTGTAATAAGACAAAGAAGCAGTATTTTGAAACTCGGCTGTTGAGCCATAAATAAATGTAGAAAGGAAAAGGACATATGGATATAGTATCCAGTTACAGTGATGGAGAGTTATAACTCGTATCCATAGGTCCTTTAAACAGTATTTTATTTTTTATTTTTTATGGAAGGTCCTTCCGAGCCTCCGGTAACAGACCGTGTAATGGCACTGTATACGGGAAATACTAATTTCCTCATCTTGTTATTTATCATCCACAGGTTTGAGGGAAGATGCAAAAGGGAAATGTCTTTATATTTAGATAGGAATGACTGTCACCACCAAGACTCGAGCCGGGTACTTCGCTTGAGGCCAGCGATGCTCTAGCTACTGAGCTCTGGCGTAGCTTTCGTCCTAGCAGAGACCGTTCAACTTTTTCTTCAGTTTCATTTTTTTTCCCAGTCTGAAGCTGTGTTCACAACTGGCGCGTGTATGCGTGAAACCACGCGTTTGTGCGTATTTTGCTGGCTTTTGGGGCGCCAAGCGTACGGAAACGCGCCAAAATGGAAATTCCAACATGTTGGAATTTTCAGCGCGTATCAGGGCGCGTATCAGCGTACATGCCAGTCACTTTGACTGGCGGGGTCCAACAAATTAGTGCTTGAAGGTGCCGCACGAGCTAAATACGACTGGGATAGCTGTTTTTTTTTGTGAAAGCTTGAGCTCGCGTTTGAGCAAGCATGAACCGCAAGCGTACCGCGTCCACGCGCCTGTTGGGAACACAGCTTTGTAGGGCATGTTCGATTGGTAGGATACCGATCCACCGGATCCACTGGATTCGCACCCTTTCGATTGGTCGAATCCGAATCCAGATCCTTCGGATTTGGATCCGATCAGCCCACCTTGGGGAGCAGGGTTGACCGGATCCAATGTATCCAAATGTGACCTTTTTTTATAGGGCGGGTAAAAATCATTTTTGTACACATTGTGAATAAATTTTTGGTTGGTAGAAAGCAAATCAGCACACGAAGCACAGAAGCGGCCATATAATTTTTTGGACTTATAAGCTATTTTTCAAGTGCTATTTTTGTCAATGCTCTGCCCGCCAAAAGTGCCGGTTATAAGGACTTGCTTACTACCTTGTTAATCACCATTGTATTCGACCTGAAGAGTAATGGAATGAAAGGCCTAGTCGAAAAAATTATATGGCTTCTGACTGAAGCCTTCTGTGCTTCGTGTGCTGGTACACATTGTGGTATGCACACGTGGATGGAGATACAGCTTGTTGACTTTTGTACGCCGCACGCGATGAGTACGACGTTCACCCTTTTGGGTGACTTGTGACCGCCATTGTCAACATGGCAACAGTCAAGGTCCAAAATAAAGTGCTCAGTTGAATCTGAAGGATCCGACGGATCTGAAATCTGGATCCAGATCCCGATCCTTACCAATCGAACATGCCCTTATTTAATATTAAATGAAAACAAGGAAGACGGTGGTGCACATGTGGTCCACCAACTAAACCAGATTTGAACATTAAGACGTCACAAGGTGGCACCAGACTGACTAGAAGTACTAAGAAGTAACTTGTCCCCCGGCTTTCCTTGTTTCCTGAAAAATATTTTCCTTGGCTCACCATCAGATTATTCTGATTACTTATTTCTTATGTTCTTATTTGGTTTCATTTTTGCAGGGGAGGACAAATGTGCGGCAGGCAAGGAGCTGTGCGGCAGTGGAGAGATATGTCGCATTGATGCCACTGGCGTCGCCCGTTGTCATGGTGAGTCGGATCCTGCTGACCCGTCGCCCCCGCGTCTGCTGGGCATGAAACAACACACACACACACACCGGGTGAACAGAGTCTGGGTCACGATGTCACACTTTTCACTGGTTTCGTATATTGGTCATGTGACTAAATTTGTGTAGAAAGCGACCATGTCACGTGGACAGTGGAGCCAACATGGCCACCGACGTCATGTGACCCATAGATGCAGGGGATGAGTGGGGTTAGAACCAACATGTCTGTCCTGTGTGGCCAAGTGACAGATGTGAGACCAGTCTGTAAAAAATCCCATTGTGCATATAATATCAAGAGTCCATAAACAAGAGTATGCAACTGTGATCTCTTTTCTATGGGCCAGATGCGCGGCGCGCTGCCTTCATTACATCATTCAGCTGCAGTTCGCGCACTGCGGAAAATCAAACACCGCACTTTTCCTCTGGTTTGAAATGAACTTTCGTACGGAGCTGGAGTTCACGCGCCAGAATTCAGAGATCGCGTAGGTACTGGAACGAATCGAGCAAAAACGGATGGGCTCGTATGAGAAATTGTGAGTTTGAATGCATGCTTTCAGACCGTGATGAAGGCAAGTTACGTAATGAAGGCAGCACGCCGCGCACTGACCCATAACCACAGTTGCATACTCTTGTTTATGCACTCTTGATAATATGGATTTCATGACCAAATATAGATTTCATGACCAAATCTGGATTTCATGACCAACTATGGATTGCATGAGTTTGGCACGTGAGTGCGCTGGGATCAGGGATGCACCAGGGAGTCGTAAAATACCGGTATTTTAGGACTCCCAGGGATGCACTATTCAACACCCCCGCACGATCATGATTGCTGTGTGGGGTGTTCGCGGTAGGAAATTACGTCATTGCGCAATGGGCGTATTAGCTTGGTACCACCAAGAGTTCATACCTCCCCCTCCCCCTAGATTGTGCAACTGCCTGCACACACACAACCTCTATACAGTGCTGTGACGGCAAAGCTTCACATCACGTGACATGGCACACACGCACACACACACACGCACACACACACACACACACACACACACACACACACACACACACACACACACACACACACACACACACACACACAAATACACGCACACACACACACACCTCAAACCTCAGACCTGCCCATCGCGGAAGCGATGATAGCGAACAGCTATGTTAGACATAGCAACTTGTGCTGGGATTAGACCATTCAACAGCTTGCAAGGCTGATGAATTGACCGCCACTATTTTTATCCACCACACAGCTGTTTGAAGTGACTTTTTCTGGCCAGTGAATCCCTATTTTTCATTATCCATTTTTTTCTACACACACACACCACACCCCATACTCCGGCATACACTGGTTATTGGTAACCACCCAGGAGAATGAAAGAAAAGTCAGGAAGAGTCTGAGAAAGAGAAAAAAGACGTGTGTGACCATAATCGTCGGGAATCGAACCCGCAACTTATCGATTGGAAATCGCTGCACATACCACTGCACCATATGGGACACAGCACACACACACACACGCATACACGCACACACGCATACACGCACACACACACACACGCACCTGGTCCTGGTCCTGGTAAACACTGCCATTTACGGTCACGTGTCCCCTCGCGGGGCCGACAACATGGAAAACGACGCTCGACGGCAGTAAGTCGGCAGTCTGCCGAGAGATCAGGGACCATGTTCAATCGGCACGACGAGAGAGCCATCTCCGGCAGCTATGGATTTGGAATCCACGAGTAGAGCGGCAGCATCGGCCACAGGCCCCACAGTGGGCCTTGCAGCATGAGAGAGCGAGCCGCACACGCTGCGGCGGAGGAGTCGCCTGAGCAGCAATGGTAGACACCGCCGCCCGGCACGGAGCCCGAGACGATGTCACGGGGAGCATCCGGGAGTTGGGGCACTTGTGGACCGCCAAACCTCCGGCACTGCGGAACCAGCGCTCGCAGGAAGAACATTGTCGGCTACTTCTCTGTCCTGATACAGGTTTGCGGCGCTCATCGAGGCATTTATGACGAGGCAAACCACTCCTGGAGAAGAGACGGCCACACTCGGCACAAGGTATCCGCAGGGGCCCACAAACACACACACACACACATACACACACACACACACACCTCAAACCTCAGACCTGCCCATCGCGGAAGCGATGATAGCGAACAGCTATGTTAGACATAGCAACTTGTGCTGGGATTAGACCATTCAACAGCTTGCAAGGCTGATGAATTGACCGCCACTATTTTTAGCCTGGTATCCACCACACAGCTGATCGAAGTGACTTTTTCTGGCCAGTGAATCCCTATTTTTTTCTTTTTCCCACACACACACATGCACAAACACATGCACAAACACATGCACAAACACACACACACACACACACACACACACACACACACACACACACACACACACACAAACACACACACACACACACACACAATGAAAACCTATCCTTGAGAGACGCATTGTAAAATATCTCCAGTCTAATCACTATGTTGTCGTGATTCTGCCCGACAGTGACCAGCGTTCAGGAGGAAGGCGTAGTTATGAAAAACGGCAAGAAGCGCACAGAGATCGTCTGGTTCCACGCGTTCCACGGCTGGATGTACCACGACACCCCGAAAGCCACCCTGGCAGCCTGCGATCGCCAACCTTCCCCGTTACTCGGGGTCTACGGAGTCTTCAACTCCGTCCTGTATCATCACAATCCGAGATTCATGATGGCCTTTGGCAAGCTCCTGCACATGACCGGAGTGAGCCAGGTCAGTATATTAACCCACGGTCACCAAGGCAAGTCGTACGACACTTTCACTTACAGCCGCAAGACCGGCAATTGGACCTTCTCGGGCTCAGACGCCACCACTGGTCTTGTCATATGCTCAAGTGAGTCTGCTACAGCTTGCGGGGTAGGGGTGGGGTGGGGCATCTGATTACCACCATTATGTTCGCATGCAGCAGCAGGAGCGGCAATTGGACCGGCGGCTGGAACTCAGAGGCCACCAATGGTCTTGTCAAATGCTCTAGTAAGTCTGCGATAGAGGTTACGTGAAGGACTCATCATTGTACATTAGCCGCTCAGAAGTCAATAAAATATCACTTTTGTCACTCAGAAGTCAATAAAATAATTATCAGTTTGCCACTCAGAAGTCAATAAAATCACTTTGCCACTTAGAAGTCAATAAAATATCACTTTTGCCACTCAGAAGTCAACAATGCAACTCAGAAGTCAATAAAATATCACTTTGCCAATCAGAAGTCAATAAAATATCACTTTTGCCACTCAGAACTCAATAAAATATCACTTTGCCACTCAACTGTCTTCCTCTATGGCAGTGTGTAACCGCAGAACCTATATATAGCTTGCGGGGTTCTCGGCACAAACCCATCGCATCTCCGGCAGGGTAAAAAAAAACACAGTTCGCGCGAGACTTGGCTGGAAACCGAGTTTTCCGCGTCCGCAGGAACGCCACCACCCTTCAAGGATCAAGGCGCAGGGTACGCCACACTTTAAACACGCGCCGCCAATGGTCTTGTTATACGCACAAGTAAGTCTGCCATGGCTTTCAGCAAGAGTACAGAACCCCCAAGAGTGCGAAACTGCCTGTACGACCTCTACACAGTGCTGCCATGGCAGGGCTTCACATCACGTGACATGGTTCACAATAGTTACGCCAGCAAACAGTGCAACGCGAGTTGAACCTAAAGCAGGGACTGCGTACAGCCCTGTATCTCACCGTGCACACAATCGATGGGGGGGGGGGGGGGTGCAGGTAATGTGCACGGGTTTGTCGCTTTGATGTGAAGTTCTGCCATCGCAGACCCCATAGCTGGAATTGCACACTCTTGGGGGTTATAATTATACTCTTGCTTATGGTGGTCTCCAATTGAAACTACCGTATTCTCCGCAGGGTAGGCCACAGATTTAAAATACCTTTGATTTCACCCGAAAAGGTCGGTGCACTGCTGTCAATTATTACCAAGAGTACATATTTAACCCCCAAGAGTACATATTTAACCCCCCAAGTGTACATATTTAACCCCCAGAGTGTGCAACGCCTGATCCAGCTCTGCGTAGGGTCTTGGTCGAGCGGAATCGGATCTTCTGATGTCATGCGTACACTCCGCACAAGCGCAAGGCCGGTCTCGAGGCAGGGCGCCATTGTTTATGATCCGAGAGTACCCGCGACTCCCCGGGTTCCCCTCAGATGTGTACGGTATTATGACGCAAAGATCCGATTACGCTCGACCAAGACCCTATGCAGAGCTTTATCAGGCGTTGCACACTCTGGGGGTTAAATATGTACTCTTGGGGGTTAAATATGTACTCTTGTTATTACTTATTCAGTAGTGGAGGGAATGGAAAGGGAAAAGTTTGAAGAAGAAAAAATTGACTGTCACCACCAGGACTCGAACCAGGGACCCTCACTTGAGGACTGCTATGCTCTAACCGCCGAGCTATGGTGTAGCTGTTGTCATGTACTCTTGGCGCCACTCATAGATGAGCAGACCTTCCCCCCCCCCCCCTTTGAATACTATGTTCGTTGTCCCAGGTTACGGGCATATTAGTACATCCCGGTATTTCTTGTTTGTCTTTCTATAGCATATTTTCCAACCCTTAGCACCACACCACTTTAAAAGTGTGTTCAGGTTCCGAAAGAAAACTCTGCTTTTGGTGATGCTTGCACTGTCTCGTGTTTGTTTTGTACATTTGCAGCTCAAGTGCTCAGGGAGTTTATTCCCGATTCGAGCCACACCTGCGGCGGAGAGGATTTCTTCGTGTCAGCCGACCACTATGGCTTCTATTCGGCCCACAACCTGTGCAAAAAGCACGGCAAGGACATGCTCACCTTCAACTCCATGCGTGTTTTGAACAAGGACAATAGTTGCTTCCGCAACACTATTCTGAAAACTCTGCGCAATAAAGGACACGACGACTTTTGGATCTCGCAGGTCGGCATCTACGACAACCACGAGGCGTACAACCCACAGACGGACACAGTGCAGTACGATGGGGAGGGAGGACATGCGGTTATTTGCAGCAGGCCCCGTGAGTAATGGCCACCGTAAAACCAGAGAAATTATTGATTTATTTCCGGTATTAAACTTCGGTATAGGTAATTTTAGGAATGGGTTTGCTCCCACACTGGAGCTCGCGCCATTCCGCAGGTTTGCCGCGTCGAAGGTTCGATGGACTTCTCGTGTGCTCTGGATGGCAGTCGCGAGTCAGTCAAGTGTCAAGTCGGCGGAATAGCGCGAGCTCCAGTGTGGGAGCAAACCCATTCCTAAAAAAATCATCGCCGAAGTCGCAACCACTATTTCGTATTTTATAGGTAATTTGTTAAAAAAATTCAACAATCCACACAGTGTGCGAAATGCGCGTGCACCCTCCTAAAAATTTCGACCTAGGCTCAGCATGCACATAATGACCATGAATGACATGCACCAGCCATCCTACACATATGCAGCCGTGCACTCCCCTAAAAGGGGGACCAGCTATGCCGCTTGCTTATCTTGCAAAACCTGGCCGAATGCATGAAACCTGGCCGAATGCATGAAACCTGGCCGAATGCATGAAACCTGGCCGAATGCATGAAACCTGGCTGAATGCATGTAACCTGGCCGAATGCATGAAAGCTGCCGAATGCATGAAACCTGGCTGAATGCATGAAACCTGGCTGAATGCATGTAACCTGGCCGAATGCATGAAACCTGGCTGAATGTTTTCAAGCCATACAACTACAGGTAGACTCCCTCTAATTCGAATACGGTATAATTCGAACATTCCGTGTAATTCGAACTTTTTCGTCGTACCGATCTTCTGCAAGTCACTTCAAGTCAAAATCGAATGCATAATTCGAAGTACGAAAAGTGCGCCGGTTGGATAATTCGAACCCAGTCTTCGTACAGAAGAGCTGTTTACAGTACATTGGCTATGTCCTTTGAACGCTCATTTCGAAGTGAGATTGAGTTGCTATCCTTGTAATTCGTAGTTTATTCTTTTCTCCTTCTTTAGCCAAGAGTAGCTCAAAAATCGATCAATGGTCCGCTGCAGGATCGACTATAGCGTTCAAGAAACCAACCTTCTCTCGAAATTTGATTGAAGCCCGTGCGAGGCAAATTGCAAAGGTTTGATTGAAGACGACTTCTTCCAGGTGGTTGACTCTCTTCGCAGATCTCGATGGCCTTTCTTGCCGCGCCAGCTCATGCGCAAAAGATGTTGGCGCACAACAACACCATAGTCGTAAATATTGTCTATGCCTATGCTCCACTTCCGTTCTTCAGAACGACGTGCTGCTGTCCGACGGCCTTTCATGACGCGGATTAGGCAGCGCAGTTCTTTTCCTTTGTTTCAGGAAAGCTGCAGTGACTGTTACTTCTTCACTAGAAGATGAAGATAATGTCAAAATGATTTTGTGTCGATCCAGTGTTTTGATGATCTGTTGTACATGACCGGTACGCGTATACGACCACCTATATTTCGTTGATGCAAATAAAAATGTGCAAAAAATATTCAGCATGCGATTTCAAGCATTTTGACATACATATCAGGGCATGGGGCTGCATTTGGATAATTAGAAGTTCTGGATAATTCGAAGTTAGGGCCTGGCAATTTGAGGTTCGAATTAAAGGGAGTCTACCTGTACTGTAAAACCGGAAAGTCTAACGAGTCGCAAAGTTTTAACGACCAATTATTTTTCGTTATTTTGAAGAAGAAAAAACGTTATTGCTAGATTCCTGTGTAAAGATGCGCATGCAGATCGGTGGCCAGGTAGCCATCGTTAAACTTTCTGCACGTAATCCTGCCAAAATTACAAAGACGTTAAACTTTTCTGGTCGTTAAAAACTGTCCGGGTTTTACAGCACGAGAGCAAGCTTCAGGCATCTCGCGCTCTGCATGTCCATAGCTCTTCCATTAGAATATGCATTGCCTTCCCACCAGGTGGAGTACAGATGAAAGGAATCTGACCAAGCACATTAAGTGCGCTCGATTATGCCCACGAATCGATGTTGAACACAATCACGAAGCGCCCCCTGGCTATTCACGTTGTAGCGTCTCAGTTCGGTTGATTCTATGATCGATTGCATGAAGACCAAGCACAACTTACAAGAAAATGTGTCAACGGAATAGAACAAGGAGACGCGTCAATACAATACAATACAAAAAGGCAGACATACTAAAATGATTTGCGCATGGTGTGACGTCAATACGATAATGATGACGTAAGAAATATCCATGGTGAGTATATCATCAGTACCGTATTTCCTTGAACACCCGCCGCCCCTTGATTACCAGCCGCCCTTGAATAAGCGCCGCCAGTTTATTTGAACTGAGGGCTATTCGTACACAAGTGCAGAGCAGTTCATAATTTAAACGCAATTTCACAGCTACGAGATGACCTTCAGCTATGATGTCATACTCCTTCACATGCAGCTAGTTCTGCTCTCTGTTCAGACAAAGGACTCAAAGGCGATCTAAAGAAGGGAATAAATCGAACACGCCATAATGATGACCTCTCACAACATAACGAAGAGCAAGACGAGTTATTTTATCGACCACCAAAAAAGAAAATGGGACGCGAACAAAGTAAACGATGAAATGTAAAGCTGTATTCACAACTGGCGCGTGTACGCGGTACGCTTGCGGTTCATGCGTGCCCTATTGCGCGCTCAGGCTTTCACAAAAAACAGCAATCCGAGTCGTATTCAGCGCGTGCGACACCTTCGAGTACTAATTTTTTGACCCCGCCAGTCAAGGTGACTGGCATGTACGCTGGTACGCGCCCTGATACGCGCTGAATTCCAACATGTTGGAAGTTCCATTTCGGCGCGTTTCCGTACTCATGGCGCCCAAAAGCCAGCAAAAATACGCACAAACGCGTGGTTTCACGCGTACACGCGCCAGTTGTGAACACAGCTTAAGACGCACTGAGGATTGTCGAATCTACAAAACCAAGAACTCAGATCGGAGAACTTGTCTAGGAGAAAGTGGACACTGATGCTATGAAAGAAATGAACGCAGAAAGAGAAATCAAACGGGAGAGAACAAAACTTGCGCGTCCTTTTTTATTATTGCATCCAAAATTTTCAGCGTCGACGTCTTCTTGAAGCCCCTCTACTTCATCCTCGTCGGCATGAGGGACTGCTGCTGCTGAACATGCAACTAACTTGCTAGTCGAGCCTCAAGCTCCTTCTGTAATGGGTAGCCGAGTGGTAGGCGCGGTGAAATCAACAATAATTACTTTTATTCTACTTTCAGGTACACACCTGAGATATAATTGTTCGTGAAAGAAGAAGAGGCAAAATAAATAACTTTCTCTCCGGTGCTCACCTAGAGGCTGAATCCTTCTTCTTCGATTTAGCTTTCATTGCTATCCAATCTAATCTAATCTTCTCTTCATCAAAACAGAAATGCGCAGCCGCTGTTATGCAGCAGACGACGTACGCTTACATACGGAGATACACTAAATATACATCAGGCAAGCTCCGTATTAGTTCCGTACTGCTTCCGTATTGGTCGGGCAGGGATACTACACTTCGCCATGATATTCTTTCCAGTGCAACAGGAAAAGAAAAGAAGATGCACTAGTCTACACTAGAGTGTAGCTGGACAACAAAGGACAGGTTCAACAGTGCACATCGTACGTGAACTCTACGCATACAGCACGCACATTGTGACATACAACTATTTTTCAGGGCCGCACCCGTTTTGCTAGTTTTGAATACAAGCCGCGGCGGCGGCTGTTCAAGGAAATACGGTATATACACAGCACACATCACCGCATGTGAGAATAAGGCGAATGGACTCTGAACCGACTCTAGGGCTCGTGGCATGACGTCGAACGGCGAGGTTCCAGGCATGAATAGATTCATGGCAGTAATCAAAATTTTAAACTTCCCGTCTTGTGACTTTCAAGATCAACTAGTGAAAGCCTGACTTGATCCACACAGCTTATCAGTCCAGGTAATGCACTCCCCGTGACCTTGTTTGTGCGACCTTGTTTTTTGTGACCTTGTTGTTGCCCTGGGTAACCACATGATAGGTGTTGTTGCCCTGGGTAACTACATGATAGGTGTTGTTGCCCTGGGTAACTACATGATAGGTGTTGTTGCCCTGGGTAACCACATGATAGGTGTTGTTGCCCTGGGTAACCACATGATAGGTGTTGTTGCCCTGGGTAACTACATGATAGGTGTTGTTGCCCTGGGTAACTACATGATAGGTGTTGTTGCCCTGGGTAACTACATGATAGGTGTTGTTGCCCTGGGTAACTACATGATAGGTGTTGTTGCCCTGGGTAACTACATGATAGGTGTTGTTGCCCTGGGTAACTACATGATAGGTGTTTCACGGGCTAATTATCATGTTAAATTTCTACTTCTCTACAGAGTTGGATTCGTGTTGGGCTCATGGGCGCACCCAGCCTTGTGGTAATGAGAAGCTGTGTCGTTCAATCAGCCTCACTGGTCATGTCTGCCACGGTGAGTTGTATTACAGTGGCGGTGGTTTCAGTGGTGGTACTGGGGTGTTGTGTATGCAAGTTAGTCATAATATATCTACTACACCGTTTGCTACTGTATTGCGCATGCTCGCATATTGTTGTTGTTGCTTTACCTGACCAAGAGTAATGTCTTCCAAATGCTAGTGTTTGTGAGTGCCATGGCCAGTGAGAATGCATGAACGTAATGGAATGTTAGTCCGCAAGGGGACATAACATGGGGGTTCTGGTACTGGTGGTGGTGCTGGTGCTGGTGCTGGTGCTGGTTGTAGCGGTTGTGGTGCTGGTGGTGCTGGTGGCACTCAAAGAACTGTATTGAGCTTTATTGTGGTGGTACTGGTGGTGGTGCCGTGGTGCCGTGGTGGGATGAGTCCTGAGCGGGAGTGAAGATTTCCACATGAAATGTTGTCAAGTTGTGAATCACTCTCCTGGTAAGATTCTGTCGAGTGTACACAAGAGCTGCAAGGCACAGTCTGCTCGCCATATGGGCAGACGGAGCGCTTTGCATCCATCTAGCCAGTGACCCAACATAAAATTGTTCTGCCGACCGCATGACATAATCCAGGAACTTCTGCCGGACACACACCGAATTTTGATCATTAACAATTAACACACACCGAATTTTGATGTCCTTCCACGCTTCAGTCATGTGGTCACTCAATTAACCAAGGATAGCCCTAGTTCATAATTGTGACCAGAAAGCGATCAACTTTCACAGCGTGCTATGATGTTGTGCTTTCAGGAATTGCGCTGGTTCACGTTCAGAAACTTTCGCGATTAAATCTATTCAGTCGGATCTGATACTGTCTACAATCGGTTTACGGAGCAGTTTGCGGCGATTCATATGCTCGAATGTGTGATGATTGCAAAAAGAGCGAAATCTAATCTCTAGCGACAATGTCTCAATTGACAGTATGTACTCGTGGAGACATCTGCATGATGTGCTTTTTCTCTTGTTCAGATACGCGTGTCGGTGTGCAGATAACGAAGGAGGAGGGTGGACAAACGAGAAACTACACAGTCCACTATGAACTGGGGTCTGGGACCATACTCTACGAGGACCCGGCTCAGGCGAAACAATCGTGCGGCTTTCCGACGCGATTCGCCTACTCGTTCCCCTTTCGGATGGAGGAGTACACCGCGTTCAGTACAGTCAACGCCGCGGTGAACACCCTCTTCGGGGCGATCGACGTAGGCGTTACCTTGTTTGTCACCAGCGTAGTTCCCACGCCTCCCTTGAACGGCGAGTTCCGTACATTCAGGTACACGCCACGACTGACGACCAACTGGCTCGCCAAGCCCGCTCCAGACAAAGGCGTGGTAATCTGCAGCAGTAAGTCCCATGCACAATACTCGAGTTTCAGAAATTATTATTATTATTATTCTCAATTCATGGATGGCATGGTGTCAATCAATATAATGAATGAGGGCTACCAGCCATGGAATAAAAAGAACAAGAAGGCAAAAATGCACACGCAAAATATGGCAAGTTAAAATGAAAATGAAAATGAAATAAAAGTAAATCAATCCAAAATCAAAATCAATAGTAAAAATCAATCGGTGCTCAATGTTTTCGGTATGCGGGCAAAAGGCTAGGTTAGGTGAACAGAAATGTTAGGTACAGAGAAGCAGTTCCCTATTGGATTAAGTGTGTTAGTGTTTGTTCGGTGTATTGGAATTTTAGGATTGAAACAGACGCACGGAAAGCACCGAAAATACAAGTACACCGAACAGTTGTGAAATTACAGTAGTCTGCAGTTGTGATCGGTGAAATCCAACCTCTTGCCTAAAGTAGCGCGCCGTGTTCGAGTGCACAGACCAGTGTGTGTGTGTGTGTGTGTGTGTGTGTGTGTGTGTGTGTGTGTGTGTGTGTGTATGTGTGTGTGTGTGTGTGTGTGTGTGTGTGTGTGTGTGTGTATGTGTGTGTGTGTAGTGCTAGGGATGCGCGGCGCCCCGCGCTATTCTATTCATGATGAGCTTGGATTTCTTTGGCCGTGTGAATGTATTGATAACGCGTCCATATCTGTACACACACGCACGGACCCCCCCCCCCCCCCACACATTATATGCACATACGCACACACACGCGCACACACACACGCGCACACACACACACACACACACACACACACACACACACACACACACACACACGCACACGCACACACACGCACACGCACACACATACACACAAGAACACGCACGCATGTGAACACTTGTGCGTATGTATATGCTTTGCGTTTGCGAATAACACAAGCACAAAACAGACACACAGCGATACATAATAACTGCCTGCTTAACTAACAATATTGACCAAAGCTTATTCTGTGCTGCGTGGATTCTAAGCTAGAGTGCTAGAATTTCCGCCTCCCCCCCCCCCTCCCCTTCGGCCAAAAAAAGCAAATTCTGAGTCTGCAAGTCTCTCTACGATTGTATTGTTGCAATTCTGCAAGGAGATGCAGAGGCTTTGCTCATGTGTTTAAATGTTGGAAATAACGTAGGAACTGTCATTCATCTCAAATAACGTAGGAACTGTCATTCATCTCATGTATTATATTACAGTACGGTACGTTCGGGTCACGTTTAAATCTGGGTTTGGAAAATTTATCTTTCATTGCTATAAGCTTCAGCTTCTTCGTCCTAAATAATCTCACCATTTTCGTCACGCCTTCCCTTGCAGTACTCTCTTTGTTTCTCTCTTTATTATTCAGTTCGCCGTGGTTGGCTATCACCCGACTTCTCATATATATATTGGCAGTCTTCTGACGAGCCAGGAGATAGTAGTAGGTTTTTCATTTTGACCCGACGAGACCATACGACGCTTGCAGATCACAGCACGAACAGTTCACCAGCCACACTCCACGACTGTATTGTTGCAATTCTCGTCGGGTCAAAATGAAAAAAACCTACTACTACTGTATTTGACGGACCTATTGAAGATGGCACAAAGAATTTTGAGCCAGGAGATGTTGAATTAATAATAACCCTTAATAACCCATAATAACCCAATAATAATAATAATAATAATTTTATACTAGCTATAAAGAGAACAAATTCTGCTGTCATCGCCACACTACAACAAAGTCATGTAGGTTTACCAAAATCGATTTTCTTGTCACAATCATCAGTGGGAAGCCGTGACTGAAGAATAACCATGCTAAATAAATGATTTATATACATTCTAAAATGTGTTAGAATGAGGGAAGGTGGTAATAATAATAATAATAATAATAATAATAATCAGTTAATATGACTTGGGGCTCCCCGCGTGCTAGTTTGTACGGGAAGTGTGTGGGTACAGTGAGGGCTGCGTCCCACCCGCCTGTGTGGATTCACAGGAAGTGTGAGTTACGAAGTCTGAAGAAAACGTTGAACGGTCTCTGCTTGGATGACGACTACACCATAGCTCAGTGGTTAGAGCATCGCTGGCTACAAGCGAGGGTCCCTTGTTCGAGTCCTGGTGGTGACAGTCAATTTTTTCTTCAGTCTTTTCCCGTTTGTCTCTTTCCCTCAAAACCAGTTAATAATAATAATAATAATAATTAACTGGTTTGAGGGAAAGAGACAAACGGGAAAAGTCTAAATAAAAAATAAAAAAAAAATAATAATAAGGAGCGCATTGCCTACATTATAGACATCAGCGTTCCTGGTGAGAACAACATCAATAAGAAAATGGCTGAAAAGCGCTCGAAATATTATGATTTGAAGCGGGAGATTTCCAGGATTTGGTCCCTCACCCAAGTTGACGTGGTCCCTGTGGTTGTCGGTGCCCTGGGAGGCTTGGTGGGGGAGACTCCTCAATGCCTTCGGACTGTGCAGGGAGGAGACCTGGCTATTGTGCAACAGGAGGCTATCCAAGGTTCGATTAAAATACTAAGAACTATCCTTAACATGTAGATGCTCCTCTGCTGCGTTTGCATGTTCAATGGCTAAGAGACTTGAATAACGACTGATAAAGACTGATATTTCCTTTGTTACTCCCTTCATTGGTTGATGTACTTTGCCTGTCGCTGCAAATTCTTTATTATTGTTTTGATGTTGGAGTTCGGATTGAGTTTCTTTCCTTTCTTCCTCTTCCTTCAACTATTTCTTGTCCCTTTGGTTTTTAGCTTTTTATTTTTTCACTTTTTCACTTTCTTTTTGCTGTCCCACCCATGGAAATATTTCCCGGTGGGTCTGGCTTATCGCTTTCGAAAGAAGTGAATAAGGGAGACATAATAATAAATAGGCGTCGAGGCGACAATAGTTTTAGAATTGCGATCAACAGAACGAGCTGAACCGACATTTCACTAAGGCTTTTATTGTATTCAAAAGACGAGTGGATACGAAGGCAGTGAAGAACATGGAAGAAAGAAAAAATGTGATATGGAAGAAATGATGAACAAAAAATTGTACTTCGAACTAGTTTTCGCACAACACTCCTCAGGAAGCTACGTTGTACTAACGTTTTTTTGAATACAATAAAAGCCTTTGTGAAATGTCGGTTCAGCTCGTTCTGTTGATCGCAATTCTAAAATAATAATAATAATAATAATAATAATAATAATAATAATCAGGTTCGGCCTCATTTTCTCTGTGCTGTGCTGATGAGTCCACAAAGGACGAAACAGTTCTGTCCGTAGCTCCCCCTGCGACTTAGACTTCTAATGCTGGATGAGAATCGACCAGCGCTACAGCACTTCTTGCATTACATCAAGAGTACATAACCCCCAGAGTGTGCAACGCCTGATAATAGGCGATTCACACGACAGGCAAATCCACGTTTGTCAGGTTCCCGCAGGAAGTGAAACGTGAGGCTGCAGTTCACACGGCGGCGGGTGGCGGCCAGAGCTCCCGCGAGTATCCAGTGAGTATACGGCGTTACTGTGGTGATTTGGAATGAGTACCCAAAGACAAAGGCCAAACAACCAGGGTTCAAGACTACCGTACGGTAGTATGACCTCACAGCCTCGTAACTGTAAAAGTGCCCGCAGATGAGTGCATCCGCGGGCAAAAAGGCCATGGACACTTTTGATTCCCGCGGGCAAATTTTGGTCGCCCGCAGGAATATCTCCATGGTGACTTTCCTGTAAACGTGGATTTGCCTGTCGTGTGAATCGCCTATAAAGCTCTACATAGGGTCTTGGTCGAGCGTAATCGGATCTTTGCGTCAGAATACCGTACACATCTGAGGGGAACCCGGGGAGTCGCGGCGACTCTTGGATCAAAAATAACGGTGCCCTGCCTCAAGACCGGTCTTGCGCTGGTGTGGAGTGTACGCACGACATCAGGAGATCCAATTACGCTAGACCAAGACGCTATGCAGAGGTGGACGAGGCGTTGCACACTCTGGGGGGTTATGTACTCTTGATTAAAAATGCATGTGTGATAAATTATAGTAATTGCTTATGGTGCGCCTTTGGGCTAAAACTGAGAAAGAAGTAGTTCCTTCTCGTGATCACTGCTCTGTTCTTCAGTGCAGCGAAATAAACTCTTCTTTGAGCTTTATCGGGAACTAATGTTTGTTGTTCTCTTTCTTTTCTTCTTCATCTTTGTTTCGTACAGCGATTTATCCTCATAGACGAGGTACCTGATTCTTGCTCCACTATTGCTTCCATCTCACCCCATGGTTATTTAAAACCATACATCTCTGTCGTTTTGCCCTGTACTCGTTTTCACAAGAGATCATCTTAGTCAACAATAACGTTTCATTTGCGTGTGCCAACGACAATTGTTCGAGCACGGAAAACAGCCGCACACCCCAGGCTTCGTTTGCGCCGCCATACAATGTATGTCTGCTTTTAGACCCTCTTTGCCATATGAAGTTCATAAACATGCTTGTGCACGTTCCTCCTCATTTGGCTAGTTTTTCCTTATTTTTCTCGTTGCCCTTTGGCCCTCCTTGATAACGTGTGTCTGTTTCTCATCCCCTCTTTCATACTCACACTACAGCCGAGTCTCAACCATGCAAATATACAGACGTGTGCCGCTAACGCTACTCGACACTTGCTAGTGTGTACTATTTTCTGTGTGGAGAACATAATAAATTTATTGTAATTACAGTCACACCTCGCTTAAGTCGACCGGACACATCCGTTTTCCACAAAAATATCCGGGTAGGCGAGGGAACCGGATAATCGAATACATATACTATGCTTTAAATCGGTAACCAACGATTTCCTTCCAGATCGCGAGGGATCTGGATAAAAGGGGGTCGGATAAGCGAGGTCTGACTGTATATCAATATCAGCAAGAGTACATAACCCAAGAGTGTGCAACTCCAGCTATGGGGTCTGCGACGGCAGAACTTCACATCACGTGATGAACCCGTGCACTCTAGTGCATGATAGATACTGGGTTGTACGCAGCCCAGCTTTGGGTACAACTCTCTTGTGGTCACTTTGCACTGTTTGCCAGCATAACCTTTTGAACCATGTCACGTGATGTGAAGTTCTGCCGTCGCAGCACAGCATAGAGGTTGTGCAGGCAGTTGCACACTCTTGGTTATGTACTCTTGATATCAGCTACACACCCAACACATCAAGGCAACGTTCGTGGTTTTCACCAAGAGTACATAACCCCGGGTCATTTATTTAACCCAACAACCTTGCCTTGATGTGTGTACAGGTCCGCAGCTGATCCTTTTCAATGGCTATAGTTAGTGTGCATTCCTATAGGGCTTGAAAGTGCTACGTCACAGCATAGCAACAATTTCAAAAATTCAAAAATTGGATCCACTTGGATCCAGTTTTTGTATGGATCCAAGCACATTTCAAGCCGTCTTACTCACAGCAAGGTGATGTAACCAGTGAAACTGACTGATTTGGCTACTGGCAGTCCGTGCGCCAAGGGGTACTCAAGGGCTGATTTTATTTGCAACCGCGGGAAACGAAGTCACCAAGACGCCTTCATTTGAGGCTTTTGGAATTGGAGAATTTATTGAATTTAGGTATGGCTCTCGTCCCTTCTAGAGAACTAACCAAGACCCTGTGGGGGCAGAAGGAGACTTCTTTGGCTCCGTGAATACACTAGCTATGCGGTGGTCTAGTTAGTTTGAGTGTGTGGTTCGTATTCAAAGTGTTCCAAGCCGCAGTTCACTCGAAGGTCATCGTGGATACGTCTGCACTTGAAAATCAAGGCTGGAAAGGACTGCCTGGTGTGTCCGAACGGTATGTTTTGCACTGAAGGCATTTTTTGTATGAATTGTTGAAAGTGTCTACTTGTTCGAAATGCAAAAGACATGGTCGTAGATCCTTGGCCCACAACACCCCACTAAATAAACTATGACCTGTCGTGAAATTATGTGAAATTGATCAACACAATCATACACAAATTATCCTATGGCAAAGTACTGCAAATGCAAATAATAGCATCCCTTTACCTAGGTCATGTTTGTAGGGCCTTATGCCACATCTTTGCATGATTTCCTCATGCAAATCGTGTGCCTAGCTTCGAAAACACATTGCGCTAAGTGCCGAATATATACCTGTGAATCAGAACAACAGCACTCACTATTGCTTTCATGAGTGGTAATGGTCAGCTGAAAGGAAACTTCTATCCATCAACTCATAAGTAAAGTAATGACTAATCTCCTTGCTGCGCATGTGGTTCCTTCGTATTTACATGTACCGTAAAGTACCGCCAGAGCGCCCCACCATCTCGTCCTTTCGGGGTCGTATTGTGGGGGTGGTCTCCGGTCTGTAGGTTATACGACACGAACTTTGTACACATATTGCACGTTCTGCAGACAATCTGTGCCTTCGAGCGGACACGAGCTCCACACAAAAACCTGCTTAGTGTGACCTTAGTACACTAAGTTGCTCACACCGTACGAACTTCGTTGCACTCTGCCACACGATTTTCCTTTCCCTGGCTGTATTATATAAATCTGTCGCAGCAAAATCAAGGTGGGGCGCTCTCGCGGTACTTTACGGTATGTGCGCCTCTCTGTGTTCGGTGAATGATTTTGAATATTTGCGCACGACTTCAGGATAGTGCACATTGTATGCATGTACCTGCATATGTAATCCTTTCATGATTTAAAAATTAGGAGAGCCGTGCTTCTCATCACCGTGGACAAGTAAATGTCGGCCAATTACGTAGCGTTTGGAGATTTGCACAAGTACAGTTGCGTGGTGATTATGCGGCAACCGCGGAATAAAATGAATATTCTGGACGACTGAAGCTACAAAGCCATCTTGTGTTAACTTAACAGATAAAAAAGACAGTACTTCGAAGTACCTGTATTTATCACTAGTATTACCCTGAGACAGCCGTGCTCATCTCTAGAGACTGGCTTGTATTTAACTCTACGTAATGGCAACTTTCATGATGCTGACTGTCTACATTTACTTGAAGTAGGACTATAAATACTAAATATAAGGTCTATAAGCTGTCAGTGCGGTGCTGTTGGATACCCGACATGCCATGTGACTGACCGCCAGATACTAGTAAACGACATGCGATTGTACCGGTCACAGTGTAGCTGGGTTTTCACGACAATTTGAAACTTATACGATTGTGAGAAAAGTTCAGAAACCACACTTACGCATACACACACACGCACGCACACACACACACACATGCGCGCACGCGCGCGTGTGCACACACACACACACCTGTCCTGTTCTGTTGAGCCACTACCACAACTTAGCACAAGGATCGCATCGGCCCCAAAGGGGCAGTAGAGCGAAAGTGAGAGGTGTTGGCTTCGAGTTCACCTATCTCTACGGTGAACGCAACCTCGATCGAAAGTCATGCCAAACGGATTTATCTACCACACGCGCGCGCGCGTGCGCGTATACAAAACGGAGGAAGGATTACTTACTCTCCCTGTATGATGTTTCTGTTGTATTCGTGAACAATGTCATTGATGTTTTTCCATGCATGTTTTTGAATATGCGAGCATAACTTCCAACATCAAGCACATTCTTGCTTCTCATCAGCATGTACAAGTTTATGTTGGGCAGTTATGTAGCGTTTGTTTTACCGGCTGCGTTTGTTGGTGCTTGCAGGTCATTGGCATGCTGTCTGTTTCACAGAAGCTCGTGTAACAGGTTCACCGTACAGCTATGAATGCAATGTAGCGTGTTGAAGCCACTTCGGTATGACGTGATGCCTAATTTCCTGGTTGTACCAAAATTGCGAGTATGCAAGTGATCGTCAAGCCTGCCCCTGTACAGTAGCCGTCTTGCCTTGTTACGCCTGGTTCTGACTCTGCGTTCTCGTTTACTCCATGCAATGTTACAAGGAATACTGCTCCCTTCTCAAGCAATTAATTGGCAACAAAACGCTCGGCTATGCCCTGTAACTTTGCTGTGCGGTTTGTGCTTTGTCAATGTTGTGTACCAGTTCATGATCTGTGCTTGCTGGTCTGTTTGTTTTCTCTCGCACAATTGAGGCGCTGTAGCACAGTGTACAGTGTCGATCATCCTGCCCAGGCTCTGATTTCACGTACCACAGTACAGTTTCTCTTGTTGCTCACTGTAATGTGCATGATACAAGCTCCTTGGTACTCCATCATCACCTGGTGCTGTTGCTGCCATTGTTGGACCCTGCTGATATCCTTCTCGCAATGCCCGAACGTTGTTCCAACAAATGCACAACTCGCTCTTAGTTGTCACATTCGGTTTGGTCTCGTTCCAGTCTTTCGAATTGAGTGAGTGCGTAAACTTGTATGAAGTGGTGGAGCAAAAGCCGTGTGCCGGCAAACATTCAATGTCCGGGTGTAATGACGCACCAAGGTCCCGGGACTTGCGTCCAATTCCTGAGTGATTTTTGTGTGCCTAGCCTCTAGGTATCATACCATATTTGTTTGGTTCAACCGTTTTGGATGCCCACTGCAATACCATTCACTGTATTATGTGTGTATGTTATCCAAGAAATCTCCCATATTTTTGGGTGGACAAACCTCGCCATAAGTCAGTAACCTGGCATTTTGCACTAACAGAACTCCTAGGATATCAGCGCCGTCTCAGTACCTGGGGACAGTTGTAAAGAAAAAGAAAAAATATCCTTGGCCCACAATGCCCCACTAAATAATCCGAAGGGTGTCGCGAAGACGACAATTTCCTTACCTTTCTTTCGTGGACGAAAAAAGACACTTCGCTTCGTCCGTTGCGCATGAAACGAAACATGAGGGTAGTGTTTATCAATTAGAATAGGTATCATGCACGAAGGAATGGCGAAAAGGTACTATGCTCGAGCGCTGGTCGTCGTCTTGTTTGTCAATTTTGAGTCCCATTGAGAATTTTCTTCTCCAGACCTCTCAAATTTCCCGCGGTTGCAAATAAAAGTGCAACTTCTAGACGACTTTTTTGAATTTGGCGCACGGACTGCTGGGGGCGGGGTTACAACTGGTGGCGAAGTAAAAGTCACCCCTGCATACGACACGAGTGGGTTGCTATGCACCCACATACTGAGGCAATAGGGAGGTTTCGCTCTACGTAATTACGTATGAAAATCCGTATGTCGTACGCGCCGGGGAGCGAGGGCAACTTTCATACGTAAATCTCTCTACGGATTTCCGTAGGAAAGCTCTTTCCTACGTTGGGTCCTCCGTAGGACTTTTTGAAATATATTTTCGCATTTTCCGCATTTGTCCATGGCAACATTCAAGCCGCGCGAAACACAAGGTACACACACCGTACACCACGTGCAAAATATCATGGAAAACGCGGCTTCGGTTCATGGTGCATACGGTGGGCGCATGCAGCCAACGCGTCTCCAAAGCAACAACGCATGTTGAGCAGTCGTGGAGAAATCACGTAGAGCGAAACCCAACAGCTCTGATTTTCACGTATGAAAATTCCGTGCAGTTCATACGTTATTTTCATACATACAGGGGAGTACATGGAGGAACTAAGCGCTGCCCACAGCCTCATGCAGCATGTCCAAGAACCAACTCGAGGTCTCAACACCCTGGACTTAGTGCTCTCTGACTTCACTGGTACTGTGACCACCGGTATCTCGCCGCCGATAGGAAGGTCAGACCATTGTGTTGTCCACGCTGTGCTCGCTCAAGCCCCGCTTGAAAATGAGCCCAGCACACGGAGACGTGTGTGGCGTTATGGCCAAGCCGACTGGAACAGACTGCGTGCCCACTACCGTCGCATTGCCTGGGCAGCTGAGTTTCCGGAGGACCCAGAGGAAGCATGCAGCCTTGTTACTAGGCACATCGTGTCTGGGATGCTGCAGTTTATTCCCCACAAGATGCTGGAAACAAGGCCGTCCGATCCGAGCTGGTGGACACCAGAATGCACTGAGGCTCAACGTGCCAAAGAGAAAGCGTGGAAGGCCTGGCGTCACCAGGGGCCCAGCGAATGCCTGAAGCAGTCGTTCATGACAACTGTCACTCAATCTATTACAACCCAACATCGTGCACAACAAGCTGAAGAGCAGACAGTCCGAGAGCGTCTCACACGTGGTTCCATGAGAGACAAGGACTGGTGGAGGAATGTCAAGCGCGCCGCCGGTCTGGGTAGGACTACAGACGTGCCAACACTCACTGATGCTGACGGGCACGAGCACAGTACATCGAAAGCCAAGAGCGAGTGCCTTGCTAGATTCTTTGCTGAAAAATGTAGCCTTGGGGATAATGACATCGACAATGCTGAGTTACCAGCAACACCCTGCACTACCACTCCGGGCCTGCAGCGTGTCCGCTTCCGCGTCTCTGAAGTCCAACAGTGCCTGAAGCGTCTCAACACATCCAAATCCACTGGTCCAGATGAGATCCCAGGACGAGTACTCAAGGAGTGTGCAGCTGAACTAGCACATCCGCTGGCTAGATTGTTTCGCCTGTGTTTTGCAAATGGAGTCCAGCCCCAATCATGGAAAATTGCCCGTGTCGTTCCAGTGCACAAGAAAGGACCCAAATCCATGATGAAGAACTACCGGCCTATATCTCTCCTGACGATCATCTCTAAGATCATGGAAGGTATCATCAATCGGCAGCTTGTGAACCACCTGGAAACCCATCAGCTCTTCTCCTCGTCCCAGTTTGGCTTCCGACGTGGACTGGGCACAAGTGACCTACTGACGGCTCTCCAGCATTCCTGGGCCACTACCCTGGCTGGCGGCGGTCTTGTGCATGCCCTGGCAGTTGATATTGCCGGGGCATTCGACAAGGTTTCCCACCCAGGTGTCCTTGCGAAGGCACAGCAATGTGGCATCCACGGCCAACTCCTGGCTTGGCTAAGGTCGTATCTCCATGACCGAAAACTGACTGTAGTTGTTGGCGGTCAGTCCTCCCCACTGTTCCCGATCAAGGCTGGAGTGCCCCAGGGTAGCCTCCTAGGTCCCACTCTTTTCCTGTTATATGTAAACGATGCAGAACAGTGTTTAGCCCCAGGCTCCAGTCTAGCTGTCTACGCGGACGATACAACACTCTATGCCCTAATCAGAAACCCAGATACCATCGCTGCTGCTTGCAATAGCCTCCAAGCATCTATTGACCGCCTGCAGACTTGGGGTGCCCAATGGAAGATAAAGTTCGAGCCATCAAAATCTCAGGCAATACTCCTTGACCGCCACAGACCATCCCTGGATGTCCCACAGCTCACATTTGATGGCATGCAGGTGCCTGAGAGCCCTCAGCTCAAGCTGCTAGGAGTGTTATTTGACAGTACTCTCTCCTTCCGGGCCCACATCCGTTCCCTTGCCGTTAGAGCCAACCAGCGACTCGGCCTGCTCCGAAAGGCATCTCGGATCCTGGACAGTGCAGGGCGCCTAACTGTGTACAAAGGATTTGTACGGCCTATAATGGAGTACGCCCCTCTCGTCTGGGCAAGTGCGGCACATTGTCACCTCCATCAGCTGGACCTGGTCCAGCGTCGAGCCATGAAGGTTATTGGCCCCTCATTGCTCCCCAGCCTGGCAATCCGAAGGCATGTTTACGGGCTGTGCTACCTGTATAAGCTGCAATGCATACCAGGTCCAGCTCTGCTTACCAACATGGTACCTCCCCCAGCAAGAGTTAACGCTGCACCCCGGACGCGCCGGCAACGCCAGTCCCTCGGTGGCCACTCTTTCCAACTCGCAACTCCTCTGCCAGCCTCCAGTCCAGAGTTCATCCGCCGCTCCTTCCCATACTTTGTCCTGGAGAGCTGGAACACACTGCCTGCCCCAATCCTCGCCGAACGCCCAACTCTCAAGAAATTGCCGACATTCAAGACCAAGGCCTACCATCACCTCCGCCAGACCAATTGGCTATGGGCCACTGAAGTCCACCAGCACTGAGAATAACCGGTTGTCTCTATTATTATCATTTTCTGTCTCTCTCTCTCTCTCTCTCTCACTCACTCTTCCTCTCCTGGGAAGCTCCTCATGCTCATTCTCCCTTTCTCTGTCCATTTCCCCTTCCTGATGCGTAGACCAACTGTTGAACCCGAGACCACTAGGTCGGGGGAGGTTGACCTACCTCATCGGCACGCATGCCACGCTCCTCTGTGTTGTCAAAGTTCGCTTGTCCACTTTTGTCTACCTCCCCTTTTATGTTGCTGGCCAGTGCTTTGTAGTAAAAAAAAAAAAAAAAAAAAAAAAACATAATTCCGTAGAGCGAAACCTCCCTAGGTAATAGCAAAGTCACACCTTAGTGGAACCAAAATAGAAATCTGATGTCAACTTAGTACTCCCTGGCCGTTTTTGACGTCATCACTTTCAAGCCCTATTTTCTCTAGCTTCTCGAAGACATTTCTCCTGGAAGTCAAAGAAACTGGAATGATTTAGTAGGAACGGGTCTTGAAGAATTCGGAGATCTTTTGCCCATGCAAAGCGCCAAAGGGCCCGGGGTTGCAGCGGTGTGCCCCGTGCATTTAAAAGTGTATAAAAGCGCAGCAAAAAGGCGCTCAGATCATGCTCAGCACATGGCCTTTAGCAGTATAGTATACAGTATGGTATTCCTCTGCGAAATTTGAATGAAATTTATAGGGCCAATAATTATAATATTATAGCTATGCATAGGATCAAGAGTACATAACCCCCCAGAGTGTGCAACTCCACTATGGGTGCTGTCCCGACAGAATTTCAAGTTGACGTCATTTTGATGATGCCATGCGCACTGTACACGGATTATCAGACGAATCCGGAACCTGTGGTTGAACGAAGCCGATCGATCCTGTACAAATTATTGCAAAGAAAAACGTGTGATGCGTTGACACCCGTACACATGTTGTAAATCACTGCTGCAAGGAGCATTGCGTCATAAATAATGACGTCAACTTGAAATTCTGTCGGGACAACAGGGTATGTGGGAGTTGCACACTCTGGGGGGTTATGTACTCTTGATAGGATGAAGGCCGCAGACATCACGCAACTACGTTACTTGTTTGACATGTATTACTGTGTATTTTATAACAAAAAAATATTATTGAAAACCCAGAATCGATTTTCTCGTTCCTATCATCAGTGGGGAAAAACGGAACTAAGGATACAACCAAAGAAACTATAAATAGAAAGGTGTTAGAAATAACATCAAGATACAAGTGCAATAAAGCCACTAGAGGAAACGCAAAAGCTGTTTTGTGTAAGCAGAAAGAGCACGTTGTTGCACTGAAGTTGTATTCGTAGGTTGACACTTCGCTCAGTGCCTTCTCGCCTTTGGTTATGTAATCTTGTTACCTTTTTTTGCGTTTCCTCAAAAAGTGAGAACTAAAATAAAAAATAAGTGTGACAAACGGGCATGAACAGTGCAGAAACAACTTTATTATTATCATTATTATTGCTTCATCCCATAGCTGAAAAAACAACAGCCAATCAGAGGGGAGAGGGTGATCCCTTTCCCAAAGATGCCATAATTTTTCGCAATTTCTGCTTTTCGCAACCGTGTCAAAACAAGTGATAGTTGCTGAAATCGCATCCATATTTTCAGAAAAGCTCAAAAGTAGCTAATAGAGAGGTTCCGCATAACGTAATTACGTTAGTAAAAAACGTAGTCGATCTACGGAAAGTCTTACGTAAACTGCATGCGCATCTGTGTTCCGCCATACGGAGTTTTCAAATCACGTAGCTGCCCTTGGCAACTCCGAACGCGGCAGTGTACGACCAGATCGACCTGGGAAGAAAGTCATAAATTTGTACCCTAATCCACTTAGGGCGCGCTCACACTGCGACCAAAACCAGCGTCCATGCGGCCATGCGGCCAAGTTGCATGGCAACGGCATGAACTTGACCAAAACGTCGCGGCCACGTTTCAAATCGTGACCGCGACCTCCGGAGGGGGGTGCCACGACTTGGCGGCACCATGATCGTAGACCAGGTAGACGTGAAGCGTATTTGTGTACAACCTGGCCTGAAGTATGTTCAATTTCTCAAATTCCGGTGTGTTGATTCATGAAAATCGGCGGTTGTCGATGTCACCTCGACATTTGCACATTTTAAAATTTTTGTAGTTGTGGTCCTGCACGCACGCACCGCCATATACAATGTATATATGCATTCTTTGCCCTTTTTGGACGATGTCGATTTTGTTTTTGTTTTTGTAGTTGCTTCGTTGTGATCGGGTCAGTGACCAGTTTCTACAGTGTACTCGTTCAATACGATGGCAGCTTGGTCTGGCTTTTCGGTTTGGTAAGTCATCTTTCTCTACTTTTCTGCGGTGATGGAATGCCATACCTCAAGATATTTCAGTTACATATCATCGGAAACTACAGTTCTCATCTCGGCAACAGACGAAAGAAACCACTACCGGAATTTCCACTGCACTGGCACTTGCCCTGACCACGAGGTCAGGAAAGCGAAAGCGCTTGGATGTCAGCGGCAGTCCCTCAAGAGTCCAAACCTACCTGATTGTATGAATTATTTTCGTCGACTTCAAGAATACGAGCCACGAGGCATTAATTCCTCCAACATGCAACATGCGAAAAATTACATCCAAAACGGGCCACAACTTTATTAGGAAACGCACGAACTCTTTTGGATACGAACTGCAATTCGTAAAGTTTGTGTGACAACTTCACGTCTATGCGTGTACGAGGCCTAGTGTGAGCACGACTCCCACGTTTCTGCGTTTTGCTGACGCATGGACGCGTGCTCATGGTCGCAGTGTGAGCGCGCCCTAACGGACCAGCTACGTTATCAGAGCCCTATCTACGTACTCTCCGTAGACAACTTTCCGTAAGTGGAGTGCAAACTCGCGAATTCACGGGTTTTCCCCGCCCACTAACGTAAAGTTGCTCAACTTTACGTAGTGCGGAACCTCTCTAATATCGCAACTTAAAATTGAACCACAAGTTACCCGTCATGTGTCACACTTCTTTGGATTTTTAACCTTTGTTTTTCCCTTGATCTCTTTAGTTCCGTATTTCCACTGATGATCGGAGCGTGAAAATCGATTTTGGAAACACACAAAACCAAACCTTTAACAAATTGTCATGTTGCGTGGTGATGTCTGCGGCATTCATACTTTTCATAGCTATTATTAAACTTTTATCTCCACGTAGATTATTTGAATAATAATAAAATTCATTTTGCTAGGTTTCAGGACGTCGAATGTCTCAGTACTCTTGTCAGTTTTGTGCCTAGTTATTGCACTTTCTGACTATAGTATCCAGTTACAGTGATGGAGAGTTACTCTTAACTCGTATCCTTATGTCCTTTTCCTTTCAACATTAGTTATAGTGATATTTTTACTGGATAAGATACGTTTTTGCTTTTGATATTTCGTACCAATGTCACTGTAGCCGATATATTCTTATATCCGGTCACTCTATAGCCGATACCAAGAGTACATCTACTCTTGCCGATACAGACTGTACAGTTTCGACCCTGGGTACACGTGCATAGTACTACTTGCGCATGTGGTTGTCGCAAACATGAAGAATATTGTGAACCGTGTGTCGCTGTCGCATGTGTCGCAAGTCGCATGTCGCGTCGCAAGAATCTAGCTATCGCAAGCTGTCGCAATGCACCTGTTGCAGAAGTTGAAGAAAGTTCAACTTTTGCGACATGCGACACGCGACATACACAAATGGAGTACAGTTTCGACCCTGGGTGCACGTGCACGTGCAGTGCATGTGCATAGTACTACTTGTGCATGATGATGTCGCAAACATGAAGAATATTGTGAACCGTGTGTCGCTGTCGCAGCTCGTCGCATGTGTCGCAAGTCGCTTGTCGCGTCGCAGAAAGTTGTATTGTGAATCGGCCTTTAAGCGGGATTCACAGTACAGAAGCTTTTTTGCGATGCGACACGCGATGTGACAGGCGCGAAACCGGGAAAACCCCAAATCGCAGCCATGTCGCACTCCACGCAACTGCCGCAACAGGGCCATCGCAGGCCATCGCAGAAGTTGAGCTTGGCTCAACTTTCGCGATGCGATGCGACAAGCGATTTGGCGTACGATTTTGACCTTTTCTACAGCGAAGTTGTACAAAGGTTCAAGAGTTGCCTATAAATTTGTACAAGTTGTATCAAACCGCGCGAATATCATGGTGACGTAGCCACATCAGCAAGATGTTGTCGCATCAGTGACTTCCTCTGTGAATGGTATTTCGCGAGTTCGCATGGCACGCGTCGCATCGCGTGTCGCATCGCAAAAAAGCTTCTGTGAATCCCGCTTAAAGACCGATTCACAATACAACTTTCTGCGACGCGACATGCAACTTGCGACGAGCTGCGACAGCGACACACGGTTCACAATATTCTTCATGTTTGCGACATCATCATGCACAAGTAGTACTATGCACGTGCACTGCACGTGCACCCAGGGTGGAAACTGTACTCCATTTGTGTATGTTGCGTGTCGCATGTCGCAAAAGCTCGCGACAGGCAGTTTCTTGTCGCACCTGTCGCAAATCGCGACACGCGATTTGCGACAGGTGCTACAAGAAACTGCCTGTTGCGAGCTGTCGCAAGCTGTCGCAATGCACCTGTCGCAAAAGTTGAAGAAAGTTCAACTTTTGCGACATGCGACACGCGACATACACAAATGGAGTACAGTTTCGACCCTGGGTGCACGTTCAGTGCACGTGCATAGTACTACTTAACTTGTGCATGATGATGTCGCAAATATGAAGAATATTGTGAACCGTGTGTCGCTGTCGCAGCTCGTCGCATGTGTGGCAAGTCGCATGTCGCGTCGCAGGAAGTTGTATTGTGAATCGGCGAAGGTATTTTGGTGTGGTACGGTCAGCCATCTGAAGTACAATTTACTCGTGGGGGAGTGGTGGCTGAACCGAAAGTCTTGGAAAAGCCCAAATCAGGCTGCGTTTACACGGAGACGAAACGAAACGAAACGGAACGAAACGGAACGAAAACGGGCTGGCCTCGAATCGTTTTCAAACCGTACGGCAAATCGTTTTGAACCGTTTACACGGAAACGGAAAACGGGCGATCAGGCTGGAGTTAGCGCGTGCTGGCTTGGCGCAAGGGCGGGAAGTAACACGTTAGTTGGAGTCGGTACGTGCTGGTGGTCGCAAAGGTCAGGTATTTCCCTCGAAATATAGTCCCGCGCGAAATGGTTTCCATGACCGCGCTCCGTTTCCAATCGTTTTCACTGTTTTCACCGTTTACACGAGAACGAAAACGTTTTGAAAACGTTTCAAAACACTTTGAAGTGCGTTTCCATTTCGTTCCGTTTAGGAATCGTTTTCGGGCGTTGTCGTGTAAACGATAGTAGTAAACGCAACGATTTCGTTCCGTTTAGGTCCTACTTCGTTGTCGTGTAAACGGAAATCGTTTTCAATCGTTGTCGTGTAAACGCAGCCTCAGTGCATTTTATTGATTCAAGGGGTACTTTGGGCAAATAGTGGTGCGCTCAATACCCTAGTGACCGTACCGCGTGCGACGCCCCTGGCCTGCTGGCCATTGACAAAAACTTCAAAGTTAAACTTCTTTGAAAGGATGTAATGCACATGCACAATCTGCATGTGAAGCTGCCGCAATAATTATGATACCTCTTTTCTCGTACAGTTGAACATCGATTATCCGACCACCTCTGGGCAGACAACTGTCAGGCGGTGTTCAGATAAGGCAAATGTTCTGGATAAGAAAAAAACTGTCACTCACACACTTTCAGTGGTTATTACTAGCCGCACGACCTTTTTACTTTTAACTTTTCAAAATTTTCGTATTTTTTGAATGGCTCACTACATGCACAGTGCGTACTCTACGGCACATGCGCCCAAAAAAACTGTTACGGATAATCGAATGGTCGGATAGTCGATGTACGGATAATCGATGTTCAACTGTATTTGCTTACATGCATCCCTTCTCCTGCTTGCCATGTGCAAGACAATGCGAATGATGGAACCAACACATTTTTTGCAGTCTCCACACACAAAAAAAATGATGGCATGTGTGATGCATATGCATAATTACAAGAGTGCATAAACAAGAGTATGCAACTGACATGCTGCATTGGCTAGCATGGACGCGGACGACGAAACTACACTGGTCTTGCTTTGGCAGAATTCTGTGGGTCCCATCAACTATTTGCTGCCAACACAGCTTTTCAGCACAGAGCATGTCATACCACAACATGGTCAATGACTCGGAGATTAGCATCAGGAATCACGGTCAGGGTGTATAATCAAATTGATTTCGTACTGTGCCAAAATTCCCAGAAGAGCCTTCTTCTGAATGCACGGTCATATGCTGGAACGGCTACCTGTAGCGATCACCGCTTGGTGATTGCTACCTTTGACCTACCAAAATTCTACGTCCTAACGTCACCGAGAAAGCATACCCGCAAGACAGTCGGAAGAAAATGGATGTGCAGCAGTTGACAGGCAGCGCAGAGAGAAGACAGCGCTATCAGGACCAAGTTGAAAAGCATGTTACAACACTACCTCCCCTGGAGAAGGAACACCTTGATGAAGGCTGGACTTCAGTTGCAGGAATGATGCATGCCTCGGGATTGGCAGCTGCGGGAGAACTGAAGCTGACACGGCGTTATAGACACGGTTGGGATACGGTGATGGAAGAACTCTCGGAAAAGATGAAAAATCTGCGACTCCGCACGATGAACGCTCAGGACACCCACCAGATACAGAAACTCCGTGAGGAGAGAAACCAAGTCTCGCACCAACTGCGACGTAGAGCCAAGGAATGTGCATCTGCAGACCTAGACAGAAAAGTATCAGAGATCGAACAGCTGAAGGATGATGCCCGAATGTTCAGAGCTGTACAACAGCTACACAAGAACAGAACCAAGCAGGCCGTTGTGGCTGACCAAGATGGCAGGCTAATAGTCCAACCTGAGGAAATGGCTGAAAAGATAGCAGAGCACTTCCACGCTGCTCTCTCAAATAGCGACCAAGAGAGACTGAGCATGGCTGACTATAACATGGGCGAAATGGAAAAGCCAATCGCGACGATCGAAGTGACGAGAGCAGCAGCACGGCTAAAGAACAACAAGTCACCTGGGCCAGACAAACTCCCAGCAGAACTATTCAAATATGCGCCTGACAGCCTTTTCACATATCTTGCCGAACTGTACACCATGTGCGTTGAGACAGGACAACACTTGACACTTGGCAGTGGCGAGTTAATCCCGCTGCAGAAGCCAGGAAAACCAAGAGGCCCGGGAAGTAGTCTGAGACCGATTGTTCTGCTCAATGCCCTGCGCAAGGTACTTTCTTCAGTGGTTCTAGCACAAATAACCCCCCGAGTTCAAGCTTATGTACCGCAAATGCAGAGTGGGTTCAGACCGAATAGAAGCACTACAGATGTAGTATGGGCTCATCGATGGATCGCTGCATGCTGCCAGCACCTGCAGTCCAGTATAAGTATTCTGGGTATCGATATGTCTCGCGCCTTTGACACTATTAGTCGCCGGAAACTCGCCAATGTGTTGCGGTCATTCCTGGAGCCAGATGAGGTGCGCCTGGTCCAGCTCCTGGTTTCAGATACAACACTATCAGCACGCATCAAAAATACCCAAAGCCGACCATTTGCAACAACATCTGGCACCCCACAAGGTGACTCGCTGTCACCCGTGTTATTCATCATCTACCTCGAGACTGCACTGCGCCATGTTTTCTCCTGTATTCCACCTCGACCTAATCTAGACATCACCCTCAACCTGCCGCCGTCCCTAGGTTATGCCGATGATGTGGACTTCGTCAGCACCAGTTCTGAGTACCTGGACTCGATCCTTCCTATTGTTGGCGACTGCCTCGCGGACTGGGACCTGAAAGTTAACCAAGCCAAAACAGAACGCACTACTATCCAGAGGAAGAAGGACCGAGTGGAGGAAGAGTGGAGGCGCACACGCAAGCTTGGATCCCTTATTGGAGACAAAGAGGATGTCGCACGCCGAATCCAGATTGCTTCGGGCACATTCAACAAGATGTGGCCATTGTGGTCACGCGGACATCTGGTCTCCGAAAAGCTACGGGTGAGGCTCTACGAAGCCTTCATCAAGCCTCTGCTGATGTACAACGCAGGCACATGGGGCCTCTCAGACTCTCCGCTGTGTACTCTTGACTCGACATATCGGAGACACCTGAGAGTTGTTGTGGGTATCCGCAACCCACAGATAATCAGCAACGATGACCTCCACCGCAGAACAGAGACACAGCCCCTAACTGTCCTGGTTAAAGCTGCTCGGATGCGACTACTCGGTCACATCTGCAGACTGGACAAGGAGTCCCCAGCACAAATGGCCATGACATCATACTTCCGGCAAACAAAGGACGAGAAAAAATTCCGTGGCCGGCCGCCTTCCACACTCCCAACAATACTGAGAACAGACCTCGCAACAAAGGGAATGAAGCTGCAGACGGATAAAGATCTCTCACACATCAGGGACCTGGCAGAGGACAGAGCAGTATGGCGGCAGCTTTTCCGCACCTGAGCCTGCAGAGGAATGCCCGGATTTGCCCAAACGGAACATGACAATCATGATGTATGGTGAATTCAATGGACAATCTGATATATTTCTCCAATATCCTTTGCCTCCTGTTTCTTTTTTTCCTGCCTTCGACCCCGCTGCTCTGTGACCCTTCTCTCGCTTTCTCTTGTCCTTACTGTCTTTTGACTTGTTGAGCGGCCTGAGCGAATACTAGGGGTGGATGTGTATTATGTCGATTTGTTGATTTTTGTAGTAACACACCCTGATGCAAACGCGGAGAGGCAAATAATAATAATAATAATAATAATAAATGTTATAATGCAACTGTGGAGTGTGGTTATGGGTCAGTGCGCGGCGCGCTGCCTTCATTACGTAACTTGCGTTCATCACGCTCTGAAAGCATGCATCCAAACTCTCAATTTCTCGCACGAGCCCACCCGTTTTTGCTCGATTCGTTCCAGTACAGTCAGACCTCGCATAACCGCACACAAGCGTTTTCCACAAAAATATCCGGATAGGCGAGGGAACCGGATAATCGAACACAAACATTGCATGTATGCATGGCATAGGCTGTGAATCGGTACTGTAAATCATATTATTTTAACGACCCGCCAAGTTAACGATTTTCTGATTTTCGAAGGTTAACGGTTTGAAAAGTTAAAGGGGAAGTTAAGGCAAAAATTAAAATTTCACCAGTTGTAGTCTTCAGGGTGCTGAGTCGAATGGTCGTGGTCCGAGGAAGCTGAGACGCTCCCTTCCTACTTGAATCCCAATCGAACTCGCGCACTTCCACCGAAACTGGGTGACTGCGCCCTACTAGATGGGGATTTGTATGCAAAATGTCACTAAAAGCGCCATTTCGTTCTTATAAAAGCACAGATGATCGCGATTGGCCCATATGTTGTAGTCTTTTGGACGCTGAGTCGACTGGTTTTGTTCCGAAAAGGCTGCGATGCAGCGTTCCTCCTTTATTCCCAATCGAACATGGTTGAACAAGCGGTCACGTGCTCCTGCGTACGCCAGTCACCTGGTCACCGTGCCTGCAGGGTACAACTTACTACTGTTGGTGTGAAAGTTGTCGCCTGCTGGCGCTTTTAGTGACATTTTGCATACAAATCCCCATCTAGTAGGGCGCAGTCACCCAGTTTCGGTGGGAGTGCGCCAGTTCGATAAAAGCGCCATTTCGTTCTTATAAAAGCACGGATGACCGCGATTGGCCGATATGTTGTAGTCTTTTGGACGCTGAGTCGACTGGTTTTGGTCCGAAAAGGCTGCGATGCGGCGTTCCTCCTTTATTCCAAATCGAACATGGTTGAAGAAGCGGTCACGTGCTCCTGCGTACACCAGTCACCTGGTCACCGTGCCTGCAGGGTACAACTTACTAGCCTGTGTGACCTTTTTTGGGTGCAGTCCTGTCACTCGAGTTGAACCTTGGTGTGAAAGTTGTAGTAGTAGTAGAAGTAGAATTTATTATTTTTGTCACCTGCTGGCGTGGTGACCAGTAGGCCTAGCCCAAATTTGCCGGCAATTCTTCCAGCAAAATATCGAAATTTCCCACGAAAAGAAATTGACAGCAAATTCCGAGCAAAATATCGAATTTACAGAGGATCCGGGTGTGTTTTGGCAATTCTATTCTACTTTCTTTGGTTTCATTGGGCCAACGTCGTGCTGAATAGCTCGTGCAGGTTGTCAGGGGTACGTAAATTTGAAATCATTCTACAAAATCCCGGTTAAATCCGTAATACTGACACCATTTTCAGATTTGCTTTCCTCATCAGAGTCACCATCCACTTTTACCAAAGTAGACGGTTCATTTGAAGCTATTTTTGCCACAAAGCAGGAGCAAAATGGAGCAAAATATCGGAAACGAAAGGCAATGCCAAGCAAAATTTAGAAAAGCGATCCTGTCAGCTTTTCTATTATTGTGTTCACATGGCGCTACCTAACGACACCGCTATTCAGACACGTTGTCTACGTAGCTACGTAAGTTTCTACGTAAGATGCTCGGTACCTGGTCCTTGACCAGGGAGCTACTCCATGGCTCCTCGTACCATCGCGCGGCCGGCTGGCCGCATGCGTGTGCATTGTAGACTTTTTGTTGTTGCCTTTTCGGATGTGCATGCATGAGGAACTTCCTTTTTTGGAACTGCTTCTTGCATGAGCTGTTTCGGATATTTCGTCTCCTGGCCTGACTTATTTCGTTTCGGCGCTGCTGAGACCTCCTTTCGCGGAATATTACTCAATGACAGGTGAGTTGACCAGTTCCCTTTGATTCATTTGCTTGTGTTGACTCTTTCATTTACGAAAAGTGTGCTGATTTTGGGTGGAATGCAATAAATAATGGAAAAGCTGACAGGATCTCCTTTCTAAATTTAGCTTTTCCGCTGCCGAGGCCTCCTTTTACGGAATACTCAATGACAGGTGATCTCTGAGTTGACCAGTTTCCTTCGATTCATTTGCTTATGCTCACCCTTTCATTTACGGAAACGTGTGCTGATTTTATTCGGATTTAGATCGATTTTTATCTCTTTGCCCTTGCCTACAGTGTGCGAAGAACGCGAGTTCACCTTCTTGACGGTAAGGCTTATGTTTGATGTGTTGTCGAAATACTCATATTCATTGCACATTAGTACGTTACAAGTAAGGCACTGGTCAGTGGCATACTATCGTTGGCAGTTCCCAATCTGGAGGGAAAGGTTCAAGGACTCATTGACCGAGTTTGCCAAATAAATTCGCATATCAGGGAAAATCTCCATTGTGGAGAGGTTCAGTAACTTGTTTGCTTCATACGAAACAAGCCAATGGGTGCAGTCTCGTCTCATGAAAATCTCGCACTTGTAGGATTGGATTTGTTTACTCGAGTCTGGGCTGTTTGATTTGTGAGTACCGCCGAGATTGCACTGCCCCAAATAAAGTTTCGTGCCGCCAAAGCAAGAATTACGATCTGCAATCTGTTTGTAGTACCTGTAGTACTTGCAAGAATTTGCAGTACATGTATCGTACTTTCTCTGTTGCTGTTTCAGTTGCCGTCATGTTGCTAAAGAAAGGTTCAGTAGAGAGGTTCTGCAAAACGAAAATTCGAACGAAGTTTCGCCACAGTCCTTGCGAAAGTGTGTACGAATTTTTGCACGAACTTTGCGTTCTGCACATTTTCATAGTTTGTGCGGGCCAAGTGCACGTACGCCATGACCCGATCTCACGAAATTTCCTACGACAGTTCATTTCGCGTTCCCTGCAAGTTTCGCTTCCACAGTTGCGAAAGTTCGTGCGAAGTTTCGCACTTCATGATGTAGAGCGAAAGTTTGTACGCATTTTCGTTTTGCAGAACCTCTCTAGTGACTCTTTTGTATCATACGAGACGAGTCAATGAGTCGGTGTGGCTTAGAATCTTTCGCTGTAGAAGAAATCTATTCGTGTGTCTATTGGAGAAATAATTGTATTCACTGGTTATAAAATAGGTTAAGACAAACTCACAGCATAAATACCATTGGTCCCTTGGTGTTCGTCCTAAAGAGGTTCAACTGGATATCATTCATACTCACCAAAAGATGTGTAAGCTTTTATTATCATGGAGTGCCTTGTTTATCTCTCAGTATCAGTACCTCCAACCATAGCCTTGACCCTTTTATCCTCAGGATCAGTGTAGTTGTTGGAACGAGGTGTCGGACTCAACAATGTATTTGTTTACATTTTCATACATGTTTATTGTTCCTCCTTTGCTGTGTTGTTTCAGAAAATCGGGGACTAACAGTTTGAAGTCATTGAACTACTTCCAAAAGTTGTATTGACATCAACAGGATAACGATTTCAGTGCAATATGATGCTGGATGACCTTATCACGATAACCCATGATTATAAACCATTATAAACACAGAATCAACAAAAACATCTGCGACACGCACCTGGCGCATGGCTACATTTCTCAAATAAATCTGATAGAGGGTGGGGAAATCTGAAATATCTGAAAGGCAAGACAAATTTATGACAGAGTCATGAAATTCTGCAACATGCACAGAATGACCTGCGTCTAAAAAAGTATAACCACCACTACTCACATGTTCCCCCACAGAACATGCATTATGCTAGTGCCATTTTCTGCAAGAAAAGGCTTGCATATCAATGCGTATAATACGGTATTGATATGATCAAGAGTACATAAACCTCTTGATATGATGTGAAGGCCATCATTTACATATTGATATACATGTAGGCAAGAGTACACGTACTCTTGATGTAGGGCATTCCATTGATTGGTGACAGAAAAAACAAAAGAAATTATAGCAATAAAAACTGCTTTATGGCAGTTTTCTAAAAAAAGTTATTGTGTTCTAGTCCATGGACCCCGTCTAAAAAGTAAGAAATTAACGAAATGTGATAGCTGAAAATTAAAATTTCACACAAAACCTCACAATAATCACACACAGAATTAAAAGCTACATGTAGAAGACCTTTTCCCCTCGTGATCCTTTCTCCTATGCATGCATGTTGCCAATTGTTGGTGCAGTACAAGTTAAAGTTGAAAGCAGCATTTCAAGTGTTGTGATTATTGTGAGGTTTTGTGTGAAATTTTAATTTTCAGCTATCACATTTCGGTAATTTCTTACTTTTTAGACGGGGTCCATGGACTAGAACACAATAACTTTTTTTAGAAAACTGCCATAAAGCAGTTTTTATTGCTATAATATGGAAAGTGCTTGGGCAAAATTTGCCGGCAAAATATCGAAGCGCCCCGAGCAAATTTGGGCTAGGCCTAGTGACCAGGTGATTTGGGCACCCAGGAGCACGTGACCGCTTGTTCAACCATGTTCGATTGGGAATAAAGGAGGAACGCTGCATCGGAACAAAACCAGTCGACTCAGACAGATGCTCGTCAAGGACCAGGCGAAGCGCCAGCACTCCAAATCAAGACTTTTTTATTTTCCGTGGCGGGAAATCGAGCTTTTCCAGGTATCTACAGCCTGTAGAAATTCAACGCTGAGAATTTCCAACTATTGTCCGGCTTTGGTCCTCTGCCACCGACCTATCCTTTGAAGGAGAATGCTGAAACCAGTTGGCTGCTCTTCAGTAGTTCTTTCTCTATCGTATACATATTTTTGTATGTCGACACATGCCGTGTGCGACGACGTAGACACTTCTCAACACTTGAGTGACTTGAATTTGGCTATGCCGGTGATGACCGAATGTCATTGGACCGTGGAGTCGAGTAGAGGGCTCAGGCTCGATCGGCACAACGGGTACGTATAGCACAAGGGTAGGGCTAATGATAATATCAAGTTGTTTGCTGTGCACAACCTTGGGGCGGAATTCGGCACGAAATTCTCTGCTCGCCAACTGTTGAGTATACCATGCAATACGTAGGTTTAAACTCATGTTACAGTGCTATCACGGTTGCAACCCTCTTTCAAATGGTGACATAGCCAACAACCACATAATCCATATCAAATCCTGCCCCTTTTTTTCTTTCTAAGTGTGAAAATAAAAATAATACCAGTCCTAATCATTGGAAAATGCAAATCACGGTCTATTATCGACACATCGTACTGTCGCGGACATGGAAATCCAGTCGATTGACCGGGGCCGGCGCCCTCAGCGCGTACAGAACGTTGCATGCAGTGCACATGTTGATCCAATGCCACCATCAGCAGCGCATGATAAACCGTGCTACGGCTGCATGGCCAGCGCCCTGGGGCCGCTATACGTGCGGCCGGATTTCCATGTCCACGACAGTAGTACCTTGCAGCCTGGTAGTGCATTTGGAGCAGGAAAGTGAATGGTAGCACTGCGGTGGTGAACACATGAGCTGATGACAACCATCGTCGTCTTGTTGGTTTGTGCTGTCTCCAGTTCATTGCAGGTTGAACGAGGAATGAACGTCTACTCTTTCTTTCCAAAACTGGCTGGGCACACGCCAATGAGACGGAAGCTAGTGCCAAACCAGTCCTTGGAAGTTTTGTTGTGCTGGTGGACTTTCAATCATCATGTTAAGTATATTCCGGTTTCTGAGTCTTCGTGTGCGCCTGAAGAGCTACACTGTGTAGAGATGTTGGAAGTTTATCCTGCTCGCGACACTGCACCAAGTACAAGCACTTCCTCGGCACTGCCTGAGCCCTGCTCTGTGTTTACTGTGACCAGGAGAAGCAACTAGAAAGTTGGAGCTTGAGCTGGAACGCTGGTGCTCTTTTTCTCTCTCTCTCTCTCTCTCTCTCTCTCTCTCTCTCTCTCTCTCTCTCTCTCTCTCTCTCTCTCTCTCTCTCTCTCTCTCTCTCTCTCCGTCACGTTCTGCCATTGTCCGAAACCGGTGCATGTGCTAGCATGTCGAAGCGCATTGTGTCTGAGTCACGTACTCACTCTCCTGCTCCTTCCTCATAAACATGAGTAATATGCCCAAGACAGTATGACCAACTGTGAATACGGTTCATGCCCACATGTGAACTTGTGTGATTCTCTTGTAGTAAGCTGCCACGTGTGTACATGTGTGTGTGTGTGCGTATGTGTATCTATGGGACTGCGTTCTTCTATTCTCTCTCCGGCGCCTTCGAGGCCCACACAACCCTTGTGGCTATCATCAGAACTATGAGAAGTTTTTGGTTTGATAGTTTTGCACACAGCAAGCTGAACGTCACAGAAAACACTCATCAGGAAGTTGGGTGGGTATCCTCTTCGGCGGAGGCGTGTCCAGAACAGACTTCTTATGGCTAGTACATCAGCCATGTTGGTGTTTGTGCGATTATAGCGTAGAAGTTCAGCTTTGATAAATGCTCTGAAGTTTGCTTTCGGGTGATCCGAAGTAAACGGTATGTAAAGATAAGCGTTCCGTGGTTTCTGGAAAGTTCGAAACTTAGTCGGCGGAGCTTAATGGGCCCCACCACCACACTCCATCATTCACCCCAGTGTCTGGAGATATGTGGATTTTGTAGAAAAAAAAAAAACATACAGAGCTTGTCATCAGTAGTAAGTTCCTTGAAAATGTCAAGGTCTAGAAAGATACAAAAGGAGGCAGGAGGTGTCCAATTTAGCTTAATCGTAGGGAGCTCGCTATAAAAGGACTGTTGAAGCTGCTTAAAATCTACTGATGCATCAATTACAAGTATTAAATCATCAATGAATCGACTGAAGAAATGAATGGATGTGCTGAACATAGCAATGGTTTTTCTTTCATGAACAAAAAGGAAAACGTTCGCTACGTTGACGGCCATAGATGTACCCATTGCCATTCCATACTCTTGGTGGAAGAGTATGTCATTAAAAACAAAGTAGTTGTTTTCGAGAACAAACTTGAGAAGGTCAATGAGAAGAGACCTAAGTGGATGGCTTGCTTCAAGTAATAATGCATTTACCGCAGTGATTGTGTCTGCCCAGTCCATGTTAGTGTACAATGATTCCACATCTGCTGTAACTATAGTGCAGTCCTCAGGGAACTTAAGCCTAAGAAATACATTTGTGAGCATGGTGGTATCTTTGAGAATTGTGGTCTCTAAGGAGGCTAACAGGGAAGATAAATGGTGATCCACAAATCGCGATGCTGGAGAAGTGCAGTAGTTTATACATGTGTCAATGTGTATTGCAGGGTTGGGTGGGCTAGTAGAGAAGAGTAGATGTATATGGACATGTACATGGGATATGTAGGTGTGCATGTACATGTAGCAAAGCGAACTTATCAAAAAGGCATTCTGCACCTATATGGCGAAATTGAGCATTGAAGCATATGTTTTTCTATTTTGTCATTGACATGTACACATCTAGTACATTCAATAGCCAAAAAATGAGGAAGATTGTAAATCAGATTCTTGGTGAAATACCCATCCGCTATACATCACAAATCCTGTACAAATTTGACAATTTAGTGAAATTGTCATCGCCCATATCTCAAACGTTAGCATTGAGACCCCGTTTTTTATTTCGCCATTTGCATACACTACCTAAGAGCAACCGCCCACCAAATGTTCAGAGCAATCGTTAATTTTTTTGAAATAGGCGTGAGCCACCTTAAGTCTACTTTTTCACCCTGCGAGGCATCAGGGGCGTCAGAAGGTAATTTAGTGTGGTGCGGTCAGCCATCTGAAGTACAATCTACTCGTGGGGGAGGGATGGCTGAGCCGAAAGTCTTGGAAATTTAGCGCCCAAATCAGTGCATTTTATTGATTCAAGGGGTACTTTGGGCAAATAGTGGTGCGCTCAATACCGTAGTGACCGTACCGCGTGCGACGCACCTGGGCATTGACAAAAACGTCAAAGTTAAACTTCTTTGAAAGGATGTAATGCACATGCCTAATCTGCATGTGAAGCTGCCGCAATAATTATGATACCTCTTTTCTCGTACTTCCTTGCATGCATCCCTTCTCCTGCATGCTTGCGATGTGCAAGACAATGCGAATGATGGAACCAACACATTTTTTGCAGTCTCCACACCAAAAAAATGATGGCATGTGTGATGCATACCGGTATGCATAATTATGATCAAGAGAACATATAAACTATTTTTTATGTACTCTTGATATTATGATCATATCCACAACTTGTCAGTCTGATGTGCTAGCTGCATTCCCAGCTTGGGCTGCACAAGCTGTTCAAAAGCATACCAAACTGATTGGTTGTGAAGAAGTTTATTAATTCATGCTCCCTTACGGTCACATTCCTGGGATAATGGTTAAAGCCCAAAGGCGCGAAAATCAGTGTGTAAGTCTCGATTAGTGGGAGAGATGACCGTGTTCTTTGCAGGCCTCAGAGTGGTTAGCAGTGCGTGTATCAAAGCGGGGGTGGTAAAAAGCAGAGAGTACACGTACTACATGTCGTAAAATACCGTATATGGTATTTTCAGTACCCCCTGGTGAAAAGCCGCAGGAGCACAAGGGCAGCATGGAAAATGAGGGGAAAAAACGGCCAAGGTGGCACACAGATGTTTATGACAAAAGGGTCTGAAAGCACAAGTAATTGAGTAACACATTGAGCACATTAAGCACATTGAGTAATAGCATGTCGGCGCAAATGAAGCCTGGAGTTTGCGGCTGATTTCCCTGTTCTTCATGTTCAAATAGTTGTCATTGGAAAACGCAAGCCAAACATTATTGTTGACCGAGCTCTCTTGAGAAAAAAATGGCAAAATGACAGGGATGTATTGTTTAAAATTGTTATGGGATGAAATATAAGCAAAATCTGAGCTGAACTGATCAGTTTACTTGTCCTCGCCTACAAGTAAGCATGAGGGTGAAGCGCTGTATGACACAAAGACGAAGAGGAAAAGGAAGAGAACACCAAGCATTAGATCCCAATATCGCTCGAAGGTGGATTAGTTTCGCTGTGAGGAGCACAAAGCCCTGATAACACGACGGAAATACTTCACAATTAGGCACGCGCCACTGCTCGTTAGCAAACACCGTACCATGCATGCACTATATGCCCGAAGTATTGGAGCTCTGGTCTATTTGCATCCAGCATTCATAGGCAGCATTCATAGGGGGTGGTGGGGGGAGGGGGGGGGGGGGGGGGGGGTGGTGCTGTTTAGAGATGTACATGCGATGTTTCTCTTCTGTATGGAGTTGTGTACAACTCCTTGATCTTGCTTTCCCAGGCATTGCTTTCCCTAGCATGTGGGTGTATCTGTGTATCTGTGTGTGTGTGTGTGTGTGTGTGTGTGTGTGTGCATGTGCAAGTGTGTGCATGTGCAAGTGTGTGCATGTGCAAGTGTGTGCATGTGCGTGCGTATATGATAGTGAAAGCACAGTAGACTTACAGGTGCATATGACAACGCCTTGTTTGGGTTCGGGCGTGGTGAGCACGTTGGTCATGCCCTCTTCTGGCGTGTACCGGAAAGTGTGGTATACGCCGTTAAGCGGTGGTGTGTGATACCAGGCGTGGACGAACACGTCGATGCCTACTCCGATCGCCTTGAGCATATTGTTGACGGCAAGATAGACGTGGTGATACGAGGTGTACTCCTCCATTCGGAAGGGGTCAGCAACGGTATGGGAATGGGAAAATTGATTTAGTGCGCATGTTTGAATTGCGGCAGATGGAGACTCGTATCTGATGGTTCCTGTCGGCAGCTGGTAGATGACCGTGTAGTTTACAAACTTTCCATGCTCCATTTTGGTGATGTTCCTATGAATAATCGTATCTGAACACAAGAAACCAGATCATCACCAGTGGATGTTAACAAGTCGGCGTGGAGACAAGAAACCTAATATTGATGAAAGTAAAGTGAGAGCACTCATACAACAATGGAACCCTATTCATACCACCTGGCTTGCTCCGGGCCTGTTCACAAATTGCGTACCGGTACATGGGAATCCCGACCCCTACTCAAGACTTCAAGCCAGTGCATTGCTGATCCCAGCGAACTTCCACGCACTCCCACCTTCTATATTTGACAGTACGCAATGGCTTTATATGGAGATCCCCACAGCTGCTCAATACTGCTCAAGACCTCTCCCCCCCCCCCCCCCGGCCAGATCTAGCACTGCTACCATCACCATGGACACCATCATATTACACACACTGACACAATAAAACTGACCATGGCACACTTGGGTAGTGAAGCTGGTCGAACGACACAGCTTTTCCGAGGAGCAAGGTCTATTAGTCCAAGTCGAACACGTGTCCAAGTCTGTGCAGGAGCAGCAGTTGCAACAAGACCGTTAGCCCGTGACCAATGCAGCATGGGCTTTCCCAGGGCAACGACAATGTCACGAAAAAAGGTCACAAAAACAACGTCACAGAACATGCAATACCGAATTGAGGATCAAAAGGACAAAAAACCCACTCAAAATCTGGGTCTGGGATCTGTTTCTCCTTACATTTTGCAATGGCATACCTGTTCCAATTTTGTCAACGCTTGCTGAATTTCTATTTACCTGTTCTTGGACGTTTCTGGCAAGCAGTATGTGCACGGGTCACACAATAAATGGAATTTAGGTGCCTAAAATCTACACAGAAAGTGTGTCTCACAGCATGCTGCCAGCTAGACACTGAAGGACAAAATCAGAGCAAGCCAACGCTAATCCACTACTCACTGTCTCGGTGGCAGACGACCGCATTCGTTCCCTCGTCGTAGTGCACCTCATTGGCCACTGGGTCGTACGCCTCGTTCATATCATAGAAGCCAACCATAGAGACCCAGAACTTATCTTGTCCCTTATTGCGGAGAGTTCGGATGACACTTTCGCGGAAACAGCTGTTGTTCTGCGAGACCAGGCGCAGCGTGTTATACGTGAGCATGATTTTCCCTAGGCTTCTGCAGTAGCGTGTGCCGGCATTGAATGTAAAGCTGTTGGCGGAGACGTGGAAGTCTGCTCCCATGCAGGTATGCGTGGACTCGGCGACAAAGTCCTCCAGTAGCTGAGCTGTGAAATGCAGAAAGCAAAACACGAGAAAGCGCAAGCATCATCAAAAGCAGATTTTTTTGCGATTTTTCTTGGATACCTACAGTGTGCGGTGCTGTTGATTTATTTAATTTTTTTATTCTTATTTCACTAGGGAATTCCCCACAGGCGTCATCGCCTTCTTACAGGGAACTCTGGCCTGAGAAGTGCTACGTTTGGAGAATACGCTCTAGAAATACATGCACGTTCAAGAAAAAACAGTGATTGACGGACGTACCAATAGCGGTGGTCCGTGAACACAGTATGTATGGGGAAGGCATAAGGGTCTGTTCATCTATAAGCGGCATCTCTGAGGCAGTCTTCCATCTGAATAGCGTTATGGAAGTACAGTCATGCATGAGGTTTACTCTTCAATTATATTTTCCACAACCCAAGAAAATCGTAAGCTGATACAGACGACATTGTGCTAGCATGGAATGTACCTGGGCACACAGCAAGAACCTCAGCATACATTTCTCCCAGGGCCAGTTCACCACCCAACTGTACGTAGAAGACACTACAGTGTACAGTACTCGACAGTTCAGTATACTGTTGTCTGCACGCTATTAGCATGAAACATACCTGTGCATACAGCGAGACCGTCGGTGGCGTGCGCACTGATGACGTTGGTCCAGCTGCCGCTTGTCCTGTCGAGGGTGAACGTGCGGTAGTGGTTGGCTACCTGCCCGATGGAATTTATACCGTGGACATAAATCGAGAGCTGGCTGAGGCCGGGCGAGAGGAGTATCTTGTCTACGGCAGTGCGGATATCCGTGGAACTCTCGTAGTTAAACATGTTGAACACGCCGGCGTAGCCGAATAGCGTGGACGTGCGGGAACACAGGGACTCCGCCTTCTCCTTCGGAACGAACGCCAGCAGATTGTTCTGCAGTTTGAACCAGGTCTGGGAACCGTATTTCTTGCCAGCGCTCCGGTACACTTGGTGGAGAGCGGGAGTCTCGGTTGCTGCAATCCACACGCACAGTAGTAGCAGTAGTAGTAGCAGTAGTAGTAGCAGTAGTAGTAGCAGTAGTAGTAGCAGTAGTAGTAGCAGTAGTAGTAGCAGTAGTAGTAGCAGTAGTAGTAGCAGTAGTAGTAGCAGTAGCAGCAGTAGTAGTAGTAGTAGTAGTAGTAGTAGTAGTAGTAGTAGTAGTAGTAGCAGTAGCAGTTACAGTGGTGGGGCGACAGAGAAAATGACAAATTCAAACAAATCAAAAATGCAAGTTTCTATGCTGGCTGCCACCTGTACAGTACATTCATCAGAAACAGTCCTGCTGGCCTTTGAAAGTCCGATTTGGGCCGAATTGGGGACCAAACCCCACTCAAAAATCTGGGTTTGGGATCTGCTCCATACATTTTGCCATGGCATACCTGTCCTAATTTTGCAAAACCTGGCTGACTTTCTAATTCCCTGTTCTTGTACTTTTCTGCCCTCAAATGTGGCAAGGAGTAATTGCACGGGTCACACAATGCAAGACGTGCTGTTGTTTTCACGATATCTACAACTATGTGTGGGAGACACCAACAAGTTAGGGACTGTAGTAATGATAATCAATCTCTCTCTTGACGACCTCAGATACTAGTTTCCTTTTGGGCAAGAGTCAGAAATTCTTCGGACAGCACTGTCGGTTGCTGAAGAACTGGGGGTGGGCAGCTTCCTAGCATAGACCTTTACAGTCTATGTGCAGTTGAGTCACTGGTTGTACATTGGTATGCTGTGCTTGGTAAAAAAAAGTCTAGCCTGGCCGTTCTTCTTTGCTCCGAGAGATCGACAGAGATAGAGAGACAGAGATAGAGAGAGATAGAGAGGCAGAGAGAGAGAGAGAGAGACCCAGGACTTACCAAAGCACTGAGGCTGCCCCTGGTCATCATATTGGCAGATCTCTCCAGACTTGCAATACCTCTTGGCCGGGTCACATGTCTCCCTCCCTGCACACACACACACACACACACACACACAGCAGGCAAACACGGGTAACGATGAGTAGAAGTTTCATGTCCAGGTGATTTCGGCCATGTTTGGGCGAAGGCACGAGGATGTGTGAAGAGCTGCTTTTTGCTCTGCCATGGGCACTACGGTATAACATGTCATTTTAGGTGCACTTAAATTTCGGTGCCAGGGACCTGCCAAGTTTCTGGTGTGATGTAGAATCAGGCGATCAGCATCCCCTTCATATGCAGTGTCATCAGCATCCCCTTCTCATGCAGTGCACACCGACAATTGCACGTCTTACAGTATGCAGGGATCGGCTGATAAACGCACAAAGAGACGCCGTGCACATAGTACATACACAAGCATAGCCAAAAAACTACTACTACTGCCACTACCACTACTTGAGAATGGATTTATTCACAACACCATGAAGTAAGAGTCAAGACAAAAAGACAACCCAATTTCGGAAATAAATAGAACACTCAATTGAAATATAAAATTAAACGCAAATGCTGCTACTATGACTTACAGCTGCGGAAAGTACAGACTGTTGCGTGGAGGTCACTTGGCTGTGCGTAGTTAACGGTGTCCACACCTTCCAGCACACGGCGAGTGTAGGTCAAATCCTGGAGCGGCACGGCGTAGCCGCCCAACCAGAAGGTCTCCGCAGTGCCGGCCTTCAGGGTGCCAAGAACGTCGTCGTTGAAGCAGCTGTCATGCTTCAGCTTGGTCAACTGCTGGAAGTTGATCACCCACATGCCCGCGGCTTCGCAGTAGTACGAGGCGGAAACCTGCTGGCGCTTGTGGGTGGAGACGTTGTACCTTACGCCGTTGCAGTTGAAATTGAAATCATGTCTGGGCTGGAAATGGTACTCTCCTGTGAGCGGGGACACACACACACATATGCCAAAGAAACACGCACGCACACACACACACACGCACACACAAATGGCTCGTTACAGACAGTGGCATGGCCACACCACAACACCGGGAAAGGCAAAGTGCGAAGCCTCCGCTTGTAAAAGGAAACACAAACACTGCTTTGTGCTAGACTCAGGATTTCCGCATCCGAACGAAACCTCAACGGCAAGGTAGCTAGCAATTAATTAAACCTGAACGAGAATAATACTGAAATCCTCAGTGCTAAGACAAAATTACTTGCTAGTTGCTACGGTTTTAGGCAGTGGAATGCGGAGCATTTGAACAACTACGCCTCAGAGGACCTGCCAGTCCAAGGAGGTAAAGCAGTTAAGGTTGCGCTGTTTGAAATCCGGCCCAGAGCCCAGAGTACATGGCCGTCGCCCTCAAC
>NC_088649.1:17796116-17858616 GCF_964019385.1 Sycon ciliatum | reverse complement strand
TTGCCTAAAGTCATGCCAAGCTCACACGGACATTGTCACCAAGTCTTACCTCCAGCATAACTCAGGCCGATCAAGAGCAACAGGCCAGCCAAGGCCAACAGTGGTCGGAACATGGTTGTCGAAAGTTGCAAACTGTTCCAATCGCAGACAACGGGGACACGAAGAAAGAAATAGATCTCAGACGACTACAGTGGTACAGGAGTGCAACGGAATCTTGCGCCATTCGAACTAACTAACTTACTCACCTTGGACTTTGAATACCGAAGTCTCTTGTGCTGTGGTACTATGGACGAATACTCGCAATAGGGGATCACAACCAACTGAAGTAGACTACGGCGGTTTGAAGTGCTGGAAGCAATGAACGGGATTAGTGGTGAGGAAGCAAAACTTTAGTGTTTTCCAGCCAGTGCTGGGAATGGAGTATGGAGTCTACCGTGGGTCAGTAGCTCTTATATCCTTGTGATTGTGCTGAATTTTGACCAGTTGCTCTCACTGCGTAATTGTTAGTTGGAGGTACGAAATTGGTACGGTTCGGGTGTCCACTGCCCAGACGCTGACCGCATGGCCAGGCGGCAAGTATTCGTGTAGCTATGTACGCATGCCGTACACAAGCACTGCGGCTCCAGCTCGTGCTCTGATGCAATCCAGTGCTTGCATGCAGGTCTTTCAGCAGGCCAACTACATGTACTGGTACGACGCACCGCTCGTCGCATTGCACGGGTTGCGCGCGATAATCTGCAAAGAGTGCAGCATCAAGCAAGGAGTAGTTGTTATTTTACTACACCCTGGTGTCAACGAAGGTATTGTGAGGGCGGGAAGTACGAAGGTGAGGAAGAGGAGCATGCAACAAGACGATTGAAAACGCGCAATGGTTGCCAGTCTACGTGGTCACCGTCGGAACCCGCCTCGACATCTGTCTGGTTCGGCTGTGCTGGTAGCTGCTGAATGTGCCCTGGTGCCATAAACGGTGTACATGATACAGTACAGTTTCTTTGGTAATGGTGTTTCATTTACTTTTGTATTTTCAGTTCGTTTTCTTTGTATTTAACTCCTCATTGTTTTTTTACCAGGCGTGGGCCATCCCCTGATCATTCATAGGTGCCAAACATTTTACGTTTTTCATTTCTATTTTGAGAGTTAATAAAAATTACCGCCTGTTAAAAAAAAAAAAAAAAAATTGAAAACGCGGTAAATCACTCCCATGGCCCAGTGCAGTTTGAATTCTGTTGCACACACACAGCAGTACAGTTCGTACGAGATGTGTCTTGCACCTTGTCCTTGTAAGCTTGGCCTGAAGCACCAGGAGTACGTATTGTGCTGTTCCCAGTCCCTGCCATGCACCATGTAGACCTGCACCACACAAGCTGGAGAAGGGTATACCGGTACTGTCGTTTGTCTCTACCATGATACATTCTCTTCTCTTTTCATCTCCCTTGTTCATTGCCCTTGTGAGTTGGGTGTGTGGTTCTGTTAGTAAAAAAGTCCAGTGTACCGGTATAATTATATTATGCATCTGACTACAAGTAGGACTGTATTTAAACATGTTTGTTGCCAGGTAGAACACTGGAGCACTTCATTATTCATATGCAGAGAATTACAGTGCGTAGCCGTTGTCCCTCAAAAAACCCTGTCACTGACTGAGTGCTGACGTGACGTGGTGGTATTAGCCTGACCTTCTTGTGTTGCTCTCACCTGTCACCATTCTTTCTCCCACACCCAGGTAACTATTGCTGCCCCGATATCATGATTTCAGCGCTCCTCTCATTGCTATTTTGTAACTGTTGCCAAGAGTATTTTGAAGCGCACCTGGGGGCAATTTCACGATAGGCGGTCAGTCAGCCTTTGGGTCATCCTGATAGGTCAGCCTTTGGGTCATCCTAACGAGAGAGCTTGGAAGCTCAGGGCCCTACTATACGCTATGCTGTTTTGCCTTGATGACCTAGACAAAAAAAAGCATAGGGATGTTATAAATTCTTTAAAAAAATCCTTTTTTAAGACATAACCTATGATTCGAACCCGCACTATCGCTTGGCAGGTCTAGACCGAGGCCTAGTCTCCTGACGGATTCACCACGGGAAGGTGAGGGTCGCCGAAACCGTTCGAGAGAGAGAGAGAGAATCAGAGAGAGAGAGAGAGACATAGAGAGACAGAGTGTGTAGCTCCTGTATAAAGGTTGACCTTTGAACCCCAATCCAGGTACTTGCCTCTGGCGGCGGCGGAGCAAGCGGTGGACATAAACGTAGGTTTGTCCATCCCAGCCGGGTAAGACCAAGATCCATCGCCTGAACAAGTAGCTTTGTGGCTCACATCATAACCTGAATCGCACGTTGGCCTCACAGCGTATATGGTAGAAGAGGGCATAGCATCTGGCTTGCGGGAGTCTGGTACAGAGCCATGACTGATCTTGAAACCAGGGCAGAGTACTGTGGGAAACGGTAGAAATGGACAGGAATAAAGCACATCAGGATATGTCAACGCGCGAGAGAAAGGGAGAGAAAGAGAGAAAGAGAAAGAGAGAGAGCGAGAGAGCAGACAAGGATACATAGGGTCACAGTGAAACTACATCATACAGTGCACATTACACTACCAACCCTGTGATCAAGACTGGATGTCAATCACCACGTCTTGGACACTATACTGTTGGTACACCCAGCCTAGATACTTACCTCGGACGGAACAAGCGGACGAGACGAACTGCGCTTGATCCATACCGGACGGGAAAGACCAGGATCCGTCGGCCAAACATGAAACATTACCCATTGCGGCGTGGCCTGACTTGCATGTTGGCTTCACGCCGTAATCCACTGACCAAGCCAATCCCGCTGTCTTGCGGCTGTCCGCAACGGAGCCAAAGTTGACATTGAAGCCAGGACACAGCCCTGGCAGAAAACAGAAAATCGCAGAAATCAAGTACTTCAGTAATATATGCCGACATAGTGCCAGGCAGGGAGTAGTACAATTGGGAGTAGTACAATACCTACAAGGTATTGTACTACTCCGGCTCCCTGGTGCCAGACGTGGGCCATCCCCTGATTTCATTTTTTTATATAGGTGCCAAACATTTTACGGTTTTTCATTCGTCTAAAAAAACAGAAAAAATATACCGGTAGCGTCATTTGCATGTACAGCTACTCTGCTAGCTATTTAAAAAAAGGAACGCATAATTTTACTGGTGATACAAGAAGAATAGAGAGCTTTGACAATAGAGAAGAGGTGGATGGAGTGGTGTGGACTACACATTAGCATGGGTACTACCAAGAGTACATGACTCTTGGTACTAGAGTCCATTTCAGAACTATGGTTACCACTCCCTGGTACAAAAGTCTATTCAGAATGTTACAGGCTGTAGATCTATGCTTGCTTTCAAGTGAAGTTTTGCCCATGAAAGAAATGAATGGCCCAATGACCTTTTCAAATAAAAATAAATAAAAGGTGTGATCACTTTGTGCATACATTTTTCCAAATTGGGCGTCTGTTATCCAATCGTTTAGAAACTATATGAGAGTAATTGTGGAGCGGTCCTGAGCAATATTCCGAAAACTATTCTCAAAAGGTTCCAGCCAAATTTGAAATATTTCAAAAACCCTACGCGTTTATAGTTTTGAAATTGACTGTAGTAGCAAGAGTACATGTACTCTCAGATCTCGCTTGGGTCCCGCGCCATCCTGAAGAAAATCGTGTTTTTACCGATTTACAGCCTACATATGTACAATGTATGTAATCAAGAGTGCATAACCCAAGAGTATGCAACTGTGATTATGAGTGCATGCGTGGCGCGCTGCCTTCATTACGTAACTTGCCTCCATCACGCTCTGAAAGCATGCATTCAAACTCTCAATTTCTCGCACGAGCCCATCCGTTTTTGCTCGATTCGTTCCAGTACCTACACAATCTCTGAATTCTGACGCGTGAACTCCAGTTCCGTACGAAAGTTCATTTCAAACTAGAGCCTCAGTAGAGGGAAAGTGCGGTGTTTGATTTTCCGCAGTGCGCGGACTGCAGCTGAATGATGTAATGAAGGCAGCGCGCCGCGCGGTTGGCCCATAGAAAAGAGATCACAGTTGCATACTCTTGGGTTATGGACTCTTGATGTAATGTATACAGTCATTACATACAGTATGTGTGTTCGCTTATCCGGATACTTTTTGTGGAAAACGGATGTGTGCGGATAAGCGAGGTGTGACTGTAAGAAACACAAACCTGGCTATGTAGTGTTGGCAGTACATGTACTTACTGGGGCGATCCATTACACCCTGGCGAATATCACAGCAGCCCTGAGATGGCGTTGCAAGTGCAAGGCACATGATGGCCATGATGGCCAAACGCAACTGCACAGAGAAAGAATGAGAGCAAAGGTAGCAACACAGTACAGCGTCGTCATTCAGGAAAAAACTCAACAGAGTGTCGTTCAGGGTGAAAACAATAGAGGTCTTCTATCGAAGTGTCGGACTTAGAATATGATCATGATGACTACTCGATAGGCCCTGCCGCCATGTACCAGGCACTCTCTTGTAGTCCATAGATTTTCATGCGAGGTATGCAGGGTAAAAGAATTCATTGAGCTCAATCAGCACCATTGGCAAAGATTCAACACATACTCCTCGGTAGTTTTGCCTAAATATGTACATGTACTGCAGTTGCCATAACATCCCGGGGTGGGGGAGGGGGGTATTATGAGCTAAACAATTGAGGTCAACGGAAAGTCAAATCAAGAGGAGTCTTAGAATACTGACTGCATAGTACTGTACATGTAAAATAAATAATTGCTGATAATCTGCTGGAGATGCCAGTGCCAGTGCCATAAGCATAGCAGTTAACTTTGCAGGAAAATGTAATTTGCGCACCTTAATCCTATACGTTTTACAAGATTTAGTACAGCTACAGCATAGCTATAGGGTGTAGGGTACTAGGGTGTAACTTGACGCAGGCAGATTCCAAATGCAACAGGACTGCATTGCATACATGTAAAATTTAACGTTACGAGCGTGTCAACAGCCATGGCGGTCATTGTTTTCAACTCCCCCAAAGACCATTAGAATATGGTGATCAGAGAGAAGGATACTAGACTGAGGGGAAATAGATACGACATGTGAAAAGAATGCTACATCCATAACTACAGGCCAAGGCTCAAAGGGCAACACACTACATTAGACATCCTTAGCAAAAGTACGATAACGCTAACTTTTACGGTACTCACTCCCAGCCGTGACAAAAGACGTTATCGGATAACGGAAAAACGTTACAGAGCTCAAAATAACGGGCCGACGTTCGTTATTGAAATTCTGCAAAAAATGCAAAAACTCGCATTGTTTTGTAACTGGCGGGAGATAAAAAGCGTCGTGCAGATCGAGATGAGAGTCGAGAGATTGCTTCCTCTTGTGACATTTATTTTTGGCGAGTTTTGCCTTTCAGTTGACAATGTCTGCGTTCTCTGCTTCGTGCCTTTCTCCCTCTATCCCATCTGGGAAACAAAGGGCCAGTTCCACGGCACTCCTGAGGAAGAAATTCATCGGCCTCTCCCAGACGTGCTGGAGCTGGAGAACCCTTACAGTCTTCGGTGCTGCGTTTAGGAAAGGGTTTCCAAGGACCTGGGAACAGCGAAAACTCATTTTCGCCGTGCTTTTGCTATTCCAGAGTAAAAGACCTCGCCAAGGTATTCTTTCGGAACGACAGCATACTAATCCCTGGTTCAAAATTTTGAATTTCCCGCACCTGTTTCCACGAAAATTCATATCGCCATGGTTGCCACGACTACTTCGTCTCAACTATAACGTACTTTGTGCTAAGGGAAAAGTCAGCTTGAACGATCCGAAGTACGGAAAGGTTTGCGTTTACGTTAGCGTTTTTTTAGCTAAGGATATCTAATACTATATTAATACCGTAAAGTACCGTTGATCCGCCCCCACGCCATGTCGCTTCCCAGCTGGGTTTTCGGCAGGTGGGCGGGAATTAGATCAAGGCTGTCAAGTGCAGTACGATGTACAACAACGTAGAGGATCAGACTCAATGTGCTGGATTGTGCACATTTTGATTTTGATTCGGTTCAACATCGTATTTCGTTGTATACACCGAAGTCGCTTCACAAGGAGAAAATCGACAGGGGGCGGGAATTAGAGAGGCGGCGGATCAACGGTACTTTACGGTATTCCTTTTTATGCTACCGTTGACATGTCTATTTGCCAGGATGCATCAACATGAAGAATTTGGTTGCTAATTAACTATCGCCCTAATTTCATGTTCAGTACATGTGCCTTCCAGCCGAAGCACACATTTAGCAATGAAATCCAATTTCAATGTTCGCGCTGCTTTGTGAAAGTCGGCTACTGTTTGCTTTCATGAAGTACTAGTACATACAGAACACCATACACCCATGAATCTTCAAGCCCGTATGCCTAGCTTCCTACAGAGTTGTGCCTCGACAGAAATGGCCGACAACTTTAAATACGGACCATACAAAATGCCTTATTCTTAGCATTATTTTATTCGCTTCAATGGAATTGGGCTTATTGCCCGTTTGGTATTGCGAATTCAAATAAAAGAACAACAACAACAACAACAACAACAAAACGCCTCACAACAGTACATCAAAACAGTACAATTGATTATAAAACTTACTGAACTGTCGAAACCCATAGCTTGTTCTACTCCTTCTCGCCGGCACGATTCCAGAGATTGAGACGCTCCGTTACAACACGATCGCCAAGGTAAAGACAGACTGGTCAACACACGTCTTTATAACGTTGTCGACTATAGACCTTATTCGATAACGTGATCTTTGGACTCGCCTCCAGGGATTTATCGTAAGCTGGGGCACGCGTACGTGAAACGAGTGGCAAGAAAGGCCCAGTTCGTACAAGGGAGTAGTAAAATACCAGTATTTTTGTATTTTTCTACTCCTATTTTCCCACGCCGAGTCCTCTGTGCAGGTAAGTGCAGGTCTCTTGCCACTCCCTGGTTACCGGGACCCCGGTTCACGTGATTGTGACGTTTATCGAATAAGGCCGCAACCACACTACGTAAAAATCACAGTACAAAATAATTGTCATGCATATCTCAGTACAAGTCGGTACGCAACCACACTACACTTTTCGGTCTGCATAGATGACGTTTTCACGCGACCAGCACGTGACGTTGTCGTACCAAAGGGTGTGAAATGCGCTGGAAAAGACCGGGAAAATCAAAAACAATGCTGGTGCTGATGCTATGTACGATGACCCGGTACAAAAGCAAAGTTGTACGCAGGAGAAGGAGCGGGAAACGACGAAAACGACAAACGTGGCTTTCTACAGGGGTGCGCCAGTTGCTGAAAACCTACAAAGCGCATTTTGCATTTCGCACGCGTCGGCATGACGATTTCTACTGTAATGCCGTTTGTACGTGATTTTGTACCTAGTGTGGTCGCAGCCTAAGGCTGCAACCACACTAGGTACAAAATCACGTACAAACGGCATTACAGTAGAAATCGTCATGCCGACGCGGGCGAAATGCAAAATGCGCTTTGTAGGTTTTCAGCAACTGGCGCACCCCTGTAGAAAGCCACGTTTGTCGTTTTCGTCGTTTTCGCGCTCCTTCTCCTGTGTACAACTTTGCTTTTGTACCGGGTCATCGTACATAGCATCAGCACCAGCATTGTTTTTGAATTTCCCGGTCTTTTCCAGCGCATGGCACACGCTTTGGTACGACAACGTCACGTGCTGGTCGCGTGAAAACGTCATCTATGCAGACCGAAAAGTGTAGTGTGGTTGCGTACTGACTTGCACTGAGATATGCATGAAAATTTGTACTGTGATTTTTACGTAGTGTGGTTGCGGCCTAAGCCGACGCGTGCGAAATGCAAAATGCGCTTTGTAGGTTTTCAGCAACTGGCGCACCCCTGTAGAAAGCCACGTTTGTCGTTTTCGTCGTTTTCGCGCTCCTTCTCCTGTGTACAACTTAAATTTTGTACCGAGTCATCGTACATAGCATCAGCAGATTCAGCACCAGCATTGTTTTTGAATTTCCCGGTCTTTTCCAGCGCATGGCACACGCTTTGGTACGACAACGTCACGTGCTGGTCACATGAAAACGTCATCTATGCAGACCGAAAAGTGTAGTGTGGTTGCGTACCGACTTGCACTGAGATATGCATGAAAATTTGTACTGTGATTTTTACGTAGTGTGGTTGCGGCCTTAGGTCTATAGACACTGTCCCGCCACAGCCAGGATTCCAGTCGAAACTGGCGGTTAGGATAATGGAGCCAAAAGGATATTGGCGGCAACAGATCACAGATTATAGCAATAAAAACTGCTTTATGGCAGCTTTCTAAAAAAAGTTATTGTGTTCTACAAATAGTCCTGGGTCCAGCATAGGCTATTGAAAATTTATAAAATTGCTTCCAAACTGGCTTGGACTCCGTTTAAAAAGTAAGAAATTAACGAAATGTGATTGCCGAAAATTAAAATTTCACACAAAACCTCACAATAATCACAACACTTGACAATCAAATACTGCTTTCAACACTTGTTTAGTCTGACACTGTACTAAGTCTTGTACTTGTACTGCACCAACATGCATGCATGCATGGGAAAGAGGATCACGAAGGGAAAAGGTCTTCTAGCTTTTCATCCTGTGTGTGATTATTGTGAGGTTTTGTGTGAAATTTTAATTTTCGGCAATCACATTTCGTTAATTTCTTACTTTTTAAACGGAGTCCAAGCCAGTTTGGAAGCAATTTTATAAATTTTCAATAGCCTATGCCGGACCCAGGACTAGAACACAATAACTTTTTTTAGAAAGCTGCCATAAAGCAGTTTTTATTGCTATAATTTCTTTTGTTTTTTCTGTCACCAATCAATGGAATGCCCTATAATATGCCTCTTATGGAACTGCCTCCCACCAAGACTAACTGCAGAATATAATAATAATATTCGCGGGATCCGCGTCGGCATCGCTTGAATGTTCAGAAACACACAAACTAGCCTTCGCATCCGCAGGCCACCACTATGCCTGTTAACCTTAGTGGCGAATGCAGACCTCACAAGTGAGTCAGGGGAGAGGAGGTTAGTCTCTCAACCAATCGGGCGTGTAACGGCCCATAACCCTGTAAACTGCATCCTTGTTATTCTCACTCCGAGCTGTGAGTACCCAGTTGACCGTGGGTGTCGGCGCAGTTCAACACGCGTAAAAAGTCTTTTTACACGCTCCCTGCTACCAGCGCGGGTCTTGAACTCGGGACCTCATGATTCGCAGGCAGGCCTGCAAACCAATCGGCCATATGCGTTGGTGGCAGAACTGCAGAACCATCCATTATTGTTTTCAAGAATGAGCTTCGCAAACTCACTTGCAAACATAGTGCTTCGCTCTCCGGGGGGCGGTATGCCTACGCCATGTACATAACCACACCACCCTCCCCCCCCCCCCCCCCCCCCCCTGTGTGCTCCCCAACGCATTCACGCTGCATAACTTTTCACTACTTTCACTTTAGCTCATACATGTACATGTACATGTACATGTACATCCTTCAAAGCGGTGAACCCCTTGATAGGCGACAAGCCTCTGGGTCATCCTAATAAAGATATTATTATTATTATTATTATGGGGGTGGCTTTATTGGTTTTGTGTGTGTATTATGCAGCATCCCGGGTCATTTAAGACCATGGGGAGTACTGCTGTTGTATGTGAAGAAAATATAATAAGGAAGACTGAGAAAAAAGAAAGAAAAAAGAGAGAAATAATGTGAACAGCAAATCTACAATGATGCATGTACAATCTATTATACAACTAATCTGCGAGAATGAGACTTAACACAAGCAGGTACAGTAATAGCAAGAGAGCTAAATCAGCAAACAAAATCCGTTGAAAAGTAACCGTCATCAAATCTGAAATCGAGCCCTTCAGCGACACAATAGCACTGAAGGCAGCAATATAATTCTTCTCATTCAACATCAGTGAAGCACCGTCAAAACCGGTGAATGGGGGCTGATGGTATTATTGTTGTCTTTGTTATTGGCAAGTGATTAATATTACGATCATAATTATTTTCTGCAAATAGGTGCTTCAACATTTGCAAACCAATGTAACTTATTAGAGTGTAATTATTATTTCATCTGAGTTATTGACCTGATGATGTCAACTGTGCCAAGGAGCGCCTCCTTTTGCAAGATCGATACACTGGCTCCGGCATCCAGTTCCCTCACAAAGTCAGCAGTCGAGGGGGTTAATCCACCTAATGCCCCCACAATTACTGGCACGATCTTGGCCCGCACCTGCCACATCTGCTCCACCTCACGCTTCAGGCCTTGATATTTCTGTATCTTTTCCACAGATTTTCGGCGGATGTTCCTATCCAGAGGGACACTTACGTCCACAAGGAACGCTTCATCTTTGCCCTTGATAATAATGTCGGGTCTGTTTGCTCCAACGGGCGCTGCTGTTGGAATTGGCACTTCCCAGTAGATTGAGACATCCGTTTCAGCACTGTACACGACGTTGGTGAGTTGGTGACTTGTGTACTTATTCGAAATGTCCGATGCACCATACTTCCTGCACAATGTCCAGTGGAGATATTTTGCTAACCTGTTGTGGCGATTGATATAGTGACTCCCCGCACAAGCTGTACACGCTCCAATAAGGTGGAAAACCGTTTCCTTGTCCCTGCCACACATCCTGCAACTCGTTTTCGTTGACACACCTGTTCCTCGATTAAATATCTCTTGTAAGTTCCGTGTTGGGATAGCCTGGTCCTGTATGGCCATGACAATACTCTCTGTCGCCGGACGCAAAGCGGAAGACCGCAACCACGCAAAGGAGAGCCCTCGATCCAGCTCAGCCACCTGCAGCATAAGCCAAAATTGGCCATGCAGAGGCTTCTTTCTGATTTTCTCCTCCCGATGCCGCTGGTATCCCTGGCGTATTTGCTCCTTTGTGGCTGACTCCTCCATACCAATCTTTGCCAAATATTTCGCAGCATCACTGGAGACAGAGTATTTTGCTTTTTCATGATGGTACTGTTTTAGGAGAGCAATGGCAATGTGGTCTTGGTGGCCCTCGATGTATTTATTGATCTGGATGATGGATCGTTCATGTAGATCTTATTATTATTATGTAAATGATGGCCTTCATAATAATAATAATAATAATAATAATGAGCGTCTCTGTAAGTTTGTATCCCCGGTGATGGTTGTGCCTGGAGAGCACTATATAAGTGGTGCTCTTCAGGCACAATCTTCCTCAGCCTACTCAAGCTCAACTGATGAGGGGTGAATTCCCCGAAACACTGTGTATTGAGCAGGGAGTGGTGCTTTCTTGCAGGTTTGCCGAGTCGAAGGTTCGATGGACTTCTCGTGTGCTCTGGATGGCAGTCGTGAGTCAGTCAAGTGTCAAGTAACGTCGGCGGAATAGCGCGAGCTCCGGTGTGGGGAGAAAACCCTTTTCTTAATAATAATAATAATAATAATAATACGAAGTAGTGGTTGCGATCGTACTGTTGTGCCCAGCGCGGGCTTGCGACTAGTTGGTTTGGAGGTGACAGCGTTGCGAATGACCGAGGGTCCTCGACGTCTGTCTCACCGTCCAGGAGCGACTCTGACTCACGCTGCTATCTGGTGCTCACGAGGTGTTTGTCGCGCTGAAAACGGAGCGTCTCTGTAAGTTTGTATCCCTGGTGATGTTTGTGCCTGGAGAGCACTATATAAGTGGTGCTCTTCAGGCACAATCTTCCTCAGCCTACTCAAGCTCAACTGATGAGGGGTGAATTCCCCGAAACACTGTGTATTGAGCAGGGAGTGGTGCTTTCTTGCAGGTTTGCCGAGTCCGAAGGTTCGATGGACTTCTCGTGTGCTCTGGATGGCAGTCGTGAGTCAGTCAAGTGTCAAGTAAAGTCGGCGGAATAGCGCGAGCTCCGGTGTGGGGAGCAAACCCTTTTCTTACAAATAATAATAATATCTTTATTAGGATGACCCAGAGGCTTGTCGCCTATCAAGGGGTCAATACCGAATTATACGCATTGATGTGCAAGCCTTTTCTTGCAGAAAATGGCACTAGCATAATGCATGTTCTTCTGCTGGGGAAACATGTGGTTCGTGGTGGTGATACTTTTTTTATACGCAGGTACTAGGTCATTCTGTGCATGTTGCTGTTGCAGAATTTCTTGACTGTCATAAAATTGTCTTGCCTTTCAGATATTTCAGATTTCCCCACCCTCGATCAGATTTACTTGAGAAATATAGCCAGGTGCGTGTCGCAGATGTGTTTGTTGATTCTGTGTTTATAATTGTTTATAATCATGGGTTATCATGATAAGGTCATCCTGCATCATATTGCACTGAAATCGTAATCCTGTTGATGTCGATACAACTTTTGGAAGTAGTTCAATGACTTCAAACCGTTAGTCCACGATTTTCTAAAACAACACAGCAAAGGAGGAACAATAAACATGTATTAAAATGTAAACAAATACATTGCTGAGTCCGGCACCTCGTTCCAACAACTACACTGATCCTGAAGATAAAAGGGGCAAGGCCATTGGAGGTCGGAGGTCATCATCATCAAATTGTCAAATTTTCGATAGGGCAATCCCCGCAGGCCTAAGGCCTTCTTACAGGGTACTCTGGAGATACTGAGAGATAAACAATGCACTCCATAATAATAAAATGTTACCCATCTTTTGCCATGAGTATGAATGATATCCAGTTGAACCTCTTTAGGACGAACACCAAGGGACCGATGGTATTTATTCTGTGAGTTAGTCTTAACCTATTTTATAACCAGTGAATACATTTCTCCAATAGACATACGAATAGATTTTTTTCTATAGCGAATTTCTTCGCTCATGCATAACCTTCCTAGGGGCTCCCGTAAGAAGACCTTAGGTCTGTGGGAAACACCCTAGTAAAATAAAAGTTAATAATAATAATAATAAAGATTCTAAGCCACACCGACTCGTCTCGTATGAAACAAATGAGTCACTGAACCTTTAGCAACATGACGGCAACTGAAACAGCAACAGAGAAAGTACGATACATGTACAGCACATTCTTGCAGGTACTACAAACAGATTGCAGATCGTAATTTTTGCTTTGGCGGCACGCAACTTTATTTGGGGCAGTGCAATCTCGGCGGTACTCACAAATCAAACAGCCCAGACTCGAGTAAACAAATCCAATCATACAAGTACGAGATTTTCACGAGACGAGACTGCACCCATTGGGTTGTTTCGTATGAAGCAAACAAGTCACTGAACCTCTCCATAATGGAGATTTTCCCTGATATGCGAATTTATTTTGCATACTCGGTCAATGAGTCCTTGAACCTTTCCCTCCAGATTGGGAACTGCCAACGATAGTATGCCACTGACCAGTGCCTTACTTGAAAGAGTCAACACAAGCAAATGAATCAAAGGGAACTGGTCAACTCACCTGTCATTGAGTAATATTCCGCGAAAGGAGGTCTCAGCAGCGCCGAAACGAAATAAGCCAGGCCAGGAGACGAAATATCCGAAACAGCTCATGCGCAAGAAGCAGTTCCAAAGAAGGAAGTTCCTCGTGCATGCACATCCGAAAAGGCAACAACAAAAAGTCTGCAATGCACACGCATGCGGCCAGCCGGCCGCACGATGGTAGGAGCCATGGAGTTGCTCCCTGGAGCTGCAAGTGACGGATATCGGTCATTTGCAGCCACTACTACAAAGCCTCCTGGTCGTCGCAATCTGAGGGGAGGGTTGAAATCAACCCAGGGCGAAATTTCAAACCGGGTCAAGCGCAATGCGTCATGACGATTGTAAACGCGCCATTTATTTTGTGCACATGGCGGGTTGAAATCTGACCCGGGTCGAACTCAACCCGGGTTGAAACGCTTCATGTAAACACAGAAAAGCGACACAGAAAAGCGATCCTGTCAGAAATACTCATGTTCATTGTACATTGGTACGTTACAAGCACTGGTCATGATTGCTTTCGGCATTCCGTGCTCCGATCATAGGGTAGAATCTGAATTTTGCAGTGGCATAGCATCGTTGGCAGTTCCCAATCTGGAGGGAAAGGTTCAAGGACGCATTGGCCGAGTATGCATAATAAATTCGCATATCAGCGAAAATCTCCATTATATACATAACCCTACACAGTTGCGAGGGCATGACGCTCTGATCAGGCCCGAGGTCTGTGAGTGATCTTGCGTCGCGACCGCGGGCAAGATCACTCACATGACCGAGGGCCTGATCAGAGCGTCATGCCCGATGCAACTGTGTAGGATTGCGGTTCAGACAAGGCCCACATATATGGAGATGTTCAAAGAGAAAAAAAGCCTTGGCAAAATGCCGCAATGTCACCCTTGTCACATTGTGTGCAATGTCCATCATAAACAGCTATTTGTTTGGTCAGGACTTTCCACTTTTGAGATGAAAGTATTCAAGTACAGTGAAGCCGACTGAAGGCAGTAGTAACGTTAGTAGTACCAGTAATATGATTGGTTGAATAAACCCGTTCTCCGAGTAAGATTGATGATTGTCAGAGTAAGGTTCGAATGCTAGTGCTGAGAAGCTACACTTGTTGAGGTCTGCTTCCCTTACGTGCGTTTCGCCGAGCAACATGCCCAGCTGCAAGGTCGGATGGCGTTTCTGGCCTCCCTCCAGACGTTCAAGACGTTCAAGACAGTAGTGAGTAATTATTTTGGAGAAGCGAGACAAATTTTGAAGAGCTCGTCGGAGATGTTGACCAAGGCAAGGACTTCGAAAAAATGGTAAGTACGCATGTGCGGCGCGCGGTGCTGTATGACTGCTGTTCTTGCCCGGATATGCGGGCAAGAACAGCAGTTGTACCGTATCGCGTACAGAATAAGCGGGCAAGATCGACTGATCTTGCCCGCTTATTCTGGCCGCTCATTGGCTGTGGCCTGGCAACAAGCACGTGCCATGTCTGAAGAATAGGTTCATGCATTCAGTGACTTGTTTGCTTCATACGAAACAAGCCAATGGGTGCAGCCTCGTCTCGTGAAAATCTCGTACGATTGGATTTGTTTACTCGAGTCTGGGCTGTTTGATTTGTGAGTAGCGCCGAGATTGCACTGCCCCAAATAATGTTGCGTGCCGGCAGAGCAAGAATTACAATCCGCAATCTGTTTGTAGTACCTGCAAGAATGTGCTGTACATGTATCGTATTTTCTCTGCTGTTTCAGTTGCCGTCATGTTGCTACAGAAAGGTTCAGTGACTCATTTGTTTCATACAAGACGAGTCAATGGTTTGGTCTGGCTTAGAATCTTTCGCTGTTGAAGAAATCTATTCGTGTCTCTATTGGAGAAATAATTGTATTCACTCGTTATAAAATAGGGTTAAGACAAACTCACCGAACAGATACCATCGGTCCCTTGATGTTCGTCCTAAAGTAGCCCTTGGCGGATTATGCCGGCATAATATTAAAATGTTGGCATAATCTTGGGATTTCGTCAAAAAATTATGCTCCGGCATACTGATTCCAACGTGTAAGGTCGGCATAATCTTTCGGTTTAGACAAAAATTATGCTTAGGGCATCATACAGCTTTGTCCTCCGGCATAATATATGGATTTCAACGTGTAGGGTCGGTATAATCTTTCGGTTTAGACAAAAATTATGCTTAGGGCATGGCCATGTGTGTGTGCATGGTTTCTCAATCCACTATGTACAGCGTGAATACATAGTGGGACCGAGCATAATTCAGCATAATTGTGGCATAATCAAAAGCATAATTTGACGATTGGCCGAGCATAGTCCGCCAATGGCTATCCTTAAGAGGTTTGACTGGATATCATTCATACTCCCCCAAAGTCGTGTAACATTCTATTATTATGGAGTGCCTTGTTTATCTCTCAGTACCTCCAACCATTATATCCTTGCCCCTTATTTCCTCAGGATCAGTGTAGTTGTTGGAACGAGGTGTCCGACAATATTTTTGTTTACATTTTAATACAATGTTTATTGTTCCTACTTTGCTGTGTTGTTTTAGACAATCGTGGACTTGTAACACTTTGAAGTCATTGAACTGCTTCCAAAAGTTTTATTGACATCAACAGGATTACAATTTCAGTACAATATGATGCCTGATGACCTTATCACGACAACCCATGACTACAATTATAAACACAGAATCAACAAAAACATCAGCGGCACGCACCTGGTTACAATTCTCAAGTAAATGTGATTTAGGGTGTGGACATCTGAATTTTCTGAAAGACAAGACAATTTTAAGACAGAGTCATGAAATTCTGCAACAGTAACATCCACAGAATGACATGCGTACGAGTATAAAAAAAAGTATCACCGCCACTACCCATATGATTCCCCTGCAGAAGAACATGAATATGCAAGACTATAAATGTAGTGCCATTTTCTGCAAGGAAAGGCTTGCACATCAATGCGTAAAATACGGTATTGAATTTGATAATGATGCACATGTAGAGGCATTCCATTGGTGACACAATTATTATAAATAATATCAAGAGTGCATAAACTGTTTATGGCCTCTTGGTTCCAGTATCTACGCGATCTCTGAATTCTGGCGCGTGAAGGCCGTGAACTCCAGTTCCGTACGAAAGTTCATTTCAAACCAGAGGGAAAGTGCAGTGTTTGATTTTCCGCAGTGCGCGGACTGCAGCTGAATGATGTAATGAAGGCAGCGCGCCGCGCATCTGGCCCATAGAAAAGAGATCACAGTTGCACACTCTTGTTTATGGACTCTTGTCTAGTCTTGATAATATCCTTAGCTAAAAAAACAAAAGAAATTATAGCAATAAAAACTGCTTTATGGCAGTTTTCTAAAAAAGGTTATTGTGTCCATGGACCCCGTCTAAAAAGTAAGAAATTAACGAAATGTGATAGCCGAAAATTAAAATTTCACACAAAACCTCACAATAATCACAACACTTGAGGATCTTAGTTAAAAAAAAATACTGCTTTCAACACTTGTTTAGTCTGACCAAGAGTCCATCTTGGTCAGACACTTCACGGGTGACTTGTACGAGTACTGCGCCAACATGCATGAATAGGAAAGAGGACCACGAGGGGAAAAGGTCTTCTCACTTTTCATCCTGTGTGTGATTATTGTGAGGTTTTGTGTGAAATTTTAATTTTCGGCTATCACATTTCGTTAATTTCTTACTTTTTAGACGGGGTCCATGGACTAGAACACAATAACTTTTTTTAGAAAACTGCCATAAAGCAGTTTTTATTGCTATAATTATGAATGTTTTGTCCTCATTTTCTTCAGAATATTCGAATTATGCTGGCTTCATTCCAATATTCCCTTTGTCGCTCAATATGCAATAATGAACTGTCTCACAAAAATATGCGGAAATATGCGCAAGCATATTATTTTGACAGGCAGGCATAGTGGGATGGTCTAAGACCATGATTGAGAAACAGAGGGTACCAGGTTCAAGTCCTGCTTGGAAGCGGAAGGATTTTTTCCAGCCGTGCTGCGACCCACAGTTAATTGGGAACTCGTGGCCTGGCACGAGGGTAACATGGATGCAGCCAAGAGTACATAGAGTTATGTACTCTTGATGCAGCTAATGGGATTTCGGTCTTTGACCACTTGGTGGTGGGTCTGATCTACTCGCCTCCCACCGTTCAGGCGCTGCATCTGCGCCTTTGATCCTAGAGGGTGGTGGCGTTCCCACGGCGGATGCGGAAAACTCGGCTTCCAGCCGAGTCTCACGCGAACCGTGAAATTTATTTTTTTAAATTTAGAAAAGCGATCCTGTCAGCTTTTCTATTATTGTGTTCACATGGCAAGAAAAACGACATCGCTATGCTACGTAAGTTTCTACGTAAGGTGCTCGGTATTTCACATAGGCTACGTAAGTCTCTACGTAAGGTGCTCGGTATTAGATCTACCAACGGGTGGTAGCCGCGTGCTGTGCACTTGCACGGCGCGGCTGCAGCCGGCAGACATTGTGTTGCAGTGCAGTCTGTGTTCGGATGTGCATGCGCGAGGAACTTCCTTCTTTGGAACTGCTTCTTGTATGAGCTGTTTCGGATATTTCGTCTCCTGGCCTGGCTTATTTCGTTTCGGTGCTGCTGAGACCTCCTTTCGCGGAATATTACTCAATGACAGGTGAGTTGACCAGTTCCCTTTGATTCATTTGCTTGTGTTGACTCTTTCATTTACGAGAAGTGTGCTGATTTTGGGCGGAATGCAATAAATAAAGGAAAAGCTGACAGGATCTCTTTTCTAATTTAGCTTTTCCGCTGCCAAGGCCTTCTTTTACGGAATACTCGATGACAGGTGATCTCTGAGTTGACCTGTTTCCTTCGATTCATTTGCTTATGCTCACCCTTTCATTTACGGAAACGTGTGCTGATTTTATTCGGATTTAGATCCATTTTTATCTCTTTGCCCTTGTCTACAGTGCGCGAAGAACGCGAGTTCACCTTCTTGACGGTAAGGCTCATGTTAGATGTGTTGTCGAAATACTCATATTCATTGTACATTCGTACGTTACAAATAAGGCACTGGTCATCGGCATACTATCGTTGGCAGTTCCCAATCTGGAGGGAAAGGTTCAGGGACCCATTCACCGAGTTTGCAAAATAAATTCGCATACGGTGTCAGGGAAAATCTCCATTGTGGAGAGCTAGAGGTTCAGTAAACTTGTTTGCTTCATACGAAACAAGCCAATCGGTGCAGTCTCGTCTCGTGAAGATCTCGTACTTGTGTAATTGGATTTGTTTACTCAAGTCTGGGCTGTTTGATTTATTATTTGTGAGTACCGCCGAGATTGCACTGCCCCAAATAAAGTTTCGTGCCGCCAAAGCAAGAATTACGATCTGCAATCTGTTTGTAGTACCTGCAAGAATGTGCTGTACATGTATCGTACTTTCTCTATTGCAGTTTCAGTTGCCGTCATGTTGCTAAGGGCCTGGTCAGACTGCGGCAAAATCGAAATAATCCTAGGATTATAATCCGAATCTCCATAGTAACATGCCGCCAGAGCGGCAAAAGCGAGAGTTGACGCTCCAAAAAAAAAGCAAGAACGGGCCACGCTTTTCCGCTCCAAACAGGATTTGACGCTGATACGCCATTGACGCTGATAATCACTGATTTTTTCATCTCGATATCGAGGAGCTAATTGGCCACGGACAACAACAAAACTCATAAGGATGGTTGCAAGGATTGCACTGAAGGTGTTGGCGATCCCAAGGTGAAGGAATTTGACGTCGTTCGTGGAGATTACCACTTGACGCTCGAAATGAAGTTTGAATTTTCATTCTCCCCACATGTGTAGTGTGATCGCGATTCAAATTCTGGACGCTGTTCTTTTTTCGTCAGGCAACCAAAAGTTGCCGCAGTCTGACCAGGCCCTAAAGAAACGTTCAGTAGAGAGGTTCTGCAAAAAGAAAATTCGAACGAAGTTTCGCGACAGTCCTTGCGAAAGTATGTACGAATTTTTGCACGAACTTTGCGTTCTGCACATTTTCGTAGTTTGCGCGGGCCAAGTGCACGTACGCCATGACCCGATTTCACGAAATTTCCTACGACAGTTCATTTCGTGTTCCCTGCAAGTTTCGCGTCCAAAGTTGCTAAAGTTCGTGCGAAGTTTCGCACTTCATGACGTAGAACGAAAGTTTGTACGCATTTTCGTTTTGGAGAACCTCTCTAGTGACTCATTTGTTTCATACGAGACGAGTCAATGAGTTGGTGTGGCTTAGAATCTTTCGCTGTAGAAGAAATCTATTCGTATGTCTATTGGAGAAATAATTGTATTCACTGGTTATAAAATAGGTTAAGACAAACTCACAGAATAAATACCATCGGTCCCTTGGTGTTCGTCCTAAAGAGGTTCGACTGGATATCATTCATACTCACCAAAAGATGTGTAAGATTTTATTATTTATGGAGTGCCTTGTTTATCTCTCAGTACCTCATAGCCTTGCCCCTTTTATCCTCATCAGTTTAGTTGTTGGAACGAGGTGTCGGACTCTGCAATGTATTTGTTTACATTTTAATACATGTTTATTGCTCCTCCTTTGCTGTGTTGTTTTAGAAAATCGTGGACTAACAGTTTGAAGTCATTGAACTACTTCCAAAAGTTGTATCGACATCAACAGGATTACGATTTCAGTGCAATATGATGCAGGATGACCTTATCACGATAACCCATGATTACCCATGATTATAAACCATTATAAACACAGAATCAACAAAAACATCTGCGACACGCACCTGGTTACATTTCTCAAATAAATCTGATCCAGGGTGGGGAAATCTGAAATATCTGACAGGCTAGATAATTTTATTATGACAGTCATGAAATTCTGCTACAGCAACATGCACAGAATGACCTCCGCATAAAAAAAAGTATCACCACGGTCCATCACTACTCACATGTTTCCCCGCAGAAGAACATGCTAGCCTAGTGCGATTTTCTGCAAGAAAAGGCTTGCACCTCAATGCGTATAATACGGTATTGATATGATATGAAGGCCATCATTTACATATTGAGATAGGGCATTCCATTGATTGGTGACAGAAAAAACAAAAGAAATTATAGCAATAAAAACTGCTTGATGGCAGTTTTCTAAAAAAAAGGTTATTGTGTTCTAGTCCATGGACCCCGTCTAAAAAGTAAGAAATTAACGAACTGTGATAGCCGAAAATTAAAATTTCACACAAAACCTCACAATAATCACACACAGAATGAAAAGATACATGTAGAAAACCTTTTCCCCACGTGATCCTCTTTCCTATGCATGCATGACATGCATGTTGCCAATTGTTGGTGCAGTACAAGTTTAGTGTTGAAAGCAGCATTTCAACTGTTGTGATTATTGTGAGGTTTTGTGTGAAATTTTAATTTTCGGCTATCACAGTTCGTTAATTTCTTACTTTTTAGACGGGGTCCATGGACTAGAACACAATAACCTTTTTTAAAAAACTGCCATAAAGCAGTTTTTATTGCTATAACCAGGCAGGCACAGTGGGTTGGTCAAAGACCATGATTGAGATACGAGAGGTACCTGGTTCAAGTCCTGCCTGGGAGCGGTTTTTCCAGCCGTGCTGCTACCCACAGTCAACTGGGAACTTGTGGCCAGGCACAAGGGGTACATGGATGCAGCTAATGGGGTCGCTTTCGGCACTTGTGCCAGTGGTTGTGAGACTTACCCACTCACCCCCACCGTTAGGCGCTGCATCTGCCGCTAGGGTTTATCGGGTGTTAGCGGCCGTCGTGAGTTCCCTTCGGGAACGGATACGATAATTTACTTTTTACTTTTTTTATTGCTATAATATTATTTTGGTCGAGGCTTCACAGAAGCTTTTTTGCGATGCTACACGCGATGCGACGCGATCTGCGATGGATGCGTGCGATGCGAACTCGCGAAATACCATTCACAGAAGAAGTCAGCGATGCGACAAAGTTTTGCTGATTTAGGTACGTCACCATGATATTCGCGCGGTTTGACACAACTTGTAAAAATTTATAGGCAACTCTTGCACCTTTGTACAACTTTGCTGTAGAAAAGGTCAAAATCGTACACCAAATCGCTTGTCGCATCGCATCGCATCGCAAAAGTTGAGCCAAGCTCAACTTCTGCGATGGCCTGCGATGGACCAGTTGCGGCAGTTGCGTGGGGTGCGACATGGCTGCGATTTGGGGTTTTCCCGGTTTCGCGTCTGTCGCATCGCGTGTCGCATCGCACGCATTTCGCGAGTTCGCATCGCACGCATCCATCGCAGATCGCGTCGCATCGCGTGTCGCATCGCAAAAAAGCTTCTGTGAATCCCGCTTCATGGCCGAAAATGTGCCCTTGCAAGGAAAGATTTTTTTGTTGCACGCTGTCATTTGTTGGCAGCACTGTATTTGAATGTGAGCAGACCGTGCGCAACTTGTCGTATCATGGAAACACGTGAAAGTGTGCAGAATTTTGCTCCAAGTCCAAAAAATCAGGTTTTTAAGCCACGTATTGGGCTGCACGGCGGCGGGCAAAGCCCGCCGCCGTGCAGCAGGACTTTTGCCAGCACCCTCGTGACGTTGCAGATATGTGGCTTGATTATTGTAGTTGACGCTGATTTAGTGACTTTGGAAAGTTTGAGTCGTGTCAAGAAGTCAGGTAGGATTCAGTACTAGGCAGTAGTGAAACGTGAGTGGTAGTCTTTGCCGGTTTCTGAGGGTATCCTGGATTTGGTGTGCAGCGCTGTGGAAATGGCTTGCTGTGGAGGTCCCAGCACTGGATGTTGTATCAAAGGTACGACCTCGTAGCACGTGCTAAACCTAAAAAAATTCAAAAATTGACTTGGGTCTGGGGGAGTGTGTGAGAGAACGCCCACTCATTCCGTTGTGACAGATTCCAGGGCCTCGTTGAGGGGCCCTACCCCATCACCCATGGCTGCTTCTGGACTTGTTCTAGGTTTGGGTCCCGCGCACGAACAGAATGAGCACGAAAATGTGAAAAAATTGTAAATGCATTTGTTTGGCTCCTGGGTGGCTCGCACACCGTGGCACTATGCCGGAAATTTGAGTTTTTCCGGCCTGGAAAGCCTGTCAGTGAGGCGCAAGAACTTGTAAATCATGTCCTGAGGGCCAGCATAGTGGCAGGAGTGTGTGGTCAAAATTTCACTCAAATCCACTGAGAAACACCAAAGTTACGGTCAATTGAATGCCATATGAAATTTTTGGGTGATGTGCCCCCCTAATCGCGATCACACTACACATGTGGGGAGAATGAAAATTCAAACTTCATTTCGAGCGTCAAGTGGTATCTCCACGAACGACGTCAAATTCCTTCACCTTGGGGATCGCCAACACCTTCAGTGCAATACTTGCAACCATCCTTATGAGTTTTGTTGTTGTCCTGAGTTTGACGCTGGTACGCCATTGACGCTGATATTCACTTATTTTTCCATCTCGATATCGAGGAGCTAATTGGCGACGGACAACAACAAAACTCATAAGGATTGTTGCAAGGATTGCACTGAAGGTGTTGGTGATCCCCAAGGTGAAGGAATTTGACGTCGTTCGTGGAGATTACCACCTGACGCTCGAAATGAAGTTTGAATTTTCATTCTCCCCACATGTGTAGTGTGATCGTGAATTCGTGATTCTAATTCTGGACGCTTTTCTATTTTCGTCAGGCAACCAAAATTTGCCGCAGTCTGACCAGGCCCCGAGACAAGCTGAATCGACATTAATTTTCTCAGTGGTTAGAGCATCGCTGGCTATAAGCGAGGGTCCCTGGTTCGAGTCCTGGTGGTGACAGTCAATTTTTTCTTCAGACTTTTCCCGTTTGTCTCTTTCCCTCAAACCAGTTAAAATTTTATTATTGTTATTATTTAAATTTTGAATAGGGCAATCCCCACAGGCCTAAAAGGCCTTTTTACAGGACACACATTTGTGTATACTTTATTCATGCAATGTGATAAAAACGGTGGAGACAACATGCAATAAAACGATGAAAATAGGAAGAAATGGTGTAGAGAAAAAATTAATTAGGATTCAAACAAGTTTTCGCACAACACTCATCAGAGTTCGTCGATGTACTAAAGGACACTGAAACAAGATTGTGCTATTTAACATAGAAAACCTAAGTTAGAGAAATAACACCAAGAACAAGAACAGTGAAATTTAGTGACAATTTACAGTTGTAATTTCTAATAATGAAAGCGAGAGGAATGTTTTTTTGAAACGTCTTTGTCGCTTGCAATGTGAGTCTTCTGGTAGCGAATACTCTGTTGTCATGAGTCTGCTGCGTGCCCGTCTCTCTTTCTCCTTACTGAGATCCAGTATTTTTGTATCCGTGGTGCTCGATCTCGTCGGGGTTTCCCCGTCCAACGTTTTGTGGATAGTTCGGTCCAGGGAGTAGTACAATACGGGCATTGTACTACTCCCGGTTCGGTCATGCTGGCTGAGTCTCGCTTTGTTACGTAATTTTCTGATCTTCTATTCTGTGTTTATTTGATTATCAAGTTTTTTGTTTGTTTTTGTTTTGTTTTTGATTTTTCTTGATGAAGTTATTGGTTGAGAAGAAGAAGTAGCGACGACCCGGCCATTTATTTATGGAATCCAATACACCACACCACCACTGTGGGAAACACCCTAGTAAAATAAAAGTTAATAATAATAATAATAATAATAATAATAATAATAATTTGAAACTCGGATGTTGAGCCATAAATAAATGTAAAATAGAAAAGGACATATGGATACGAGTTTAGAGTAACTCTCCATCACTGTAACATGATACTATATACAGTCAGAAAGTGCAATAACTCGGCACAAAACTGACAGAGTACTGAGACATTCGACGTCCTGACACCTAACTTTAACACATCTCCGTAGCGCTAACCGACAGCCTTCCAACTTGGAAGGTTCAAGGTTATGGAAAAGACCACGTTTTCGTTGCGCTTGCCTTCCCCTCTTTGGTCTTTTCCATAACCTTGAACCTTCCAAGTTGGAAGGCTGTCGGTTAGCGCTACGGAGATGTGTTAAAGTTAGGTGTCAGGACGTCGAATGTCTCAGTACTCTGTCAGTTTTGTGCCGAGTTATTGCACTTTCTGACTGTATATAGTATCATGTTACAGTGATGGAGAGTTACTCTAAACTCGTATCCATATGTCCTTTTCTATTTTACAATAATAATAATAATAATGTAAATAGGCGTCGAGGCGACAATAGTTTTAGAATTGCGATCAACAGAACGAGCTGAACCGACATTTCACAAAGGCTTTTATTGTTTTCAAAAAAACGAGTGGATACGAAGGCAGTGAAGAACGTGGAAGAAAGAAAAAATGTGATATGGAAAAAAATGATGAACAAAAAATTTGTACTTCGAACTAGTTTTCGCACAACACTCCTCAGGAAGCTACGTTGTACTAATGAAAAACAATCCAGAAAGATACTAATAAAGAGAAATGGAGTGAGAAGAAACAACACCTATGAAAATGATAATCCTAGCACTAAGGTAATAACAGGAAAAACTGCGAAAGCAATTAACGAACTTGTAAGGACTACTAGTATACTGTGACACAAGAAAACTAGTTCGAAGTACAAATTTTTTGTTCATCATTTTTTTCCATATCACATTTTTTCTTTCTTCCACGTTCTTCACTGCCTTCGTATCCACTCGTTTTTTTGAAAACAATAAAAGCCTTTGTGAAATGTCGGTTCAGCTCGTTCTGTTGATCGCAATTCTAAAATAATAATAATAATAATAATAATAATAATAATAATAATAATAATAACATTGCGCTCTTGGCCGATCCAAACTCTGCACTCATATCACCATCACCACAGCGAGGACAATTCCGATATATATTATTATTATTAAAAGCATGTCCGCGTAGGTGGCGGGGTGCCACTTTCGCTTATGCCATTCAGGATTGATGTCTGAAGAGTAATACGATACAATGAAATGACAGAAGTGACGTCAACAAAAGAATTTAGCAACAACACCAATAGGACTAATGGAAAACTTCATCCAAACTCATTCCAAAGTATAAAAATAGAATATGCATACAACATGTCTGGCGGAATCACGTGGATCACGAGAATCAGTCTTGTTAGGTGGGGCGGGCTCCACGCCATGCCTGTCGGTCCACTGCCATCGTGCGGACTGCGTCAGCATCTAGTGGCTGGTTGAGGGTAAGTCCATGCCATGACGACAGTTCCGTCTGCAGATTGATATTGACAATGACCCTCCAGGCAGCTGTTTCGCTCCTCCTGAGCTCATCAGTGGAGGCATATGATGTTGAATGAAAGAATAATAAGAATAGACTGATCTTTATAGGGCTAAATTGGCGCAATCGCGCTCATTCTGCATAGAAACGTGGCATACCCTAAGTGACAAAAATGACAACATCTTTTGTGCCACATGCAATAACTAACTTTTTGGTGTTAGACTGACTGCTGTTTTTCGCGCCCCCCCTTTTCACACGTGCTACATGTTCCTGAGCGCGTGCTGTTATCACCTAACCCTGTAATCACATTTGTCATTTTTGTCACTTAGGGTATGCCACGTTTAGGGTCCAGCGGATAATGCTCCGAAAATGTTCTTATAATGCTAACCATAATGCTCCAAAAACTGGCTTATAATGCTGATTATAATGCTTCAGCAAGGGATATAATGCTCTTGGTTTGGGACAAAAATGGAAGAAAGTCTGCACATTGTCAAACTTCCAGAACAATATGCATATCGTCGATCTGCATCTGAGGTTGCCACCTTATCTCTCACGAGCTCTACCACTTCTTGGCACTATAAGACATGATCGCTTCTCCATTGATTGCTCTCCATTCCAACTTTGATGCAGGGTTGTGGCAGAATAGTCGGTGTATCAAATCTTTCCCCTAATTATCCATGTAGTGAGAGATGAAACCATTATTGCACGTAGTCATTCATTGTTGGGATGAAGACAGTTTATCTTGGCAAATAGTAGTCCTGCCTGCAGACAAGCTGTCACTGCGTCCACTCTGTGAATAATGTCTTCATCTGAAACACCAGACGTGAGGCCAGCTCAGTGTTACCAAGTGCCCTCTAGCCCCATCCGTATTGCCCAGTGCCATTTTGCGGAATTTTTCAGCGTTTTCCGTACTCTTTTTTTTCAGGTCAACATGCTCACTGATTATTAGTGTAATTTGGAAAAAAACCAATACACACACACACTTCCGATGTTTTCTGCAACAACGAGCAACTGGAGGTGACGGCCACCGCAAAATACCTTGGTGTGATCGTCGACGACCAATTGTCATGGAGGCCACATGTCGACTATGTGTCACGTAGAACTGCACAAACCATAGGGCAATTGTGGAGACACGGGCGTTCACTGACGCTTAGAGCTCGACGGTCGTGGTACACCAGTATGGTAAACAGCCAGCTGTGTTATGCTTCAGCAGCATTCTACCCAAGCCTCACAGCTCAGCTTCTCGACCGTTTGGGGAAGATCAGCAAGGCTGGAGTCAGAGCTGTGTTTCAGCTCCCTCGTCAAACACCGACCGCACCTCTTATTTCTAGATTAAATATTTCCCCACTGATCCACCATTTTAAGCTCAAGATTGTTGTTTTTGTCCATAGATGTCTTGCCTCCAATGCAAGCATGCTATTTTGCCTTTCTTTCTGTTGATCGCTGAACCTGGTCTTGAGCAAAGCACACGCCGTGTTACACGTGGCCAGGTCTCACGTCTTCTCCAAATTCCATTCGTTCGTGGACCAGCATCTCGAGCGTCCATGCAATTCGTGGGCAGCGTGTATTGGAACAGGCTTCCGGCAAATATTCGTTGCCATGAAGATATTCTGGGTTTCAAAGCCCTGCTGTGCCCAGATGTTCTTGACACGCTTTCTCTGTCTTGACTCATTCGTCAGACATGTGCATTTTGATCTTTTGGTTTGGTCTCTAATCGACAAACTGACTTTTCTCCTCAAATACCTCAACTTCTCTATTTCTATTTCATACATCTGCTTCGTTTATTCCTTACTCTTTTCTTTCTATCTTTTTCTTTTCTTTCCCTTGTCATTTAATCACTGTCACTCACATACAAATACCGTCATAAAATATAAAACACAAGATTTTCTCATCTTTTTTCTATTTCTTGTTTTTCATTAGCCTTAGCATGTTCATTCACATTCTTCATCATTTGTGAGAACTAGACCTGGTCTAGTGAGAAGGCATTCTACTGCCTGTAATTCTGGTGAAGTAAAATAAAGTAACAACAACAACTTGCACATGCATATCCATTGTCACACTGCACTTGCTGAATTTCCTATCATTTCTCACCTGTATAGTTTTTATTACTTTGAAGTACCTATGCAATGTTTCCTAAGTTTGTGCTATTTTCTTACTATTCTTGTATCCTCGTCGTTTCACTCCAAGTGTATAAATCCTATTGTAGGTAGTGAGGCTCCAAGGCATGCGTTATTATAGTAGCCGTCTTGGTTCGCTTGCACTGGTATTGTGCGGCTATTTTCGAGTCCGTGAACACTCCATTCAGCAAATCTGAGAGATGATCAGTAGCTAAGAAAGGTAGGTTGTGTTGACATATGAAATTTGATATTGCTATTTCAGCTGTCATCACTTTAGTCGCCAGACTGTCACTCACAGAAGACGTGAACGATTGAAGTGATAAATTGGCAGCAACGACCTTGGAATTTTTCACGTGCAACTGCGACTTAACATGCCTGGTGATATCGTTGAAACCTCCGTGCCCAACGTTGAAATCACTGTTGCAGTGCTTGCAGAAAGCGAAGCGAATTCCCTTCTTGCTATTCGTTATACCTGGCGGTAGCGACCACGACTTTTTGAAGCAAGCGGTAGCTTTTTTCGGCATGTATACATGTACATGTACAGCGCACTGCATGCAGGCTGCTTGCACCCTGCGATCCGATTTTGGGTAGATCGATCGATGGCACGTGGATGGGCGTCTTCTGAACCATTTTCCCCTCCTTTCGAAGACACAGTATTTTTTTCGCTTTTCCGGGATAATTCGATTGAAATCCGTACTGCTGGCAAAACATCGTTTTCCGACAAATACTGGCAGTTGGTAACACTGCCAGCTCCTGAGATCCGGTCTCAGATGGAGAGCCCTCCCATTTGCGAAAATCCTGAAAACACGTGGTCAGAAGTTATTTTGCCACTCTACATCCTTGGCTTGTACTCTCATCTTCTCCTTGAGATGGTGTGCAGACGTATGGCTTGCCACAATACTCTTCCTTGTTGATAGCATTTGACTGTAGAAGAAGATTGGAGGCTTCCTGCAGTTTCATAGTAGATACAATTGTTTGAACTCACCCATTCCATAATACTCTGCAAATTTCTGAACCATTCCATTATAACGCTTCGGCCAATGGCCTTCTTCAGGTAGTCAATGATGACTGTAGGCCTGGCATTACAACCGTCCACCACTAACTGTACGTGCTTCATCAGGAAAGTAAGACAGGTGCTGCTGAGCAATCGACTTGGGACTGAGTCCATGAGAAATTCTAGTTCTTTTCGAGCCTCCTGAGCTGGACGCGGCAAAGGCAGTTCTTTTGGAACGAGCTCTTTCTGTTTATAGCCGCTCCTTCATCCTGGTCCAAATTTAGCAATGCATCAGTGTCTACTTCAGTATCGCTAGAGACGCTATCGCCAGAGCCTCTGGCACAACTAGAAAACTCTTCTTCGTCTGTTTGATATTCACTTCGCGTATGTCTCCTCCGTAACTCTCCATTATTCTAAAAGTAAAAGAAACCTCGTAAATATTTTCTCCGGATTTGTGTCACTTGAACTGCCTCGGCCTCGGTTGGGCATGCTTCACAAATGTCTTGTATGCATTATTTACCTGACCACATCGCTACAATCATAACGTTTTTATGTAGCAATAGTTATGTAGCGTTAGTGCTACAGGTGTGACGTGTCTACACAAGCACAAAGTCATCCGCCTGTACAATGCATAGTGCTCATTGCTCAAACGCCCGGACTGGGCGGAGCGTAGTACGCAAGAGGTACAAAAAAGGAGTAAAATAGGGCTGCTTCGTTGTTACTCAGAGTTTCATGGCAAAAACCACTCATCAGACAACATCTCATGATCATGATTGTAGCGGATTGTTGCCAAAAACCTGGGATTTCCCGATATTATCCACTATGAAACACGTTATGCCGCTCAAACCTCACATGATGCTCGTTTTGTTCCTTTCAAATGCTCCATAATGCTCTGATAGTCGTATAATGCCGAATATAATGCCAGCATTATCCGCTGGACCCTAGCCACGTTTCTATGCAGAATGAGCGCAATTGCGCCAATTTAGCCCCTTAAAGATCAGTCTATTCTTATTATTCTTTCATTCAACATTATGCCTCCACTGATGAAATCAGGAGGAGCGAAACAGCTGTCTGGAGGGTCATTGTCAATATCAACCTATATACCGGAATTGTCCTCGCTGTGGTGATGGTGATGTGAGTGCAGAGTTTGGATCGGCCAAGAGCGCAATGTGGTGGTGTGGTGTATTGGATTCCAGAAGTTATTGGTGTTCTTATTAATAAGTACAGTGTTTTTTGTTTTGTTATTGTTTTTCTCCTTTTGAATTGAGTTTATTGAGTTTATTTATTGAGTCATGAAGTTGATCTCTCCGTCTCTTCTAAGTTCTTATTTATTGAGTTTATTTTTAATTATAAAAAAATTGATTTGAAGTTTTTTTGGTTTGGGTTGAGATTCTTTATTTTACACATGCATTTTCTGATTTCTTCTCCAGTGTATGATTTATGGCATTTTAAACCATTGTGTTTATTTGCCCGTAAAAGAGGCCGAAAAAAGTTTAAAAAAACCAAACAAAACAAAAAACGAGAGCAATCATGAATGCGTGTGTGAACAATAAACTTGCAAATGAAAAATGAACAAACAAGAGAAAAAAAGAAGGAAGGACAAAGTGATAACACATAACGACAGTACATTTCACCCAGAACATTAGCGGCCAAGCTTGGCCACACCAAACGACACGTTACTTGAACAATTTCAACCTAATTATTATACTATCGTTCTGTACACAGAAATTAGGCTTGTACAATTTGTTACGCTTTATCTATCCTATGCACTTATTGCCTATGTACGACCCACAGTAGAGTACGCTATCCCTGTCTGGTGCTTCAGACTTACTGCTAGCCAGCTAGAATTGCTTGACATTTTGCAATAAAAGATCTTCAGATGCCTACCGCGGTCCGCGAAGATTGACTTTGATAGCTATGAATCGAAGAATATCAAAATAGGCTGTGTAATTTGGAATCCCTTCACTTTCGACGCACCGGTATATTTCCATCGCGGTTTTGTTCTAGTATACCCATTGGCATCCCGATTATCTATCCCGCTTTGACATCAATATCTCTTCTAGCGCACGCCGACCAAACAAACTGATTTTCAATTGTAGTTGTTGTAGAAGTACCACAAACAGGCGGTTCTCATGGCCGCATCTCTTCTTCTCTCTTTCTACATAAAATCGGAAGGCGGTGGAACAGCCTCCAGCAAGGCGGACATCCAAAGATTCATTTTCTAAATTTGAGCAGCAATTTCGCTCATTATGTAGCATATTGCACATACATGTAGATTGTAAATGTTCAGTATCACCTCCACCATTACACTGCGCTCTCAGCCGACTAGGCCCTCCTGCACACAACCATCACCACTGCGCGAGGACACTTCCGTAGACGATACTGGTGTACACTGTATTTCTGCAGATAACACAGCTGTTTCGCTAGTACATTTTACATGTACAGTAAAACCTGTCAAGGCGACCACTCGGATAAGGCGACCACCTGTCCTAGAAGACCACTGCCACCAGAACCAAGGGATGCTATTGTCAGTCAAATGACCCTGGATAAGGAGACCACCTGGTAACAGAGACCAAGTTTGAAGGTCCTATAAGCGGTCGTCTTAGGCAGGTTTCAGTGTACACTTAGCTCATCAGTGAAGGTAGATGTTATTATTATTATTATTATTGCAAATAACGCTGAGTAATTACACGAATGCATAAAAACCAGCATTTGCTTCCGGGAAGGATTCACAAACATAAGACAAAAACACCATCAATGTAACTGCACATACGAAAAGCAGCTTCTATTGTCAAGTTCGAGTGGCATGCAGGTAGATGTTAAATGACTAAAAAAGACCAAACTGTTATTCTAACTGCGCGTGGGGGAGGGGGGGGGGGGGGCACAATGCAAGGTGAGTTGTTGCGACGTCATCAGTTACTAACAAACCTCCTATCATTTATCGCCTCAATCGTAATAATTATATCAGTTATATCAGTTCGTATATTTTTCGGTATGTAGCAGCGTTGTGTATGCTGCTGCTGCTGCTGCTCGAGTGTCACGAGGTGTTTGTCGCGCTGGAAACGGAGCGTCACTGGAAGTTGGTGCTACTATCCGTGATGTTTTCGCACAAAACAATGCTATACTATAACATGCAGTGCTCTCGGAGCACAGCGTTCTTTAGCCTACTCGATACTAAAGCTTCAACTCAACAGTGTTGAATTCCGGTAGCGCCGTGTACAGGGAACGTAGTGGAACTTTCTTGCAGGTATGCCGAGTTCCCGGTCAGACATTCCTCTCTTGACCTCTAATGGGCAGTCTTGAATCACCGAAGTCTTAGCCAGTATGTGGGCAGCACGTGCTCCAACCGGTAGGAGCAGCCACCATCATTCTGATCATCAAAGGTAAGATAAATAATATTATAAGGTTTAGTTGGCTTGGTTTGGTCACAGGTTTTATTACTTCAGTTTTCAGTTCGTTGCCTCAACAGTACAAAGACCAAATATCAAGAGGGGCGAACGAAAAGAGAAAGTAAAACAGAGCAGAAAGGAAGATGCAACTGGAAGGAAAGAAACACGGAGAAGGAATGTGGACTGGGCGGATTCATGAACCATTAGTACAAATCATGGAGCGGGGCAAGGCATGGGCATGGACTCAATGAAGTATACTTATGGAAGGTAATGCAGTCATTGGCAGATAAGTCCAGCAGATAAATTGTTAGAATTCGGTACATCATCTGGTATGGTTCATGCATGCTGCTGCTTGGTGAGTGGACGAAGAGGTGGAGCAGAATTCAAGGAAATGTCAGCCACACCGACTACGGCTTGTATGGGTCTTCCAATTTCACATGCTTTTCGAACAGAATCTGCTACTCATGTTTCGAGCATTATACGCCAAGGGCAAGGAGAAGAACACGTATATCGTCACATACACTTTATATACATTATGGTGAAAAAGAGAAGGACAAAAATAATGTTACGAGTTTAGATTACTGTCCACCAATGTAACCAGATCTTATACAGTCAGCGAGTGCGACAAAATGGCACCAAACTGACAAGGAGTACTGACACATTCGGCGACCCGACACCTAGCTCCAACCCTTCTCCAAGGCGCAAACCAACAACTTTCCAACTTGGAAGGCTCAGGTTGAACCTGAGCCTGATATGAGAGTTGACCCTGAGAAGTGTTGGAGCTAGGTGTCAGGTCGCCGAATGTCTCTGTACTACTCCTTGTCAGTTTGGTGCCATTTTGTCGCACTCGCTGACTGTATAAGATCTGGTTACATTGGTGGACAGTTAGTCCTAACTCGTAACATTTTGTCCTTCTCTTTTTTCACCATAATTTAATTGGCTCACCATCCGAGTTCAACTTTATATACAGCACTCCAAAGAAAGGTAGAGGAGTTTTTTCACTGGTTTGAGGAAAAGACGCAAACGGAAAAGTCTGAAGAAGAAAAAATGACTGTCACCACCAGCACTTGCTGACCTTACCTATTGGAACATTTTGCTTCCGATGGCAATCTGTTCCACACAATGGCTCCAGCATGCGTTCGGCGCTTAGCAGAACGAACAGTGTTAGCAGGTGGCACCACAAGAAAGTCCCTCTGGCCTCCTCGAGTGCAGGTTGAGGGCATGACATTAGAGGGGACATTAGAGGGGTTACACGTTTTTTGCCCTTTTTCAAGACGCAGTGCAAATCTCATGTCACGTGCAATTTTTAGAGGCTAGATTAAGTTACACATGCGACGTGACGTGAAATTTTGCCTGGCAGGATTCGGGTTTAGTTCGCACAAATAGAGAGGAAGTACCAAGCGAAACTTCCAAAAACCCACGTCGTGAACGTACGTGCGGGACAGTCAACTCGCCATGGAGGAGACTAGACGTAAGCGAAGTGAATAATTATCAACCAGACGTAGAGGAGTTTTCCTGTTATGCCATACGGCTCTGGCCATAGCGTCTCTAGCGATGCTGATCCATTGATAAATTTGGACCTGGATGAAGGAGCGGCTATAAACAGAAAGAGCTTTCTCCAAATAACTGCCTTTGCCGAGTCCAGCTCAGTAGGCTCGAAAAGAACTGGAATTTCTCATGGACGCAGTGCCAAGTCGATTTGAGTGCTCAGCAGCGCGTGTCTTACTTTCCTGGTGAAGCCGTGACGTACACCTATTGCTCATCACTTCTTTGACAGATTTGGTATTATGGAAAGTTTGGAATTAAACAATAAAAATAACAAATTACAGTTCGTCGTGGACGATTGTAATGCAAGGCCTACAGTCAAGTGCCATCGGAAAAGAAGAGTATTGTGGCCAACCATTTGTCTCCACGCAACCTCCGGAGAAGAAGACAGCGCAAGCGGAGGATATAGAGCGGCAAAATAACTTCTGACCAAATGTTTTCAGGATTTCCGCAAATTGGAGGGATCTCGATCTGAGATCATCTCTCAGGAACTCACGTGAGCTGTTTCGGATGAAGACATTTTTCACAGAGTGGAAGCAGTGACAGCTTGTCTGCAGGCAGGAAAATCACTTCCCATGATAAGCTTCCAGCATCCAGATGACCACCAGCAGTATTGGTTTCACCTCTCACTACATGGAAAAGCAAAGGGAAAGATTTGATACACCCACTATTCAGCCACAGCCCTGCATCAAAGTTGCAGCGGAGTGCAGCCAATGGAGACGCGATCATGTCTTATAGTGCTAAGAAGTGGTGGAGCTCGGGAGAGATAATTATTATAGCAGCTTCAGAGGCAGATCGACTAAATGCATCCTTTCCTGGAAATTTGACAATGTGCAGCCTTTCTTCCATTTTTGTTCCAAACCAAGACCATTATACCTCTTGTCGAAGCATTTATATTATCAGCATTACAAGGTAGTTTCTGGAGCATTATGATTAGCACTATACGAACATGTTCGGAGCATTATCCGCTGGACCCTATGACCCGCATCCGGCCGACCCGGTATCTCGTAGATCTATGTCTTGGGATGTCCTTATACGGTGGACCTGAATCTGGCATTTGTCCTTTCCTGGCTGAGGGCTACAAAAAGGTAGGCTCGTACATTTTTGTAGGGCTAGGGGGCGTGGGCCCGTGGCCCGTGGGGCGCATTGCTTGCATGGTAGGCTGCGGCATACGGTACTTGCACTAGCACAACAACATCGAGCTGCGATAGGCGCGTTCGCACCCACGTGTTTCTGTGTTAAGGGCGCGCTCACACTGCGACCATGAGCACGCGTCCATGCGTCAGCAAAACGCAGAAACGTGGCAGTCGTGCTCACACTAGGCCTCGTACACGCGTACACGTGAAGTTGTCACACAAACTTTACGAATTGCAGTTCGTATCCAAAAGAGTTCGTGCGTTTCCTAATAAAGTTGTGGCCCGTTTTGGATGTAATTTTTCGCATGTTGCATGTTGGAGGAAGTGCCTCGTGGCTCGTATCATTCTTGAAGTCGACGAAAATAATTCATACAATCAGGTAGGTTTGTACTCTTGAGGGACTGCCGCTCACATCCAAGCGCTTTCGCTTTCCTGACCTCGTGGTCAGAGCAAGTGCTAGTGCAGTGGAAATTCCGGTAGTGGTTTCTTTCGTCTGTTGCCGAGATGAGAACTGTATTTTCCGATGTTATGTAACTGAAATGTCTTGAGGTATGGCATTCCATCATCGCAGAAAAGTAGAGAAAGATAATTTCCGAAACCGAAAAGCCAGACCAAGCTGCCATCGTATTGAACGAGTACACTGTAGAAATAAATTGGTCACTGACCCGGTCACAACGAAGCAACTACAAAAACAAAAACAAAATCGACATCGTCCAAAAAGGGCAAAGAATGCATATATGGCGGTGCGTGCGTGCAGGACCACAACTACAAAATTTTAAAAATGTGCAAATGTCGAGGTGACATCGACAACCGCCGATTTTCATGAATCAACACACCGGAATTTGAGAAATTGAACATACTTCAGGCCAGGTTGTACACAAATACGCTTCACGTCTACGATCATGTTGCCGCCAAGTCGTGGCACCCCCCTCCGGAGGTCGCGGTCACGATTTGAAACGTGGCCGCGACGTTTTGGTCAAGTTCATGCCGTTGCCATGCAACTTGGCCGCATGGCCGCATGGACGCTGGTTTTGGTCGCAGTGTGAGCGCGCCCTAACAGAAGGACCCTTCAGTCCCTTCTAATTCTACGAGTACGTTAGTGCACTTCTAGAGTCGGTCTCGTGAAAGGTAGTTGGGAAGAATCATCGGCGTCTGTCCGAGCCAGAGCTTTTCCGCAGAGAGAACAGCAAGCAGAATTTCGGCAACGATGGCACCGGGAAGTACTAAGCTAACTGACGGTAAGATTCTCGATAACGTTGGGAAGTAGTAGTAGGTGGCTGTTCAGTTCAGTACAGCGCAGTATTCGTTGACAATCCGTGTATACTATGTCTGCCGTACAGTTAGCTTGTACAGCTACATGTACTAGTATACAGACTGCCGGCAGTTGCTGGTCATAAAACCTCGTGTACGGGCAAAATAACAAATTTTGTGAAGAATCAATACAGCTACATAAAAAGAATCATCAGATACAGTAATGATTATACAGAGTTTGTCACTCAGTAAGATCACTGCAGGTTCATTGGATGCGTGCCTCCGTCGCCACTAGCACAGCAGGGGACTCAGGCACGGCAGGAGCAAACATGCTCCTTGATCCACGCAGGCACATAGCACCACAACGCACCGGTAGTTGCTGGTGGCCTATAGCTGTATGCTGTAGTATAGGCTGGAGCACTTCCGATTGGGAACTTGTGGCCAGGCACAAGAGGTACATGGATGCAGCTAATGGGGTCGCTTTCGGCACTTGTGCCAGTGGTTGTGAGACTTACCCACTCACCCCCACCGTTAGGCGCTGCATCTGCCGCTAGGGTTTATCGGGTGTTAGCGGCCGTCGTGAGTTCCCTTCGGGAACGGATGCGATAATTTACTTCTTTTTTTTTACTTCCGATTACATCACTTTTCTAAGTTTTCTTACCTGGTATAAGGAAGCCTTGCTTGGTAGTTTAAAGGGGAAGTTAAGGCAAAAATTAAAATTTCACCAGTTGTAGTCTTCGGGGTGCTGAGTCGAATGGTCGTGGTCCGAGGAAGCTGAGACGCTCCCTTCCTACTTGAATCCCAATCGAACTCGCGCACTTCCACCGAAACTGGGTGACTGCGCCCTACTAGATGGGGATTTGTATGCAAAATGTCACTAAAAGCGCCATTTCGTTCTTATAAAAGCACGGATGACCGCGATTGGCCCATATGTTGTAGTCTTTTGGACGCTGAGTCGACTGGTTTTGATCCGAAAAGGCTGCGATGCGGCGTTCCTCCTTTATTCCCAATCGAACATGGTTGAAGAAGCGGTCACGTGCTCCTGCGTACATCAGTCACCTGGTCACCGTGCCTGCAGGGTACAACTTACTAGCCTGTTTGACCTTTTTTGTGTGCAGTCCTGTCACTCGAGTTGAACCCGAGTTGAACCTTGGTGTGAAAGTTGTCACCTGCTGGCGTGGTGACCAGGTGATTTGGGCACCCAGGACCACGTGACCGCTTCTTCAACCATGTTCGATTGGGAATAAAGGAGGAACGCTGCATCGCAGCCTTTTCGGACCAAAACCAGTCGACTCAGCGTCCCAAAGACTACAACATATGGGCCAATCGCGGTCATCCGTGCTTTTATAAGAACGAAATGGCGCTTTTAGTGACATTTTGCATACAAATCCCCATCTAGTAGGGCGCAGTCACCCAGTTTCGGTGGAAGTGCGCGAGTTCGATTGGGATTCAAGTAGGAAGGGAGCGTCTCAGCTTCCTCGGACCACGACCATTCGACTCAGCACCCCGAAGACTACAACTGGTGAAATTTTAATTTTTGCCTTAACTTCCCCTTTAACATATTATTTGCCTGCACAAGTCACTTCACTAGTATATAAACCAATGTTCTTACATGACACGTGATCGTTGCCGGGGCCATGGCCAATAGGCGATCTTCCCGCTGCGGGCATAATCAGGCCATCAGGACCGTTTGACGTCATTTCGGGAGTTTCAGGACCGTTTGACGTCATTTCGGGAATGTTCGGACCGTTTGACGTCATTTCGGGAATAATTTTTCGACCTTTCGACCTTTGACCTTCCCTAATATGTTGCTTTGCGATGTAAGAAATCAAATCAAGCACGCTCTGTCTGTCATGATGGCTGAATCTTGCCCTTGCCTGCATCCCTCGGGCCTACGGCCTTTGGGCTGCAGGCTCGCGCAAGATTCAGCCATCATGACCTCCTGAGCGTGCTTGATTACATACATCATTTTCACTGTTAGGAGATCCCCCCCCCCCGATACGGCGATAGGCTATGCCTTCGGGAAATAATGAATATATATATAAACTTTTAAGATGTTCGTAATGAGCCTGAAGTGTGTCCTTTTAATGAGTGTTATCGCATTTTTGTCTCAGAGAAAACTATAAACATGTTTTTCGATTTTGACAGCATGTTCCTCTCTGGTACATGTGTACACCCAGCCGCATTCGTACCCTGACTAGTCGACTAGTGCACTTTCAGGGCGCCCATGGCATGCAGGGCCCCGCAAGTCGAGGGCGCCACATATGCCCTTTTAGGCACCCAAGGTGGCAGAGATCCAGATACCCTGTATCTGTTCACGATGTCACGACGTCACAGATGATTCCAGGGACATAATCACCCTGGCGCCTAATAGATTACAATTCCAGGGGAGAGGGCAACTTTGTCCAACTGCTGTGCTGTGGTTTGTTTTAGAACAAAGAGGAGGTAATATGTTTGCGCATGCGTAAATATGTCTGGGTTAGTGAAACAGAGAGGTTCCAGGCTGTCCAAGAGAGTGCTCAATACCGAGTGGTAGAGCTGGTTCAAACAATAGGAGGACAGAGGAAGTGTTTTTACTCAGAGTTTCACGCACTAAGCGTGAAACTCTGAGTAAAAACACTTCCTCTGTCCTCCTATTGTTTGTCTGGGTTAGTGAGACAGACCGACGTCATGCAGCGAGGTCGCTGCACGCTTTGCGTCTGATTTCACCGAGCCCGGCAACCGTAGCTGCTAGAGTTGATTTTTGTCGATGGCTGTGGAGCATCGGATAGTTCTGTACATGCACGGTTGACCCACCCCCTCTCTAATTTCCGCCCCCTGTGGAATTTCTACTTGTAAAGCGACTTCTGCGTTTAGATAGTAAATGTTAAAATACGATGCTGAGCCGACGTTTGTACTTCTGTACAACATTGAACTTTTCATTGATACAGAAATATTTTTATGCTCATGACCCTGTTCTGGAAGCGGTGGAAGAGTGCGCCGTCCATCACCGACAATATAAATGATATCCAGCACAAAAGAAGGAGAAAGAAAATGTTAATATTATCTAGTCGAGCTAGCGGCAATTACAAACAAGAAACTGTGTTTGAAGCATTGGGAGAACTTCAACTTCAAAAGATCAGGTGGGGAAGTGAACTGCTTGAAAAGAGAAAAAAATACCAGGCCCACCAGGACTCAAACCCGGGGCCTTGCCTGGAGGGGAAAGGATTCAAGTGCCATCAGTATCAGTGGCACATGTTGTTGGCTGTCTTTGGAGTGAACAATTTGTCAGCGTCTTCTAGGTTTGGCCTGGTGCCAAAAGCAAGGTCCCGGGTTCGAGTCCGGGTGGGTCAGGCATTTTTTCTCTTGCCCGGCAGTTCACTTCCCCGACTGATCCTAAAGAATCTGTCTCCTGGTTTCTTTGTAAAAATTCAAGGCAGGCTGGGGACAGTTTTGGCCAAAAATATAATCAATGTTGACCATTCTCTTTCACAACCACAGATTTAAAAAATTCACAACTGGTGTCATTTACACTTTTGCTTTGTGGGTAAATAAACCAGAATCCAGAGTTACTCATTACTTTTTTTTTGATGAACGCTCATTGCGTGAAACTCGGAGGTTAAACACTTTTTGCATCCTCTTGTTATTGTTTGAATTTAAAAAATCTGTGTTTGTGTAGATATCGTCCTTGAAAGCCATTCTGTAAAAATAAAAAATGAGGTCCCTGGATGTTTTATTTCTGTTCTAGTGGTTCGAAGGTCGCAAATGCCATTTTTGCCTAAATAAAATTTCCAATGTTTGAACCTGAATTTCGCAAGGACCCCAGAATTAATGATTTTTATATTCATTGCAACATCTCAAGACTCAGAGGAAACAACGGCCAATGTTAAGACAGTGGGTGATTGCCAACCACGGCGAAAAATAAAAGTAAGGGGAGGGAAAACAGAAGAGTAGCAAATCAACAGCAATTGTCACGATCACGGTATCGCACACTGAGAATCAGCTTGATCATCGTACCCAGAACAGTTGCAGTCATTGCCACATAGTACTTTCTCTGATAGTCCACCAAAGGATGAGCGAATTATTGGAATGAGGAAATTTTGGTGAAAAGTTACCACAGACAACAGCACTAGTATGTGGCAATGCTGGAATTTTTTATATTTTTTTAACTCGGTTACTGAGCCAGCAATAAATGTAAAAAACTAGAGAAGAGAACACATGAGAACGAGTTATACAGCAACTATCCACGACTGTAACAAGATGATAAACGGTCAGCGGAAAGTGCGATAATAGGGCACCAAACTGACAGGCTACTGAGACATTCAGCGACCTGAGACCTACACTGTGCTTGTAGCTCTAACACACCTCACAAACACGCATGTAACACACCTGTAACAGTCGGATTTCTTTGTTGCCGTGGGACTTAGCTTGGGCACATTTTCGCTGCGCTTACCTTCCCCTCTTCGGTCCTACGCAACCATGAACCTTCCAAGTTGGAAAATTGTTGGTTTGCGCACCAGAAGTATATTAGAGCTAGGTCTCAGGTCGCTGAATGTCTCAGTAGCCTGTCAGTTTTGTGCCCCATTATCATACTTTCCGACTGTTTATTATCTTGTTACAGATAGTTGCTGCACAACTCGTTCTCAGGTGTTTTCTTCTCTTTTTTCCTTTTATTTTTTTACAAAAAACACACACTATTTTTTTGATGGCACGAAGCAGCAAGGCAGCAATGAGACATATGGCATGGCAGGAGTGGGGGAGAGGCAGGGGCAGCTTGACCGACCATAGGGTCTCGGCTTCATGCAACCCCAGCGCTCCAGGAAACCACCATGAACACCCGTGTTGTGGGTGCATGTATCTCTTCCCACAACCCTCCTCTCCTATACTTCCTGTCAGTTTCTACTTATGTTGGGCTATGCCTGTGTTGATCTGGCAAAGAGCTTTCCAGGAAGCCCAAGATCACCCGTAACCGGCCAAAGGGCACCAAAATGTCCATCAGATACTACTACTAAGTACAGTGCTGACAACTGAAATCCGACCCCCCTGAGCTCACATCGCAAAGAATGTGAACCCACCGCTCGGGAGTGGGGGGGGGGGGGGGGGGGGGGTCGGATTTCAGTTGCCAACACTGTAGCTTGGCTCATGCAGGCAGTGCATGCCTTGAAATAATCTTAGGCCTTTAAGGGTTTTAACCAAGGCATCTCGTTCGCTTTGTCACTGCAGGACCAGCGAGCGTCTGTTTCAGCAGTGCCTCTCTCATCCTGCTCTTGGTCTCGTTCTCTGTGGCGAACGCCGGTAGCATTAAGGTTATTGGTGGAGGAGTCTTTGGTGGCTGTGGTTCGGACCCATCCAAGTGGTAAGTCTGAATAGTCATGTTCGTAACAACAAGCACCATGCTTCCTGCCTCGACCTAACTGTTACCAATTATCCAGAATCAGAACTATGGAAGATTCTATTTTGATTGTCTTGTGACTTCCTCTCTGCAGTACACTTGATGTTGCTCATTTCCCCATTTCCCCTTGTCCTCTTGCCCCATCTCCCCAAGCCTCCATGTTCCTATGCCCCATGTCCAGTCCTGGTGATGTCCTAGATAGGACATCACGGAACCCAGCATGCCCCAGCATACATACTATGCTGTTCCCATAGTAATCGTGACACGTGACTCAAAACTTTGTGTCGCGTCCGAGGAAGATGAACATATCGCACTCAAAACAAACGCAACGAAGCCGAAGGCCTTTCGTCTCAAAAGTAATTATTAGTTGTCGTTCTCCTGGCGGCTTGCCTCAAGCGAGTCGAGATTCGTATCTTGCCTCTTGCCTTCACGAATTTTATTTTCCTCGTTGTGGAGTACGCCTGGACAAAGGAACTGGCAAGCGAATCGTTTTGGTCACATTGAAAATTGCAAGTGCACAAGAGGATTGGCGAAGCAATTTTGTGTTCGCACTTTCAGCAGAGCAGTAGCTGCTGCTGCGATAAAGTTTTTACTTTCGCCATTGGCTTCAGGCAGCAGAAGGATCTGGCTGAAAGCGATGGCGATACGTCCATGACCACCACGTCCTGGGTTGATATCCAAGAAAGACCGTCCAAGGTCCAGTCGGAGCTGTCGTATCCAAGAAATCAAAAACGCCAACAGCAAGCTTTGGCCAAATAATATCTTCCAGGCAGTAATTTACGGGCCTAGCGCCTGCTGGCTCGTCTTCCTCCTCTGCATGGCCAGGTTTGGGGCGAAATGAACGCACGGGGCGTGAACATGGTGAAGAAACATTCCAAAGGCAAAATATTCAAAATTAGAACCAATCGTTTCCAAACTGGAAGCGCCGCGTGGCTACGAGAAACCCCACATGAAATCCCCAAACGAAAACGGCCATTCGGTCGGGTATTCGATGGAGAATCGAATATACACTACCTCAATCCCCGCCGATGTCTGATATTCTCCGCCTATTCTCTCAAACTTGACCAATTCGGAAAGAAATCCATCGCCATTACGATCGTGCATCCTCCACATACATTCAGAAATGCTCACGCAGCACTTCTTTTCATCGCGTGTGCGCGACCGACGCTTCCATGACAACTCTGGGACAGGTAACCAATCAGACTCATTCAGAGTGCGATGTCCTAGATAGGACATCTCCCCGACTGATGTCCCATGGCCCCTTGCCCCATGTCCCCTTGTCCCACCCCGCCCCGGCCCCTTGCACCCATGTCCCCAAGCCTCCATGTTCACATGCCCCTTACCCCTTGCCCCATATCTCCGATTCTCCATGTTCCTACACCCCATGCTCCCCTTGTTTCATGTCCCCTTGACCTAGGTCCCCGATCCTCCATGTTCCTATGCCCGATGCCCCATGCCCAGTGTCCCCATGATCTCTTGTCTCCAAGCCTAATGCCCTCATGTCCTCCGACGGGCATTCTCTTGAAGGTAGTCTCCACTGCAAACATTTCACCATCCAAAATTAAACCTAAGATATTTTCACAGCAAGTTACACTACACCGTTCCACTGACCCATATGGGGCACAACTTGCATTTTAAAATTCTTCAAAAGTTTAGTTGTTGAAATAGCATGTTTTCACCTCTGTTCTGATGTTTGCTTTTGATCATTTTCACATGTGCAGTGTCTTGTCTCCAATCCAAACAAAAGCTGTGGACCCTGAGACAGTGGCAACCACAGCACCTCTCAAACCCTCGTAAGTACTTAGAAACAGATCTGTTATGTGTGTGTGTGTGGGGGGGGGGGGGGTATGTCTGGCGTGTCTCCATGTGTGCATGCATGTGTGTATGTGTGCATGCATGCGTGTATGTGTGCGTGTGCATATCTGTTGTGTTTCAACGGTGTGTGGGGAGGGGGGGGGGGGTATCTGTCGTGTTTGTGTAGATCTGTTGTGTGTGTGTGTGTGTGTGTGTTTGTGTGTGTGTGTGTGTGTGTTTGTGTGTGTGTGTCCCATATGGTGCAGTGGTATGTGCAGCGATTTCCAATCGATAGGTTGCGGGTTTGATTCCCGGCGATTATGGTTACACACGTCTTTCTTCTCTTTCTCAGACTCTTCCTGACTTTTCTTTCATTCTCCTGGGTGGTTACCAACAGCCAGTGTATGCCGGAGTATGTGGTGTGTTGTGTGTGTAGAAAAAGAAAAAAAGAAAAAAAATGGAAAAATGAAAAATAGGGATTCACTGGCCAGAAAAAGTCACTTCAAACAGCTGTGTGGTGGATACCAGGCTAAAAATAGCGGCGGTCAATTCATCAGCCTTGCAAGCTGTTGGATGGTGTAATCCCAGCACAAGTTGCTATGTCTAAAACATAGCTGTGTTCGCTATCATCGCTCCCGCGGTGGGCATGTCTGAGGTCTGAGGTCTGAGGTGTGTGTGTGTGTGTCAAAGTCCATTTCCAATCCAGTCACTACCGGTGTGGGGGCCCCGGTGTGATCCGCTTGCACTCCAAGTACACCTGTATTCGTCCCAACGCTCACGCTCCCTTGGAGCGCACTTGCTAGGGATTCACCCAAAACGATTATGCCCTAGGTGCAGAACCTAACGAGTGACAAATTCGAGAAATTGAGATTTTTAGCTTAAAATGAAATCAACAGGTCTAAGCAAAACCCAAAACAAAGTTTCACATTCAAAATCAGACAAGAGCTGCAGTGGCAATGTGCAAATCTAGATAAAACCGAAGGGATCACTTCGAATGAATGTCAGCAAGAGCGGCACGTCGTCCCTACGCCCCCTATGTTTTGTCCTTTTCCTCGTTTCTTTTTGTTCTCCACCTGTTTTCCAGTAGGGCTGCGTTAAAAAAGAAAAGAAAAGATCAGAAAAACTCTGAGTGTGCAACTGCCTGCACAACTTCTATACAGTGCTGCGACGCGCGAGCTTCACATCATGTTGACGCGGTTCAATATGTTACATTGGCGCACATTGCAACGTGACCATAAGAGAGTTGAACTCCCCTAAAAAAAGCAGGGTTGCGTTACCTGCGGACCACCCTGCATCTATCATGCACCGGGTGAAAGAAAATGTGCACCAGCTTGTCACGCGATGTGAAGTTCTGCCGTCGCCGACCCCGTAGCTGGAGTTGCACACTCTTGGGGGTAAGGTAGTGTTGTTGTCATGGAGACGTTTTTTTGAGCCTATTCGCGCCTGCACCTCATTCACAGCTTTACTTTCAACATAAAGCAGTGAAGAGTGATATGACCAGAGATCCGGTGAGCCACATGGAAAAAACGGATTTTTCGGCCAACAGGGCACGTTTTAAAACTCCTTCATCGCTCTTTCGGATGACGTGCACAGGCAATCGATGCATCATGGACGAAAAGTGGTGCAACCATGGTCGTACCTGCCAAGCCGTGTGTGATGCCCCGGCTTTCTCTGTTTTGATGAGTGTGCGTGTGTGTGTGTGGGTGGGTTTGTGTGTGTGTGTGTGTGTGTGTGTGTGTTCAGGACCACGAGCAACGACAAGGTCGTAGTTGTCACGGATGATTCGCCTGATGAGCCCATGTAAGTGAATATAGCATGACCATGCGCCCTGTAGCAGTAACACATGCACACACACACAAACACACACACATGCACAACAAACAAGCAGACGAAAACTCGAACGCACACATGCAAACACACATGCCCGCACATGCGGCGTCACACATACACACACACGCACACACACACACGCGCGCACACACACACACACACACACACACACACACACACACACACACACACACACACACACACACACACCTACACAAAACACACACACGTGTGTCTGACGGACAAAGCAACATTGGGTCCGACACGCTACGGTAACTACGGTATTGACCATACCACGTTAGTAGGAAGTAACGAGCGGGTTCTGGGACAGGGGGCGCCCTGGTCCCAAAAAATGGGGTATTATTGAAAAATGGGGTACTAATAGTACCCCATTTTTGCGGTGAAAATTATTTTTGGCCCGGTTTTTTTGCGGATAAAAATATGTGCCAGGGGGTGCCCCTACCTCAAAAAAAAAGGGGGTATTATTGAAAATATGTATTGGGGTGTTATGCTCTACCCTAAACAATAAGGTAATATGGTGTCATGATTTGGAATTCTACATGTATCATTAATTTTGATTTTTAGGGTGTGGGTAATATGTCCTACCCTACATCATAATATTGCATTCCGATGTCTAAAATATTACTATTTCAAATGTCAATGTTATCTCACTTTTTCCAATTTTATATTAATCAGAACTCATAGTTTTGCAGTATTTTGACTTGTAATTTCAATTTTTCGGATCATTTTCAAGGCATCCATGCATTGACGTCACAGTACATCATTGCAGCACTGATTTCACTGTGAAGTGTGGAACATGGGTCAATGCGCGATAAAAGGATGAACGTGATTTCAGCGGGAAGTGCGCTAATTGGTCACATGTTTTCAGCGGGAAGTGCGGTAAGTGGTTAATTGTTTCCAGCGGGAGATGAGTGGATTGGTTAATTGAAAAACAACCAGTTATTCCGAATTCAACTATTACGAAAACCCTATAAAAATAGGTCCTCGGTACCTTGTCAAGCCATTGTGTGGTTGTCCGCCACCACCCCTGCTCAGGATGGAACCCCTTCGGAAGAAACCTCGTCAGTCTTTTGATGTAGTGAGATCATCTGATCTGTTGCAATTCTTTAGTTATTGTCCTGATCAAGAGTTTGCAGATGTACTAAAGTTTTTCTCTCATGTTCTACCGTCGCTGGAGCTGCTTCTTGAAGAGAATATTGAGCAATGGGGTCAGTACAAGTGTTCTTTGGTAGTTCAGGTGGTGATGCAGAAGCTGAATCCTGCTACAGGACAAATGGTTTCCAACACATTCTTCTTCCGATCGAGTACAACGCTGGTGCTCAACACCATGGAGCTGAGGGACCTTCTCAGTACAATGATTGCTCAGATCAACGCTCGTCTTGATGATTTCGTTCGTCATGGATCAGGTTGGGTAGTTGAACGGATTTCCTGTTTACACATCGAAATGTCACGCTATTGTGTACTTGGAGGAAGTTCGTACATCCCCTTGCCACCGGAGTTGAAGTCGAAGAAGGCCATTGTTAACGTGCAGAACACTGACAACAAGTGTTTACTGTAAGTATAGCAGTGGGGTTTCAGTGTTGTGTTATGGTGTATGGATTGAACTGTATGCCGCCTGTCCATGTCTTATGTCATCCGTACTTTAGATGGTCAATACTGGCTGCTAAATTTTCGGCAGACAAGTCTCGTCCATGTCGTCAATCGTCGTACGCAGAACATGCGGATACTGTGGATGTGAGCGGCATCGAGTTTCCAGCAAAACTGGAAGACATACCAGTCATCGAAAGACTGAACGACGGTCTTTACATCAACGTCTTCGGATATGAAGAGAAAGTCATATATCCGTTAAGAATTTCTCAGCAACCGCAGTCCGCCATCAATGTATTGCTCATCCAAGACGAACGCAATGACGTGGAGGTGCAGCACTGGGTGTGGATAAAGTCATTCAGTCGTCTTGTTGCTACTGGAGCACGTCGAGCACATTTCGTCTGCTTCAGATGTCTCTCAACACACGTCACGGAGAAGGCATTGAATAATCATATGATGTACTGCAGTGAACATCCTGAAGCTACGGTGGAGATGCCAAAGGCTGGCGATAGAGTGATGTTCAGGAATGTGAACAAGCAGCTTCAAGCCCCATTTGTAAGTAGAACACACTGTGGTCTGTTTTTTTTTTTTTTCTTTCTTTACTGCACATGTTTCTTGACTCTGAGTGTTCACCTTTCTGCTGTTTTACTCGGTGTTGTCTCTGCAGCTATTCCTAATTCTCTAGCTGTCTTTTCTGCTGTTTTACTCGGTGTTGTCCCTGCTGCTATTCCTACTTCTCTCTCTCGCTCTCTCTCTCTCTCTCTCTCAAATGCAGGTGATCTATGCCGATTGTGAGGCTTTCATAGAACCTCTGTCCGCTGACAATAAAATCGGTCATTCGACATTCCAAAAGAACAAGCATGTAGCCTGTTCCTGTTCGTACATTGTAGTACGATCTGATGGCGTCGTCACGAACCGTTTCTTCTACCGTGGAGAAGATTCTATGTTCTGTTTTCTGCTGTCACTTGAGCAAGAGGAGGAGACTATCCGTGATGAGCTTCTAGCATGTAATGCTGGTCAAATGATCATTTCAGAAAGTCAGCAACGTGAATTTGAAACGGTAGTCTCCTGTTGGATCTGTGGTGAAGCGTTGGGTAGCGATCGTGTACGTGACCACTGTCACATCACCGGTGCTTATCGTGGTGCAGCACACAACCATTGTAACCTGAACATGCGGATTGAGCCGTTCAAGATCAAGATTCCTGTGATCTTTCATAACTTGAAGGGATACGATTCTCATCACATCATATCTGCCATTGGGAGAACGTCCATTGATGAGATTACGTATGTGAACGAGAAAGGACAAGAACGGGTACGTTACATATGCGTGGTGTGTGTGTGTGTGTGTGTGTGTGTGTGTGTGTGTGCGTGTGTGTGTGCGTGGATCATGATGTTTTTCTAAGAAGGAAGATCATTACTATGTTGGTACTCATATTCACGTTTATATGATTGATATTCATCTTTACAGCTGCACCTTAAAACTGTGTCTCCTCTTTTTCTTTCTTCTTCTCAGACCAAGCGTCTCGGTGCTATCAACGTGATTCCCATCAACAGTGAAAAATATGTCACATTCGGATGGAGACAGTTCCAGTTCATCGACAGCCTGGCATTCTTGAACACCTCCCTAGACCGGTTGGTTTCGGCTACACCACCAGATGCATTCGCCCTTCTATCCGCACGATTTCCAGACGAGGATGAACGCAAACTGTTGACACGAAAGGGTGTCTACCCGTATGAATATATGGAGTCGTACGACCAATTCGAAGAAACGCGTCTACCACCCAAGGATGCATTCCACTCAACGCTAACGAACACGGTGAGTAGTGTGACAGATATAGTAGATCTTTCTCTCTTTCTTTTTTCACCATCTTACTTCGAAGTACTAAAATAAGCCAAAATGTGTTTGAACGCTTCCTGCAGCTTCATACTAAATAATTGATTGTGTGGGCGAACTACTAAAATAAGTTCGTTGATTTGTTTTTCTTTTTGGTGTACATTTTCTATTCCCTAGGGTATCAGTGATGAAGATTATGCCTATGCGCAAACAGTATGGACTGCGTTTGACTGTGAAGATCTAGGAGACTATCACGACCTCTACCTGGAGACTGATGTGCTGCTGTTGGCTGACGTTTTCGAAAACTTCAGAAGAACTGCTCACGCAACCTATGGATTGGATCCCGCTAATTACCTCACCTTACCGGGATTTGCCTGGGATTCGCTGCTGAAAATGACGAAGGTGTCCCTTCATCTCATTTCCGACATTGACATGTTCAACTTCATTGAGCATGGCAAAAGAGGTGGCATAAGCATGGTGTCCGCTAGACACGCCACCGCCAACAACAGATATCTATCGGAATACAATCCAGACGAGCCGTCAAGCTTCATCCAATATTTAGATGCGAACAATCTATATGGATGGGCCATGTCTCAACCCTTGCCCGTGTCGGACTTCTGCTTTGAAGCAGTGACGGATGATCTTCTGGAGTCGGTACTCGATCATCCAATGGACTCTTCGACGGGATACATGGTGGAGTGCGATTTAAGGATTCCAGATGGTGTGCATGACATGATGAATGATTATCCGTTGGCTCCTGAGCAGATGAAGGTGACACGAGATATGCTTTCTCCATATCAGACCCACATGGCAGAGAAACTAATGGTAAGTCATGGTCTATCTGGTGGATATGCTTGTATTAATCTTCTAAGGTTTGTGTATATCTATACTGTACTCTTGTAGGTGAGCGGTTTGGAAGCGAAGAAACTGGTGCCAAATCTACTACCGAAAGAGCACTATGTTCTGCACTACAGAAACTTGCAGCAGTATGTGTCCTTGGGTGTGGAGATTACAGATGTGCATCGTGTGCTCTCCTTCACACAACACCCATGGATGAAGCCATACATCGACACTAATACTGACCTGAGAAAGCTATCAACTTCTGATTTCGAGAAAGACTTCTATAAGGTAGGTACTCCACTTCATGTGTGTGTGTGTGTGTGTGTATTTAGCGATAGTGTGGGATCTAGTATGTACTGGAAGTGTGAATGACCTGAAGATAACAGTTTTCTTATTGTTGTTTTTCTTGTCTTTTCTTTGTATGCCTGTTTATCATAGTTGATGAACAATGCTGTATATGGCAAGACCATGGAAAACGTTCGAAACAGAGTAAACATCAAGCTCATTCGTGAACAGGATGAAAAACCACGTCTCCAGAAAAGCATCAACAAACCTTCGTACATCCGCAGTGTAGCCTTTGAGAACGATCTGATAGCAATCGAGTTTGCCAGGACAAAGGTGACTCTCAATAAACCCATTTATGTGGGTACAGCCATCCTCGATCTGTCGAAGCACTTGATGTATTCCTTTTACTATGAAGTTCTCCTACCCCGCTATGGACAAAATGTACGTTTGCTCTACACTGATACTGATAGTCTGATCGTACATATTCAAACCGATGATCTGTACACCGATATGTCAAACAACATAACAGCCTATGACACATCCAACTATTCACCATCCCACCACCTGTACAGCACGGTCAACAAGAAGGTGGTAGGGAAGTTCAAGGACGAACTAGGTGGCAAACCCATCAAGGAGTTCATTGGTTTGCGGAGCAAGATGTACGCATACCGCTGTGAAGACAACGACGACAATGGCAAGCGTGCCAAAGGTGTGCAGAGAAGCGTGTTGAAAAACACCATAACCGTCGATGATTATCGAACATGTCTCGTCGAGGAGTCTCAGCTGAAGAGAACAATGAATGTTCTTCGAAGTCGACGACATTGCATTCACGGAGAGGAGCTACGCAAGATTGCCCTCAGTGGATTCGACAGTAAGCGTTACATTCTGGAGGATGGTATCAACACCCTGGCATTCGGACACAGGGATATTCCAAAGCACTGAGGGATTTCCACACATACTAGAGCATATGTCATATCTTCTCATGAAATACATTGTAAATACTATGCGATTCATAATATTCACGTTAATCCAAAGCATGAGCTACATTGTACATATGAAATGCTAATACTTTTTGAGATCATTCACATCCTTCTTTGTTAACCAGGTATGGAATTTTTCGTCTTGATAACCCCTCCATTTGACGAGCCGACTGTTCTTGTTGTATTTCAACACCTTATCGAATCTCAATCCTGTGTGTCTGGCATGTTGTAGCTCAGCTCCATAGAACTGTCCTTGAATGACTTCTCCCATCAGGTCTTGAACACGATAGGTGTGGGGTACAGTGGGTAGGACATCGTTTACCACGAACACTTCCTCTGTCCAGTTGGGCGTGTACCCTTTCTCGAAATGACGTTTAGCTACAGCCAAACGCACATCATCACCCACTTTGAATTTTGCTGGTGATTGCTTCGAGTGTACGTCTGCATCTTTTGGTTTTCCATCAAGAGAAGCTTTCGTGGGACTCATGCCGATACTGCGATGTTTCGAGCTGTTGTACTTGACCATAAGCTGAGGAAGGACGTCAAGATACTGTGTCGTAGCTTTCTCCGTGAAATGGCGCCACATTCTGCCTTTCAGTGTTCTATTGAAGCGTTCCACCACCACGGCTTTTCCTTCGTTGTGGGTGCTGTACATGATGATGTTGTGATCCTTGACCCATTGCTTCATTGTTGCATTGTAGAACTCCTTGCCTTCGTCTACCCATAGTTTTTGTGGTACCCTGTTCGATGTTTTCAGGATCATGTCGAATGCATCCCTGACAGCAGAGCCAGTTTTGGTTTTCAGGGGTACTGCCCAGGCATAGCGACTGTACAGATCGATGACGGTCAGCAGGAATTTGTAGTTCTTGTTGCTTCGGGCAAACCGTTGCATATCCACTAGATCGGCACTCCAGATGTGATCCACAGACCTGCTCTTCACCTTGCGTCTTTTGAAATGCACTCGTCTGGGTTTGTGCAATTCGTTAGCCAGTTGCGTGTGGAATGGTGTGGACTGCGACTTCTTCTTCTGTCTTCCATCATGAAGTGCTTTTTGCACTTTCGTATCCCACAAGGCTCCACCACCTCGCAAGACACCTAAACTGAGAACCAGTTGATCGTTTTCCAGCTTTTCATCCTCATCGAAGACTCTTCGGAAAGTTCGAAGTGCTTCATCCAGACCATATTTGGAAAATAGCTTTCCCATCAATATGGCATACCATCCACATACTGCTGTGCTTCTGTCTTGAACGGCTTGGGTGTTGGTGATGATCTTACAGTCTGCATAGGCTTCTTTAAAGAAATCGCACAGTGCAGGTTCAGTGTAATCTTGCTCCATAGTGTATAGACTGCGTCCGAAACTGTCAAAAACCAGGATCACGTTTTGCTCGCGACACACGGTCAACCAATGATGTCCACCTTCCGGTGCATCGTACACCGGTAGAACGTTGTCGGTGTTGACGATACAAAAGTCTCCATTGTTCAAGGGTGGTAAGAGGTCGTAACTTGTACACCCCACGAACCCTCCAACACCATTCAATCTTCCTTTGATGTCGGCACTGCTGAGAGGGTAGTCCATTCTTGATCATAGCCTGAAAATTTTCGCGCACGTGATCACATTGAACGTCCACTCAGGATATCCTTGATGATACGAGTGATCCTGCTTTTATCCTTCAGAACCTCTTGAATGAATGATGCATCGTCCACCATCACCTTTTGTGCTCTGATCATGAAATGCTCGGGATGGATCAATTTTGCTTCAGTTGTTCTACCATACGTAGAAGTCATATCGTTGAGATCTTGAAACTTGAGCTGCGATCCTGGTACAGCTAGCACTAGGGTGGCTAGTTCATGAATCTTTCGTTCTGATCGAAGGAATCCATCGACATGTTTGTGGATTCCCACCGCACCCGCTATGGTTGCAAACGGGTACCTGGACATGTAGATGCGATTCGTCTCGTTGACCAGAGTAGTGTAGTCGTTCATCGTCTGCGTCTTCAGGGCATCCGCAGCCGCTTCCACCCGACTCCTGAACCTCAGTCGATCTTCATCGTAGAGTTGCAGCAGTTGTGATCGGCTTGTGAAATAGTTGCTCTTCAAAAAGGTTGCCGGTATATTTGTATGTCGGAGGAAACTGTCCAGGATTTGTAGGATCCATCGGTCAAATTCGTGGTCTTGTAATAGATTGAAAGGCACCGATGTTAAAGGTGCCTTTCTCTTCTTCCTGACATCTGCAACGGAATCGCGAACTTGATCGGTAGTGGAATCATAGTTGAGTATGTTGGATGCAATCACATTTCTCACAGACGGGTAACTGATGTGATCGGGATTGTTTTTGAAGTGGGTGTCATATAGACGCTTTACTCGCGGATCAGCTTGCAGTTCCAACAGGGTGGAGGTGCTCAAACTGTGATCTGGCACTTGGGAAAGAACTTTCTTGACGCTTTTCAAGTAGGTATTGTAGTTATTACCTCCTTTTTGCCGCATGAGTGGTGGTATACCGAGAACTTCACACGAATTTACTCTCTTCCTGAGGATGTGTTGAGGATGTTTCGACATAAACTGCAAGGTTTGCAACCTTTTACGCTTGGGTATCGAGAAGGATCCCTTTCTGGACCCCACCCTCTGTATACTGCTCGGTAGCCCATTTGAGAATTTCACCGTAAGATGCTCCATTCTTATTCATGATTGGAATTTTTTTTCAATGTTTCGGCTAACTTTTCGGCTAACTTTTCGGCTAACTTTTCGGCTAACTTTTCGGCTAACTTTTCGGCTAACTTTTCGGCTAACTTTTCGGCTAACTTTTCGGCTAACTTTTCGGCTAACCTTTCGGCTAAACACGCACATCAACGAGGTTTTTATTCAAAAGTCACCTTTAATGCAGTGTCTTCGCAATACGTGTAGTACTGATTAGAAGAGCAATCAATGGTTAGGATAGGTCTGCGACACACCGCCAATAACTTCTCATACAATCTAAAGATAATGGATGACTTCGTGCACAGACCACCAAACAGAGTATTGAGATAACGCTTGATATTGCTTTTATCAGTGAAGCGAAATAGATACATAAAGTTTGCATTGATCTTCATGTCCTTAATGTTATCAAAGCTCTGAGAGAGAAAGAACACGTTCAACTTATGATGATGACTGTACATGGTGAAGAACTTGTAGAGACACTCTCTTTGGCTGCCGTGCTTCAAACCCATCACTCTGATGTCATCAATGATCACATAGGTGTTAGGCTGGAGATCCATGTCTTCGATACACTCGGGCATGGTGCTGTAATGCTTGAAGGATTTGAGGCTTGGGAGACGATACTGATCGGCCGGCGTGTTGGAGATGACAACTATACGCTCAGGTTGCACACGTTTCAGGAGCTTGATGAGAAAGTAGGATTTACCCATGTTGCTCTGTCCCAGAAACAATACGTTTTGACCCCAGGATTTCAGAGCAGGAATGATTTCCGTGAACCAATCCTTAGACTCGAACTGAAGACCAGGAATGTGCAGCCCGTGTCGAGCAGTGGCCGTGGTCGGAACATCGTCGTTCCTTACGGGACTAGTCTTTTTCTTCCTCCCGATTTCCTGTCCAAGGAGCGAGATAAAGTCCATGATCAGATGTTGTAGGATGGACCGATGTGAGCGGAACTCATAGAAGACGGTCCTGCACTGTTAATGTTCTGTCGAATTTTTTGAGCAAATGGAGTTTCAGGACGGGTTAGGGATCTACGAGGTGCAGACAGGAACGATGAAGCTTCGTCGAGGGCACGATGTCCTAGTTTTTTGAACAAGGCCCTTCCTTGTTTCTTTATTCCTCGTGCCCTGCGGCCTTTGGAGCGAACTTGACGAGCTGGCTTCTTGGTTTTTCGAGATGCTCGTTGACGAATCTTCTTCGGTGCATGCCGACGACGACGACTTTTAGTGCGCTTCATGGCACCTGCTGAGCTTCCCTTCCTTACTCCTCTGCCGAATATTTTATCCATTACGTTGTCACCCAGTGATGCCATGGTACCCATGGCCAAGGGAGCAGCCAGGTTCGTCAGGAGTGGTATGGCCTTGGCGGCTAATCCTGGTGGAATGGCTAGACCTCCTCGGTGCATGGCAGGGTTGTAAGCTGTTTTCATTTGCGTTTCCACAATGTCTCCGGACTCTCCTCTCCCCAAAAGCATGGGAAGAAGTGTCATTCCTGCCATGGCAGCCAGGGGTCCAAGTCCACCGCGTTGCATTGCATCTTGTTTTGTCGTGGGTTCCGCCATCTGCTTTTCCATCTCATCCGGTCCAGCACCGATTAGGTTTTTCCAGAAGCTCTTTTTCCAGAAGAATCCACCGTGTTGTCGACTCGATGTTTTCAAATCACCACCGTAGACACGATGTCTGGTCTCCAGGTCACCACCTTCCATGATGCCCTTTTACTACTAGGTCGGAATTAATTCATACAACTTCGGCTTTGATACCTTCATCTTTGCTCATGGTGTACAAGTACTTGTCCATGCAGAGAAGGTTGACTTTGATCGAGGCACCATTTTCACTAGGTCTCCTCACGGGGGCGTTTGTCACGTCGCTAAATTGATAGTCGATGGACAGATTTCCTCTCGATCTTGGATTGTCTGTGGTCCGATCCAGATTCAAGTTGATAGGCACCATAAAGTAGTGATTGCAGTAATCTGCAGCGGTGATGGGGATTTGCGTTCCATACGTCTTGCCGAAAAAGTCTTGAACCAGATTGTAGCCACGCAGGTAGGAGGATTTGTTGTAATCGTAGAAGTATTGCCCTTCAGTATTACGACTCACATCCCACTGGAACTTGAGCGGGTTGTCAAAGAGCGTCTGGTCGTTGACAGTGACACGAAGTTGACTGAGATTTGCATGAATCATGGCCAGTCTGTTCGAAGAATGCGATGCTTCACCTCCAGCCAATGCTGGCTGTGTACCATGCGTCAAATCTGTGAAGAACAGGATCATCCTGCGTGGAATGTCCGCATTGTGAAGCAGTTCCAGTGTACCAGCATCATCTGAAATGCTCTTTTGTATGAGACGAGGGCACCACGTGTGGAAATAGAGTTGTTTGGGAAGGCGTACACGATCGGTGAGATTGGGTTCCATGCGATAGGTAGTGTACACAAAGTCCAATTGGAGTAGATCGATCTCAATATCACCGACGCTCAGAGCACTGTTGGCACCACCGCCTTGATCGCTAAGCATGATGTATCTGGAAAGCTCGGATTGTGGCAGATCAAAGCGAAGCTTCACCTGTGTACCCGGGGGTAACCAAGCATCGTCCTGATTGAAAAACGGTAGGAAGGGTCTCAGCTTGTACTGAAACCGTCCAACAGCTGCACGAAGTGCATTTTCCTGAACCGTGTTGGAGAAGCCTTCGTTGGTGACAAGCTCGACGGTGGGTGCACGCCTGAGTGTGAAATCATCGACGAAATCCGGTGCTTGTGCTGCATTAGCGTTTGCAGCGTTTGTTTCGAAGGCATAGCCATGCTTACGCTTCACACCAAGTTGATAGGGCGATAAATCCACACCTCTCAATGCTCTTTGCGGATCCAGTTTCTGTAGACCGTAGAGATCCGAGTCCACGTACTGAAGGCGTTCGCTGCTGCTTTCCATTAGACTGAGGATATGCTGAACCATTTGCATGTCGGCAACTTTACTCGATTGCGTGACCTCTGTTCCGTTGATCTCCACTCGAATGTTCTTGAACCACGAAAAGGCTGGTGACGTGGTGCACACCCATCGCGTGTAGTCTCCAGGCTGGTTATTGAGATTGTTTTTGACACTATAGCGCATTTTCACGATGAAATAGCTCTCCCCCAGAGCAATGAAATTCGGCGACGAGATGTCTAGTTCATTGTTCAGGGATGGTGGTGATCGATCTGCTGTGGAAAAGAGTCGTACTCCGCGTCTACCCTCAAGCAACGAGAGTTTCTTCTCCGTCCTGTCGAGGATGTTCTTCTGAACGATCTTCGTGTTGGTCAGGAGTCCCGTGAAGGACTCCGGAGCTTGTGGTGAGTATATCTCCTGTGCCATTCTTGCGAGTCACATTATAATAGGGGTGAATTTTTTTTAAAGATCCAATATCCAGTGTCTTGCGAAAGTCGTTCATCATCGATATCAATCGTTGATGCTCCTCGTTAGTGAGCTTCCCATCTTCCAGAGTAATGCCCAATTCCAACATGAACGAGTCTTCAGCTCTCTCCATCTGCTGCAGTTGTTCAATACACTTGACAAGCTGACGTTTGGTGTCGAGAACGTGTTTACCAATGCATGCCATGATCACACCGATGATCGTGCTACTGATGGCGATGATTCGAATGCGATGTTCTCCAGATACAACACCACTCCCTTGAAGAATGTTGAGAATGGTTTGAATGAGTATGAGAAAGGACAAGATTGCAGTGTTGTAAATTACGTACTTCTCCCGGCAACGCACCTTTTCGCTCTCCAATTTCTTTCGTTTTGCTATATCCTCCACCATGTCACGCACGTGACGGACACGAACATCTGGAAGATCCATCTAAGTAGTTGTGTTGGTGATCCGAAGATCAAGGTAGACGGGATATCCGGAAGTAATGTGTTCACCGGTGTTGAATTTCAACCAGAACGAAATGCTAGTCACGTTTTCGTGTGGAAGCAGCAGTCGTTTGTCTTCTTTCCCGAACACGTAGTTATTCAAACCGTTGAGGGTTTGAATAAGAAAAGTCTTCAGCACCCTCGAATCAGTATTGTCTTCGTACTCCACAGCAGGTCCAATGAGGTCGGTGTAGAGCAGGACAAGTCTTCTGCCTTTCGTCAGATCCACAGCGAACGGGAACGTGTGAGATCCCTCGATCGTGTATGGCTTGAGAATAGTGCCCACACCCAGCACCAATGCGGGTGAGTCCTTCTTCAACAAGCACCGTTTATTCCTGGGTACCGAGACACTTATACGGCTGGTGTGACGAGAGTAGGAAAACACAATGTCTCCGTGTCCTGCTCGTTTCAGAGTGGCATTGATAATAGACGCCAAATCGTCTACATCGCTGTATGTTCCCGTCTTGATGGAAAGTCTATCCTCTTCTTCTTCTTCTTCTTCTTCTTCTTCTACACCATGTACCACATAGAGTTTGTTCGTTGCCTCGTCTATGTTCTCAAAGTGTACTTCAAACTGAGCCGATTCAACATGCAGGACTTTATCACGCGTATCGAGCTCCTTCACATTTAGAGTAAAGTTCGGTTTGTGCAATCCCCTGCTCACGCCCGACGTGTTGTTCGCCACTGTCAATATCACAGACATTCTGGTGTTGTGATGACACTCACTATAGATAGGTTTTATTTTTCATTTTCATCTCAAGAATGTAGTGTAGCCTGTGTGCTATATATTATGTACAATCAAAGTAGCACTTTCATATATCGTAGTGTGCCATGAGTTCTGTGTGGATGCGCTGGATTGTATGAGAAGATAAACTCTCTGCAAAGTGCAAATGACAGAACAACTTTGATGAAGTGCCGTTGAAGAATTGAGTACCACCAATGCTATAATTGCAATCTTCGATTCCATTGGTTCTGGAAAATGGGACAGTGTCTAAGTTGGAATGTATCAAAATGGAGTTTACGTATAGAGTGAATAGGCCTTCTGAATTCCGAGCGTAACTTATGACACACTTTGTACCCAAGAGATCCGTCATGCTCGACACAGGTTTATCCAAAGCCGCCGATAATTGGCTGACTACAGACGAAACGGGTATGTTGAATGATGAATGGCCGGGACGCGTGAAGTAGTTGCCACTTATGTGGGTGGCAGTGAACAACACGTACAAACTATCCAAGCTGAAATTTCCGACAGTATCGATATCGAATGCCTTCAATGACATGTTTCTAGGGTCAGGTGCGTCCACTTGAATTACTTGGAACATTGCAAAAGACATGTTGTCGTGAAACAGATTGACGAATCGTTCTCTAATGGAAACTTGGCTGGGTTGTGTAATGTTGAGGTAGAAGTGATCGTCTCGGAACATGTCGATGCTGTTCACGTTGATTCTCTTGTCCTTCATGTCAACGAGATTTATCCCTCTGTATCTGTTTCTGCTCACCCTGGTGACGGATTCAAATCTGCTAGGATGAGAGTATATGTAGAGGTAGGCGTTTCTCCGAATGAGAGGTAGTAGATGAAACGGATCGGATAGGTTCTGATTTGATTGCGGACCCATGGGACCTCTGGTTCCTTGAGGACCTATGGGGCCGATGATTCCTTGGAGACCCACGGGACCTCTGTTTCCTGGAGGACCGGTTGGACCGATGGTTCCTTGGGGACCCATGGGACCTGTGGTTCCTTGATCACCTTGCACACCACGTTCACCTTGTGGGCCGTCTTGTCCATCTTCTCCTCTAGGTCCAATCTCACCTTCAGGCCCGACCAATCCACGTTCTCCACGTGGTCCAACTTCACCTCTGGGACCTTCTGGACCAGGTATTCCTTGATCACCTTTTTGACCGCGTTCACCACCTTGCCCATCAGCTCCTCTAGGTCCAGTCTCGCCTTCAGGACCGATCAATCCACGTTCTCCACGTGGACCAGCTTCACCTCTTGATCCATGAAGCCGACCAAACGCCATCCATTTCAAGCTGAATTTCTTGTACACGATGAGCGTGGTTGCATCGAGATAGAAGTCACCATTTCTCCCTACAGAGTTCAGTGGCATGCCACCTCCGCTAAGCCATCCCAATCCCCGATCACCACGAGGTCCTTTCATCTTGCGCACAGTGTCCATACCAGTTTGCAATCTCGATGATGCTTGTTGGATTTCGTTCCTCACCCATCCAGCAGGGACAGCACATGACGAAGAGTTACTATAGTCAAACGTTACATTACAGATGGAGTGCTGATTCATGTCGAGGTTAGCATCCATGGTCACGGATCCATCTGTTTTCACGTGCAGCTCATCAGCTGCTATGGCTTGATCTGTGTAGCGCGTAGATCTGTTTTCCACATCTTCCACTTTGCTCTCATCGGCTTTCTCCTCCTTCAGTTTCTCCACATCATGAACCAAGGTGTTTTCGGTGTCATCGTTCCCCACAACTGATTGTATTTCGGTAATATCATTCTGCATGCTTTGCATGTGCTTGAGGGAAGTCTCCTCCCCATCACTCCTATGGAAATGCGTAGCCCAGTACGCCATCTTCACACACACACACACACACACACACACACACACTGTTCTAATTATGATAGGAAATATTTTCTTTCTCAAATAAATCATTATGATACTCATGTGTGCTAGTGGTAATCTAATGAAGCGATGATATGTTAGCAAGAGAGAGAGAGAGAGAGCAAGAGAGCATGAAAAAAAAAAAGGGTTAGGATATAAAGTCTTTCTGATCAATCAATGTGGTAAGATAGACTAAGCATTTAGCAGATTCAAGTCCAGTGAATTGTCCGGTAGGGTGTCAGGGAGAGACGCTGCCGCCGCCACCGTTGTGTCAAACGCAATGTCAGCAGTCACGTTGTCAGCAGTGCTCCACTTCTTGAGGAATGCAATCACCAGTCGAGTCAATTCAGTCTCGGGAAGGTCTTGCACGGTGTCGTGATCCCTTTCACAAAGCCGTGAGTCTACAAACATCAGGGGGATTGCCGAAAGCCATGCCTTGAATTCGCACTTCTCCCTGTTGAAAGATATAGTGGAAGGATGCAGATACAGCTGACACTCTTCGTTCATCGGGAAGTTGGGTATACCCTTGGTTGGCTTGAGATACAAAGCAGTCACACTCTTCCCTTGGTACATTGCAGGGAAGATGTTACTCCGTATCCTGTTGATATGCGGAGATCTCACGGCACGTCTCAAAGGTGTTGAGGTCTTCAGGAAGAATTGAATGAGATCGTCTTGTGAAGCCTGGACGTACAGCTTAAGTTGACCAAAGCGTCCTTCACATACCGTGCCATTGACAAGCATGCCCGGTAAATCACCGCGCGTATAGTAGAAATCGGTGCCAGGAGCAACATGATAGTCGTGGGCGGTCTTGCTGTACATTGCTTGAACACACTCTGCTGCCCCATCCGTAATAATGGTGGCGACACCTGGCAGTATGGTAGGACGAGGAGATGGCATCTTGATCTTAGGCAGAGGCTCCAGATTCGGATTACGGCTAGCACGTCGCTTGTAGAGACCGGGTTTCTTTATCGTCTTGATAGCGAACGGGTCAATACCCAAACAGTCCACAACATCTTCACCAGCAACAACAGCATCAGTGGCCATCATGATATCAGTCACGAGAGATCCAGAGAGATCCAGAGGGAGAGAGAGAGAGAGAGAGAGAAGGCTTGAGCAACGAAACAACAAAGGCAGTTGTGAGTGAATGGAGGACTGTGCTTGCACATATATACCCTTTTGACCGCCGCCGAGTTTGAAATAACATCCTATGGGAGGTGACGACCTTGGAGAACACGGTGAAATTGTTCAAGAATCAACCAATCAGAGGACACGGTGAGCAGATGATAAGATTTAACCAATCACAGCACGACTTGCACTTGACCTGTCGGAACATGTCTCGGTCATGACTGAACGTGTCTCGACCATGTCTCAGAACAGGTTCCCGAGAGTGTAAATCTCCAACGCATTGCTAACGTTGATGACGTACTGCAGTCTTGGTAAATTGATAGAGTATGTTGGCAAGATCAGGTGGGAGAGAGGTCACGTGATCTACTAAATATTCCAGACTGTAGTCATGCCAACAATAGGCATCTATTAGAAGATGCATCATGGACAGGTCTGCAGGTGACATCAAGGACAAATTAACTTTCAGAGTGTTCAGCTGTCTAGCGGACAGAGGACCCTTGATGTGTTCCATGAGATGTAGAAGAAACATCAGTGGAAAACATGATGGAAGAGGTTGTGTAATGCGGCTGCTTCTCAACCATGATACATTACTGCGCGGTAAAGAAGAACGCAGTGTGCGCACTGCATCATGATCCTCATGAAGTATACACGATAATGCTATTGCATAGTTCATGCTTTTATAGCTACTGGACTTCTTCATTGCTTGCAGTGCCTCTTGAACAGGGTGAAACTGTGCATGCGGTAAAGTGAACTCGATCTTGTTGAGAAAATGAACAAGATGACGATTCACACCTTGAATGCGATCGGAATCCGTGTAGGTCTTTATGCTAGTACAACGCTCTCTCCACTTTACCTCGGGCATGTAAATGTCCGCCATTACCAATGCACACTGAGAACAAACTCTATGACCAGCATGCTCAACTTGTTCTTCACGATGATAACACACTTCTTCACTTTCCTCTATCTCCTTCTTCTTCTTCTTCTTCTTTTCCTCCAGCGCACATTGCTTCTTTGAACGTACATAAGCATACAGGATCTCAAATTCAGAATCCATTTTCACTGCACCACAACAACTTGAAACTGACTGGATCATCATTCAAGAACACACCTTTTATACTTACATAATCATGACACCATATTACCTTATTGTTTAGGGTAGAGCATAACACCCCAATACATATTTTCAATAATACCCCCTTTTTTTTTTGAGGTAGGGGCACCCCCTGGCACATATTTTTATCCGCAAAAAAACCGGGCCAAAAATAATTTTCACCGCAAAAATGGGGTACTATTAGTACCCCATTTTTCAATAATACCCCATTTTTTGGGACCCGGGCGCCCCCTGTCCCAGAACCCGCTCGTTACTTCCTACTCACGTTTAGCCCCATGCACCCGGGGATCAATATACTAGAGTTACCTTGCTCTGGGCTCTAAGCAGCACATTTGTTTGCAGCTTAGTCACCTCTTCCTCAGGGTACATTGTATTTCAGATTGCTGACCATACCAGGCACCGGCGGATTTTGCTCGAAAAGGTGACAGACTCTGCTCAAAAACCAGTGAAATTGGCAGAACCATACAAACCTTAAGGCGGACA
>NC_088649.1:17768616-17791116 GCF_964019385.1 Sycon ciliatum | reverse complement strand
TACACACACACACACACACATACACACACACGCACACACACACACACACACACGCACACACACACACACACACACACACATACACATACACACACACACACATACACACGCACACACACACATACACACGCATACACACACACACACACACATACACACACACACACACACACACACACACACACACACATACACACACACACACTCACACACACACACACACACACACACACACACACACACACACACACACATACACACACACACACACACACACACACACACACACACACACACACACACACACACACTTGTACTTGCTCACTGCCAAAACTGGTCACGTGGGTCTCCCCGGGAGAGGGGAGAGAGACTCAAAAGGAATCTTGGAAAGATGACTCAACTGGCTATTGAACCGCCCAACGGCCGACACCCCCTGAAATCCCCAAAACTCTGGGTGGACTTGAAAATGATCCCCCTTATGGGCTCACCACACCTCAGTAAGTGGGTGAGGACAAGGTGCAGAAAAAGGATTGACGGCATCAGGGTATCCGTCCTGAGATCCAACTGCAGTTACCCCTGCCCCCAGTGAAGGTAATACTTGCTACTAGTGTGGGTGGCTAAATCAGAGTGGATCTGATCTAAGCGTCACTAGCATCATTGATTACACAAGAGTTAATCTAGCCAGAAGCAGTCCATGGTCAACAGGTATGTATACTTCAAATAGAAAGTAACCAGAAACCAACAAAGGTGGCAGATACAACAATACACCTTCAAGCAGCCGAGCCTGTTGGCAACAGACCCAACACAATCAGGCATAAGTGTACCCACCAACCGGACTAGCTTGCACACACATACACACACACACACACACACACACACACACACACACACACACACACACACACACACACACACATGCACACACACACACACACACACACACACACACACACACACACACACACACACACACACACACACACACACACACACACACACACACACATGCACACACTCACACACATGCACCCACCCACAGACACACACACACACACTCACACACATGCACACACACACACATGCACACACACACACACACACACACACACACACACACACACACACACACACACACACACACACACACACACACACACACACACACACTCACACATGCACACGTGCATTCACACAGCGTGCACCAACCTTTCATCAATGATATTGCATTTGGAGAGGATATGATGGAATGCCGAACAGGACAGACAGTACCTGAGGTGATACTTTAACTTGCCAATTCTGCCAAATGCTCTGCTACATGAGGCGTGCATGCCGGTGGGTGAGGTGAGGGAATACCAGTGTTATTAGATCTGCTTAGGAATATTCGAGTTGTCCGCAGCGAGCCTGTTCACTGGGGCTCGAGAACCATCAACTAACATACTCGAGTGCATACATACATACAACTAACATGCTTGAGTGTTTTTCTTTCTTTGCATCATCATTAATTTTTATGCTGTCAATAAAAACATGCGTCTGATCAACTAATATTAGTCACAGTCTTCTGCTTTTCACCGACACTTCTTCGGTCCCGGATGGAGAGCCAGGGTTTAATTTATACAAAAGAGAAAGGACCAAGTAACTACAAGTTACGCTATACTGTCCACCAACACCACCAGTTACTAAGCAATCAGCTCATGCGATAACTGACCGACGGCACTGACGTTCTACAACGAACTGGCCAACAGCTCTTCGGTCCATGCGGTGTTGTCGTTGCTCCAAGCTGCCTACAACCATGTGTTGTGTTATGTTGCGTACGCAGGAGAGAAATGAGCTTTGTTTTTGCCATCAGTGGCGGGTTTAGGGGGGGGGGCGCGGGGGGCGCGCGCCCCCCCCTCAAAAATTTCGACCTAGGTTTCGAAAAATAATACAGGGAGCGCGCCGGGTCGAGCTAGACTAGGCAGTAGGCTCGGGGCGCGCGCGGCCTGAAACGATTGTCCAAAAGCGGTTGCACGGTGCGCGCATGCGGTGCTCGAGCTGGTGTTGATTGTACACACTACTTATAGAATAGTAACTGAGCCCGAGTGTTTACGAAAAATAAAAACCCGAGTCAAAAAACCGAGGCGAAGCCGAGGTTTTTTGACGAGGGTTTTTATTTTTCGTGAACACGAGGGCGAAGTTTCTATTCTTTTTAAAATAAACTAATAAAAAACGATTTTCATGAGACTCCATTTTGGATCAATCTTTTTGCAGGCTCATCGTGCGTTTTCGTTCTTTCTGTCTTTGGGCAACTTTGGCAAGATGGCAGATTCAGCTTCCTCTTCTCGTTTCGTTCCAGTTTCTGACGAAGAGAAGGCTCGTCTTCTAGACGAAGCAGTACCTCAGAAAACAAAGCAGGCAACGAGGTTTTGGATGTCTGTGTTCAAAGACTTTTGTTCGGACAATGAAGATGCCCGAAAACTTCTACAGGAAAAGGACGCTGACTGGATGAGCATCGAAGAGGAAACATTAGCCTCTTTATTGGAGTCCTTTTACTGCTGTGCCAGGAAAAAGGATAAAACTGAGTACAAGCGTGCTTCTATGATTGCGGCCAGAGGTGCTATCCAGCGCCAACTCAATATCTTCAACAGAGGAATTGACTTGAAAAGTCTAAAGTTCGACCGCGCCAACAAACTGCTCGATGCTGTTCTCAAGGACAAAAAGAAGAATGGTCGAGAGGCCCCGGTCACGCACAAGGAGACGATTTGCGATGCAGACTGGGAGAAACTGTCCGGGTATTTCGCAGACGTGAGCACTACTCTTGACGTAAAGAAGCTCACTCAGTACGTGTGGTTCAACTGCACGATCCATTTCTGTCTTCGTGGAAACGAGGCACAATCCCAGCTCAAGCCATCCGACCTCGTATTCACGACAATCGCTGGTGAGGAAGCCATTGTTCTGCACGCTGATTATATGTCAAAGAACCATCAGGGTGGTCTGACAGGGAGCCATACCGAGACCAGCGGAGCAATCACAAGATCTGATATGATCGCTGTTTTCCGAAGGTACCTGTCAAAGCTCCATCCAGAAATGGATCGTCTATTCCAGCGGGCAAAGTACGGAAGTGGAGTGCTCGCCATGGACTGTGATGTTTGGTTTATGAAGTCGGCACTTGGACACAACACATTGGGTAAGTAGCTGTATTTTCTCCCATTTTGAACGGCGTTTTGTATAACTCTTGTTCCAAGCTTCTGTGATTGGTGTCAGTGTTCCCTCTCAGGTGTTCTATACTTGTACCTAATTTTTATTGAGATTCTGGAGGTTGTGATGAATGACTCATTTCACTCATTAAGATATCTGTTTCTGTATATTTTGTGATACTGCTATGCAGGAAAGATGATGAAGGAGATTTCTTCAGCCGCTGGCCTTGGCCAGACGTACACTAACCACTGCGTCCGTGTTACTTCTATATCCCACATGAAGGCCTCCGGAGCTGAGGATCGCAAGATCTGCACCGTAAGTGGTCATCGCAATGTGCAGTCACTTCAGGCATATGACCGACCGACGGCATCGGATGTCATGGCTTTGTCAAAAGCAATTGACAAGGAAAATGTTAGTCCGCAGACATCACCAGCACCTGTATCTGCTTCACCCGTGTCTGCACCGCCTGCTGCTGTCGCTGCTGCTGCATCATCTAGTCCTTCACCACTGGGCTCTCTGTTCTCTGCTCAAGGCTCAACTTGGTCGAATGTTACTATCAACGTAACTCCACAGCTGCCTGAGAAACGTAAGAATCGCCCGAGTTTGAAATTGAAGAAGAAGCCAAAGAAGGAGCATGATGATGATGATAAGTGAATTTTTGTATCTCTTCTTCTTGTTGTGATCTCTCGTTCTATTACTCTACGCTCTACTCTATTTTTCTGCATATTCTCCTATTCAATCCCTAAAAAGTGGTTTTTTATAGCTACAGGTTTTTTATAGCTACAGGTTTTTTATACAGGTTTTTTATCACTGGCAGGTTTTTACAGCCATGTTTTATAGCTACAGGTTTTTTATTGAGGTCTATACACGATATAAACAACTTGCATTCATCACAAAAATATGCAGAGGTTTTTATTAGTATATTTTAAAGACTAGTACAGTACAGTCTACAGAGTAGAGTCTACGTACAGTGAGCATGCACGGCTACAGAAACACGGTGACCTGACTGTGTACTGTTGTACAGTGTGATCCCTGCTGGGACGCGCTCGACGCGTCTTCAACGGTACAAACATCGAAGAAAAGTCTTCGATCGAGTCAACCAAAACACGATTCGAATGCCGAGGGCTCAGGCGATCATCCTCGTTCGAATCGTGTTTTGGTTAACTCGAAGGCTTTTCTTCGATGTCTCAGGGACATCCCAAAAGGCCAAGCTCTAGCCAGCAGAGCCTGGAATTTTTGTAAAGCGTTCCTGTGGCGGCGCAACTCCTGCTGCCGCAGGCACATGCACAGGCAGAGATGCCTTCCCACCTGCCCATAGGACAGGTTCTCACAGAATGATATGCAAGGGAAAACAAGAAATGATAATAATAATAATATAAGACAGAAAGGACCAAAAGAAGAAAGGGAAAAATTTATATGAAGAACAATTTCATGGAGTCAGAAATAGAAAGACAATAATTTCATGGAGTCAAAGAATAGAAAGACAATCTCATGGAGTAAGGAACACGTGGTTGATTTTATAGACATGCATGCACAAATGATTGATAGATGAGAAGGTTGGAATTTATGGCAGATAATAAAAGTTTAACGAGGATATTCACAAAGTAAGTATAGCAATGGGAGAAAGAGTTTTTCGGAAGGGACCAGGGACACGTATCACTCTAAAATCAGAGGGGAGAGCGTTCCAGAGAATGCTTCCCCAAAACATCATGCTCGATCGTCCCTCAAGCCCACGAAGAAAGGGAACTTGAAGCAAGGTCGACACTTGTCCCCATGTGGTGCGCTGATCCTCCGGAACTGTCTCTGGCCCTGGGGCCGTTCGGGTGAATAACTGTTGAAGAAGGGGGCTACAGGAGGAGCTTCCTGACATCGGTTTTCAAAATGGCTGACCTGGGACAGTAGCATGATGTCATCTACCCCCACCCCATCCCGCCTTGATCCCAGCCGCAACCCCCCCTCAGCCAAATCCTGGACACGCCACTGGGCCATTGATAGGGAATACCAAAACAGGGGACCACACAGTTGGTAGCAGTCCATCTTGCGGGATTCTTGCCTGTTATGAATCATCGTTGAAACATTCACTTTAGAGCTAACTAAATTTTATAGATCGTTCCCATGTGTAACAGGGCACTTTGATCCGACATGTGCTAGGCCGGCTCTGTGATCAATTCTAGCATGCACTGTCAGCATAGATGAAAATCGAACTACTGGCATTAAAATGCAAATTTTAGCTTTAACTTTAAAAAAATAATAGTCTCTGCGATCTGTGGGGTAATTCAACTGTGATCGTTTGCTTGTGTGTGTATGTGTGTGTGTATGTGCGTGCGTGCGTCTGTGTGCGTGCATGTGTGTGTGTGTGTGTGTGTGTGTGTGTGTGCACGCATGTGTGTGTGTGCGTGTGTGTATGTGCATGCGTGTGTGTGTGTGTGTGTGTGCTCGTGTGCATGTGCAGTGACCTGTCTGCAAACCGGATCACGCAGACTGGTTTTGCTTTCTCCAATCTGCCTGATGTCCAATTGCTGTAAGTACCTGACGTCCTGGCTGCCGTGTGATGCATATTTATCACTAGTTTGACAGCATTTTACGAGGTGGTAGGACACCGTGCTCTGAAACAGTGCCCCTTTCTACAACCAGCCACGGTTGACAGAGCCCCGGTCTTACGACCACAAGGTGTTCCACCGCCTTGTAGCATGCTGTCAAACTAAAAACGGGTCTCTACTATACAGGGTCTATCTAAGAACATATTTATTGCTAGTACCTGGGAGCGGATGACCTACGCAAAATCAGGTTGTCTTTTAACTTTGCAATATGCCCGTTGCGCATTGCCAAATATGGATTGCAGGAGTAATGCATGTGAGTACGCTGGTGTCGTCGGGGGTTTAAGTCCAGGTGATGGGCTTCTACGACGATCAGGGATGAGCTGTTCAACACCCCCGACGACCATGCCCAGGCGGCTGTGTGGGGTGTTCGCCGTACAAATAATTACGGCATTGCGCAATGGGCTTATTAGACAACCACTCCTGGCACATCAAAAGATGGCCAATTAATCAGTTGAACTGAGGGGTGAGCTCCAGCTGTGGCGGAACGGATTATATAGAGAGGGAGGACAGAGTGAAAAGAGAAGGAGGAACATAAAGAAAACAACACAGTTGATTGCTTATAGTCAGATGTTCATACGTTGTGTTGCCAGCTATTTGAATAAGCCCGTCGCGCATTGCCAAATATGGAAGGTATGCGTAATGCACGTGAGTACGCTGGGATCAGGAATGCACTGTTCAACACCCCAGACGACCATCGTCAGGCGAAATAGCACGTCATAGTACATTCGAGATCATCGAGAAGAAGATGACGACGTCCACTAATTTAGTATCTGTGCACACGAATCTGCTGTGTGTGTTACTCTGTGTGTCAGCTATGGCATCATCGCCTGTGGTTCCATGCCTAGCATGTACGTCTGAACCATCCTGCAAAGTTTGAATGACGTAGGTTGAGCGATCGCTCCGCGAAATATACTTTTTGAAATTCTCTTCATAGTATATCTTCCACCATTGAAATTTCGAATTTCTTCTTTTTTGTTGTTGAGAGGGGTGGCTTGCAACCTCGATATGGCTTGTTCCAGGCATGCTTTGGAGCCATTGCCTGTTGAAACAGTGGCGGAAAGCGGCCCTGCAACTGTTCCAACCGGAAATTAATCGATCCGAGAAAGCGCAAGTCCGCGAATCTCGGTCGAATATTGAGTATTTTAAGCCTTTTCACGACGAAGATGGAGTTCTTTTTGGAGATGGACGTTGCGGCAAAGGACATGGTGTCCTACTTCTGGCGTCTGGTGAAGCCAGGGATCATTTGTCCAGTCAGGTCGGCAGCCTAACCGTCGGTAAGCTTGTGTTTGGATCCCGTTCTGCTCGATGTGGTAGATCACAAACAATTTGATATCGCACAAATTGATCTCAGCATCGTGCGTACGGTATTTTATATTCAGAAAATCCCAAAGTGTCTCTGTGTGGCCGTCCTATGCCACGAGAAACTCCAATCAGGCTCCTATGTCCTCTGCCTTCATGATTGAATGTCCAGTTCATTTGAACAACGAACACAACAATCGAGGACGGCTTTGCAATGAAAAATACAGCTATACTGGAGCTGAAAAAAGGAAGAAAAAAACGTGCTCAGGATGAGACTCGAGTACACGCATACTCTCCCAGCAGGTGAAACGCAAATTTTTGTGAAAAATGCGTGTCGCCGACTGACCAGTAATTTCGCCTGACGTGCCCAGGTGGCTGTGTAGGGTGTTTATGGTACAAATTACGTCATTGCGCAATGGTTTTATAAATGCGTTGACATCTCTCCACACAGCACATTCAACTTTCAAACGCAATTCTCTCATCGCCGTGCCAACCTTTTCGGATCTGGCAGCTCCGCATTTAATCAATAGACCATTATACACGCGGCTCTGGTAGCAATAATTGATCATAAGTTGTGCTTCAAGTTGCAAAATTACTACTCCTACTTGTACACAACGGGGCATTCCACCAATGCTGTTGGCATTCCTGCTTGAATATATGATAATCCCATGTGGCCGGTGCATCCTGAAATGCCATCGTTATGGCCTTGTGGCATGTATAACTCTCAGCAGCTGCATTTTCACGGTGGGCGCGGAGGATGGCTCTGCAGTGATCTTCAGCCATTGTGTTTTGTGTACACTGCTTTCTATTTCTTTCAGGGATCTATCATCAAACAAACTCTTCTCGCTTCGGCCACTTCTGTTCAAGAGCTTTACAGAAACCGCGTAAGTAGTTTTAAACATTAGTACGGGCGGGAGCATTGTGCATTTCGCTTGGTTTGCGTTTGTGAGGAAGATTGGCAAAAAAGGCCCGTTGTGCATTGCTGAATACGGATTGCAGGACCAATGCATGTGAGTGCACCAAGATCAGGAATGGAATGTCCCATGTCCCACGTTTCTTGGTCCTTTTCTCATTACTATGCAGGGGCGTCGGAGACGGTACGGTTACCACGGTATTGACCGTACCACTTTTTGCCCCAGGTACCCCGTGAATCAATAAAATACACTGATCTGGACTCTAAATTTCCAAAATTTTCGTCTCAGCCACCCCTTCCCCACACGAGTGAATTGTACTTCAGATGGCTGACCGTACCACACTAAATTACCTTCCGACGTCCCTGCTATGGGATTAAAGACCTGTGAAATTTTGAACAAAATCGATCGGGCCATTGTGCTCTGTGTTTCTCTGATCTTGTTTCTGCAGAGAGATTAGGCTTCAGAACAACCCACTTGTTGCCGACTATAGACTCTGCGAAGCACTGTTCAACCCGCAAAAGGCATACGTTATTTCCTTCAGCCAAGCCGAGACTTTCCTGCAGGGCCAATCGCGTAAGTTCCGTGAATACGGTGCAAGTGTTGCTATGGTGATACTAGGATACAGTGAAACCTGTCTAAGACGACCGCTCAAGGGACCTGCAAAAAGTGGTCTCTGTAACCAGGTGGTCTCCTCATCCAGGGTCGTTTGACTGGAAACACAGTGAAACCTCGTTAAAAAGAACACTGATAAGACAAACTTTCGCTTTAGAAGAACTAGTGTTCATAGCTCTATTGGATAACTCACTGTGTATTCACTGGGTATAACATACGGATATGAAGAACTCCCGTTATTGCAAACAAATACCACTGGTCCCTTGGTGTTCGTCCCAAAGAGGTTTGACTGTAGCATCCCTTGGTCCTGGTTACAGCGGTCTTCTGAGGCAGGTGATCGCCGTATCAAGGTGGTCGCATTGACAGGTTTTACTGTAGTGCATAGGAATCTGCTATAAGTCGGTTTCACATCTATCACATGACCATACAGGGACAGCCATGTTTGTTCCAACCCCACACAAACGCGGCCTCTATGGGTCACATGATGTCAGCCATGTTTGTTCCAACTCCACTCAACCCCTGCATCTATGGGTCACATGATCTACAGTCCGTTTCAAAACTATAGACGCGTAGGGTTTTTGAAATATTTCAAATTTGGCTGGAACTTTTTGAGAATAGTTTTCGGAATATTGCTCAGGACCGCTCCACAATTACTCTCATATAGTTTCTAAACGATTGGATAACAGACGCCCGATTTGGAAAAAATTCTTGCACAAAGTGATCACAGATTTTATGTGGTATAGATGCTGGCATAACGGTCTTTGCCTAGGTACGCGTCTATAGTTTTGAAATGGACTGTAGGCCATGTTGGTTCCAACTCCAGTCAACCCATGCATCTGTGGGTCACATGATGTCAGCCATGTTTGTTCAAACTCCACTCAACCCCTGCATCTATAGGTCACATGACCATACTGGACAGCCATGTTGGTTCCAACTCCATTCAACCCCTGCATCTATGGGTCACATGATGTCAGCCCTGTTGGTTCCACTGTCCACACGACATGATCAATTTCTGTATTGAAACTTATTCCCGTGGCAAAGATGTGAAACCAGTCCACTGTGATGTGCCAACATGGGCAGAGATTAGATCAGCTACTGCTAGGCTTAAAGCCTCTGGACAGAACCACCTGACATACTTTCAACCTATTTGGAGGGAGAGAAAGATAGATAAATGGATAGTTAGATAGACAGACAGGCAGCCTGGGAGACAGACAGATTGACACAGACACATGCCGTAGTAACGCACATATAGGCGCATGCGCCCATATTCGGAACCATGAAACTGACACTACAACACCCAGTCAAACACAAGGACGCTGGCAAATGAACTCTGATCGCATATGCGCGTTTAGTTGAAAAATATTTCATTTTTGAAAATCGGATTCGTAGCAAAAATTCACTTATAAGCGCATGTGCTTATATGTGCGTTATTACCGCACACAGAGATAAACACTGACACAGACACACAGACAGAACTCCAGGCAGACAGACGTTATAGGCAGGCATATAGGCAGAAAATAGGCAGATAGCTAGATAGAGAGATAGATGGAGAGAGAGAGAGAGAGAGAGCGCGCGTGTGTGTGTGTGTGTGTGTGTGTGTGTGTGTGTGTTTGTGGGAGAGAGATATGTGACTTTTTATGTGGGCATGAGTGCTGCATGTTCGTGTGAATGCATTTGTGTGAGTATCTGCTTGTGTATGTACATGTGTGAGCATGTGTGTGTGTGTACGTGTGTGTGTGCGCGTGTGTGCGTGCACAAGTGTATGCGTGTGTATATGTGTATGTGTGTGTGTGTTTGCATGTGGGTCTGTGCATGTAGTTGTTGTTGACTTTTATTTTACTTGCATGTGTGTGCATTTGTGTGCGTGTGTGCGAGTGAGTGCGTGTGTGCGTGTGGGCATGTGTGTGCATGTGTGTGCATGTGTGTGCATTTGTGTGTGTGTGTGTGTGTGTGTGTGTGTGTGTGTGTGTGTGTGTGTGTGTGTGCATGTGTGTGTGTGGGTGTGCGTGTGCTTGTGTGCTTGTGTGCGTGTGTGCGTGCGTGTGTGTGTGCTTGTGTGCATGTGTGTGCGTGTGTGCATTTGTGTGTGTTTGTGTGTGTGTTTGTGTGTGTTTGGGTGTGTGAGCGTGTGTGAGCGTGGGACCATGTGTGCATGTGTGTGTGTGTGCATTTGTGTGTGGGTGTGTGCGCATGTGTGCGTGTGTATGTGTGTGTATGTGTGTGCTTGTGTATGCATGTATGCGTGTGTATGTGTGTGTGTGTTTGTGTGTGTGAGTGAGTGCGTGCGCGTATGTGTGTGTGTGTGTGCATGTGTGTGTATGTGTATGTGTATGTGTATGTGTGTGTGTGTGTGTGTGTGTGTGTGCGGGTGCGTGTTGTGTGTGCGAGTGTGTGTGTGTGTGTGTGTTTGCATGTGTGTGTGCGACTGTGTGTGTGTGTGTGCATTTACACGTGACGTATCCAGTGAACACCGTGTGTGGCAAAAAGTGCCAGGATTTCCGCCCAGACTACATGAAGATCTGTCCCAATGCGTTCTGCAAGGGAATTGTTGCCGCACACAGCTGTTTCGCAATTCCACGTGGTGAGTAGTGAGCTGTGCTCATGCATATTTTCTTTTATGAGCGTTAAAATTCCTCGCATTTTGTGAGTTTCTGCCATAACATCAAAGAGAGAGGGAGAGTGATTCACTTGCGAGTCTCTACAGTGCATTTCAAAACTATAGACGGGTTTTTGAAATATTTCAAATTTGGCTGGGACTTTTTGAGAATAGTTTTCGGAATATTGCTCAGGATCGCTCCACAATTACTCTCACATAGTTTCTAAAGGATTGGATAACAGACGCCCAATTTGGAAAAAATTATGCACAAAGTGATCACTGATTTTATGTGGTATAGATGCTGGCATAACGGTTTTTGCCTAGGTACGCATCTATAGTTTTGAAATGGACTGTAGGGCCTCACTCTGTATACATAAGTTGGCGCTTATGAGTGGTCCTCCTTCACACTGTCTGCATATCGCCCGTACGCTGTGCCGCTGACTCACCACCATAACTTCCTTCGCATAGCCTCTAACTTATTTATCGTAAAAATGGATTTGGATGATCCTCTGACATTGTTGGCCAGCGCTCTGCTCGAAGCGGGGTGGTCGGTTTGACTGCAAAGTATCAACGAAAGAGTTAGACAGCAGCAATGGCGAAAAGGAGCCTGTACTGCGCTAACAGGTGCGGCGATGGCTCTATGAACCACATTACAGCCAAGAAACCTGGCCGACACTGGGTGCATCACATTTGCAGGGAGTTGAAACTCCATAGCTCAGTCATTAGAGCATCGCTGGCCTCAAGCGAAGGTCCCTGGTTCGAGTCCTTTTCGTGACAATCAATTTTCTTCAGATTTTTCCCATTTGCATCCTTTCCTCAAAGGAATTTGGATGATAAAAAACGTCAGCACGGCCATTGAGGTTTTGGCCCCATCAGGATTTGGTTTTCAGCTTTCTATTTCAAACTCACAACTAAGCAATGCATCTGCGACCTTGCTAGGCAGCCACATGTCAGTCGGTAGAAAGACCTTTGAACTCGGCAACCTTAAATTTTAATGCTAAAGACCATAAACATGAACCACCACTAGAACATCATTACCATATTTGCCGCAGTATAAGCCGCACTGGAGTACAAGTCGCACCCAGTTTTTGTTTGTCATGAATTGCGGACATCTGCCCGGTTTAAATTTTTATACAGGTGTCTAAAGTGCGGTTTCTACCCCGGAAGATAGTTTTGTTGACGGATTTTCGTCTGGCTCATTCTTTGATGAATAGGGGCCATGCACCCTTTGGCTTGATATGCCAAAACTTAACAATTGATCCTAATTGTTTAAAAAATGTATAACTGGTGTCTCTGGTGCGTTTTCACTGCCCTTGCAAACTAGATCATCCGTTCACGGAATTCTGCCCGCAAATTGGAACCATTGTAGCCATGTTCAACAACACAGAAGCCACATTCCAAACAGCCCAAATAGCCTGCTCAAAAGCCAACCAGAAAGAAATTGGTCGCTTACCGGGTGCAGCAGAATTTGCAGATGGCTGCGTCCAGCGGCTCTTGAAGAAGGTCCGCCGATACTTCAATCTCGACTACACTCCCGTTGTATGGCTGGGACAACGGGATTCAGAAGCAACTGCCTATGCCAGCAACAGCAACTCGTATTCGACAACCACCAAGAAGCTCTACTACATGTGCAATTTCTAAGCTTGAGTAGCCTAGCTAAACGTGGTTACCCATATTTTGTTGCTTGAAGAGTATTTTCTGATATTTGGAAAAGAAGATTTGTTTGTAGGGGATCGTTTTTGCTACTTACAGCCCATTCATTGGAAACTGGCACCATAACTTTTTGGTGTCTCTCTCACATAGTTGTAGATATCGTGAAAACAACAGTACATCCTGCATTGTGTGACCCGTGTGTAGTGTTCACGTGTTCCTACGCGCTGTGGCATTCCTTGGCCACTCCAGACATTCATGATGCATGTAGCATGTGCCGTTTCCCGCGCGCGCGTGAAACGGACATCGCGGCTTTTAGTTGCTGTGCATGGTTTGACTCTGGACTCTGGTTGTTTTGGACTGAAGAAGAAACGATACTACATTGGCGCTGCGAGCTATTTCGTTCCTCCGCGGCGAGCATGGGTGACCGACCACCCGCCATTCCGCCCCCTGGACCTTTTCCTATTTATGTCTCCCTCTACGATGCCGCCACGCGCTGGCCCGCCTGGACACGGAGTTTCAAACTTTATCTTGCTGCGTCCAAAATTGGCGATGACGACCAACAGCGTGGGCTACTCCAGTACCTGGGAGGAGACGACATCCAGCAACTCGTGCCCACTCTCAGCAACACAGGGGCAACATTCGACGACCTCGCCAAAGCATTGCAGGACGAGTTCGATAAACACCAAAACAAAACGCTCCTCAGGTTCAATTTCCGTCAGCTTCGTCAACAGCCGAACGAGACTATGCAGGGTTTCTGTTGTCGTTTGAGCGACCACGTGAAACGCAGCGGCTTCCCGGATATGGCCGCGGAGAAATTGGCTGTCTTGGACCAGCTGATTATCGGCTGCAAGTCCGACGCCCTTCGGCGAAAACTGCTGGAGATCGATGGCCTCGACTCCGACAAAGCTCTGAAAGCAGCCCGCGCGTATGAGGCCAGCATCACCCATGTACTCGCCATCAAGGACGCCTCTCTGGGCTCTTCAGTGGCTTCACAGCAGGACGCCCACGTCGCTTCCCTGGCGTCAGCAGCACCCCAGCCTGCCCATGTGGATGCCCTCTCGGGGTCACAGCGCCACGGCTACGCAGCTGCACGCCAGCCCCAAGCCCAGTGTCCACAGTCTACCTCATCCGGTCTGACCTGCTACCGGTGTGGAAAGCCAGGCCATGCCACATGTGACGCTGCCAAGGGCCAGTTCTGTAGCCGCTGTGGCAAGCCAAACCATTTCGCTGCGGCATGCCGCGCCTCGGACTCCGCCATCCAGGCCCGCACGTTCAGGGAACGCCGTCCCCACCAACACGCTGACCAGCACGCTGTCAACAGCGGCCACCATGCCATTCATTCTTTAGAGATTGGCGCAGAGCTGTTTTCTACCGACTCTCCGCCTCGCCCATCTACGGCACCCTGCCGTGAGGATGCCCGGCGCACCGTGCACGTCAACGGCATACCCCTGACTGTCTTGGTGGATAGTGGTGCCAGTCACAATATCATCAATACTGATGACCTGGCAAAGGTTGCCCCTGGTGCAGCACTTCAGCAAACGGATGTGCAAATCTTTGCTTACGGCTCAACTTCACCTCTTCCTCTTCTGGGTAGCATCCCCCTCTGTGTTTCCTCCGCTACCATGAGTTCGACGGCAACATTCCTCGTTGTCGCACACGCGCCACGTACCGCTGCTATCGTTGGCCGCGAGACCGCCATGCGTTTTGGCCTCATCCAGCTGGTCCACAGCATCGAAAGTCCGCAACTGCCAGACGACCTTGCTGAGTACCACGACCGCTTCCAGGGCCTCGGCTGCATCAACGACGTAGAAGCCCATATCTACGTAGATGGCAACGCCCGCCCTGTCGCTCACGCACCATCCAAAGTGGCTGTCCACCTCCAGGAGGACGCGCTCGCTGAGCTCCATGAGCAGCTCGCATTGGATGTCATCGAGCCTGCCACTGGCCCCACCCCATGGGTTGCCCGAATGGTGGTCGTGCCGAAGCGCAAGGGCAAAGTGCGCCTCACGCAGGATTTCCGTGATGTCAATGCCGTTGCGGCCCGGGAACGCCATCCCATCCCCACGCTTGAGGAGATTACTTCCGACATGCCAGGGGCCACCGTGTTCACCGAGTTGGATATGAACAAGGCCTTCCACCAGATCTCACTGGCCGAGTCATCCCGTCTTTTCACCGTGTTCCACACACCCCTCGGCCTAATGCGGTGCAAGCGACTCGCCATGGGGTTGGCTTCAGCGTCTGAGATCCTCCAGCGGACCATGGACCGTGTCCTCGCGGGTCTCCCAGGTGTTCGCAGCGTGCACGACAATATATTCATCTACGGCGAGACGGCCCAAGTCCACGATGAGCGCCTGCACGCCTGCCTGCAACGCCTACGTGCCCACAATGTTACCCTCAACCTGGCGAAGTGCCAGTTTCGCCAAACCCGCCTGGCCTTCATGTCGACTATCTACAGTCGCCGGGGCACTCAGGCTGCACCACACCACAAAGAGAGCATTGCTGTTTTCGCCACACCCAAGTCAGCTTCCGATATCAAGAGTTTCCTGGGTTTGGCGACATTCATGCGCCATTACATCCCCGACATGGCCACCAAGACGGCACCCCTGCGGAAACTCCTTGGCAAGGGTCAGCAGTGGGATTGGTCACCCGAGGCTCAGGCAGCATTCGATGCCATCAAAGCCGACATAGCAGCTGATCGGGCCCTCGCCTACTTCGACCGTACCAAACACACTCACCTTTACGTCGATGCCTCACCCGTTGGCCTTGGCGCCATCCTCTGCCAGTCTCCCGAAGCAGTCGTCCAGGATCACTCCGAGCTGAAACCAGTCGCATTCGCAAGCCGCAGCCTGACCCCCACTGAGCAGCGTTATTCGCAAATGGAACGCGAAGCCCTCGGTGTGAAGTACGGCTGCTTGCGCTTCTCCCATTTCCTCAGCGGCGACCCCGGCTTCACGGTCCACACCGACCACAAGCCCCTTCTACAGCTGCTTCACCCGTCTTCACGACCTCCACCCTGCATTGAACGGATGGCTCTCAAGGTCCAAGACCTCCACTTCAAGCTGGTGTATGAACCTGGCCCTTCCAACCCAGCAGACGTCTTGAGTCGTCACCCTCAGCCACATCCTCCCCTGCCGAATGTTGGTGAGGAGGAGGACACCGCCTATATCAATGCCATCGCGCAGTCCTCTGTTCCCAACGCCCTCCTCTTGTCCGACATCCAAGGCACAACTCGAGCAGACTCAACGCTCCAGGCCGTGCTGCTGTCACTGCAGACGGGCATGTGGGACGACAAGGCAGTGGACATCCGCCCTTTCTACACGCAAAGGCATGAACTCTCCGCCGCCGACGGTCTCCTGCTCAAGGACCATCGTCTGGTGATTCCACTGTCTCTCCGAGAGCGGACACTTCAACTGGCCCACTCCAGCCACCAAGGCATGACACGGACCAAGCAACGACTGTACACGAAAGTCTGGTGGCCTGGCATGACGTCCGCTGCGGAATCCCTCTGCCGCCAATGCCTCTCCTGTCAGGCAAACACGCCAACAGGCCCATACAGGCCGGAATCCACACCGACCCCACCATCGACGGCGCCATGGCAACGGGTGTTTGTCGACCTGTATGGCCCCTTGCCAGGCGGAAGCACACTCTTGGTTGCGGTGGACCAACTGAGTCGCTACCCAGTCACTCACGTGTTCAACTCCACTCCCGCTACAGCTGGCGTACTTGCAGTGCTCCGCAGTGCGTTCGCAGCATTCGGCCTGCCAGAAGAAGTGGTCTCTGACAACGGCCCCCAGTTCCGCTCGGTGGAGTTCAACCGTTTCCTGGCCCAGATGGGCATCGCTCACCGTTGCACGCCTCCTCTCTGGCCCCAAGCCAATGGTGCAGTGGAGCGGATGAACCGCACGATCGGCAAGGTCCTCCGTGCTGCCCAACTGGATGGCCGAGATTTGCGTGCTGCACTTGACGAGTGGCTACTCGCATACCGCACCACTCCCCACCCCGCCACAGGCCTGCCGCCAGCTACCATCATGTTCGGCCGCAGCATCCGGGACACTCTCCCCAGCCTGTGCACGGCCCCAGCACCAGATGCGACCGTCACGGCGAACAAGGAGCATGCGTTCCGCGCCCGCCAATGCGAGGCGGCGAACCACCATCGCAGTGCGCAACCGGCTTCGACCATCACCCTCAAGCCGGGTCAACAAGTTCTGCGCAAGAACGAACGGCAGCACAACAAGCTCGACTCAATCTGGGATCCAAACCCATGGACTGTGGACGAGATGACGGGCTCCACCGTGGTCATCACCCATCCAGTCACAGGCCAGCGGGTCTCTAGGCATGTGTCATTTATGAAGCCGGCTCCCGCTATCGTGGTTCATCCTCCGTCGCCCGAGCCTCCACTACCTACCCCGCCGCCACCACCGACAACACCACCCCTGCCCCACCGGCGGCGTCAGCAGCCACCGCGCTCGGCCAAGGCGGTCCACAAATATTTCCAAACAGCACGCGCCACCTGATGTATGTGTACATCAAGTCCACCCTGAATCTCAGACTGGCTTCAGTTTTTTCCCTTTTATCCTTTGTGTGACTGTTTACCTGCTCCGCCTTTTCTATCTGTAGCATAGGGAGAGGGACAGCCTGACATCAAGTCATTTATCCATGCCTCGTGTTTTCAGTTTTCAGTTTTCCACTTTTCACCCTACGTTTTTTCATCTGTGCTTGGGAGAGATGTAGTGTTCACGTGTTCCTACACGCTGTGGCATTCCTTGGCCACTCCAGACATTCATGATGCATGTAGCATGTGCCGTTTCCCGCGCGCGCGTGAAACGGACTTCGCGGCTTTTAGTTGCTGTGCATGGTTTGACTCTGGACTCTGGTTGTTTTGGACTGAAGAAGAAACGATACTACACCGTGCAATTACTCCTTGCCACATTTGAGGCCAGAAAAGTCCAAGAACAGGGAAATATAAATTCAGCCAGGTTTTACAAAATTAGGACAGGTATGCCATGGCAAAATGTATGGAGAAGAAAATCCTAAACCCTGATTTTTGATATTTAAAGTGGGTTTTTGATCCTCAATTCGGCCCAAATCCGACTTTCAAAAGCCAGCGATATAGGTTTCCGATGAATGGACTGTAGTATGTTCCCCTGGTACACTGCTGTGTTCCAATTTTGTTGTTGTGGTTGTTTTTTTGTTGTATATTTTTATAATTATTTTTCTTGCTGCCTCGTTGAGACCTGCGTTGTTCCTATGCTAGGAGAATATCTTTACAGTAAACCTGGTTTAAGCGACCTCTAGCTCGTTTAAGAGAGCACCTGCTCATAATGACTGTTTTCCGTGCACGGACAGTTCTACACAGACACTGTGGGACCTGGTTCTAAAGACCACCTGGCTTTAACGACCGCTTTCCCTTGCACCGTGGGGTGGTCGCTTAAGGATAGTTTTCTTTTGTCAACATGCTCCGGCTCTACAATGTTGGCACTTTAAAACTAGTACTAGTACCACTGCCGTGGACATGGAAACCCGGTCGATTGACCGGGGCCGGCGCCCTCAGGGCGTACTGAACGTTGCGTGCAGAGTGCACAATCATATTGATCCGATGCGACCGTACGAGTTGTACCAGCGGGCTGCAGCACATAAATGCCTGTGTGTGGATCTACCGCTTATCCACGGCTGCATGGCCAGCGCCCTGGGGCCGCTAGACGTGCGACCGGATTTCCATGTCCACGACAGTAGTACCGCAGCCTCACCGCGCACGTTGTCATGACTACATGCACCATTACAGCAGTGAGCACCCATAGGCGGCGAGAGTGTGGAGCTGTGATCTTGCCTATTGGCCGGATTGCCGGAGCGCTGTCAGAGTTCTACATAACGGCACGACTCGTACTGCGGTGGGATCTGGAAGCCGGCAACTGATATTCGTGCCTGAGAGTGAGCAACGATTCGCCTATGCACATCTGTTTCTCGCTTCCGTAACCTTGTATTGGCACATTTAGGGTACCCTGTAAGAAGGCACTCTTGGTGACACCTGGTGTAAGCGACCTTCTGTTTATAGGGTATTCACACGAAGTGAAAATGAACGAAAACACGTTTGCGTAAAAGTGGACAAGCTGCCCATCGGATTCACACGGACAACAGACCCGTGCAAATCTCGCATGCGTCTGTGTACTCATGTACATCAGCACCATGCTCAAGTACTTTCGCTGTTTTTACACGAGCTCAAAGGACAAACTTGGGCGTAAGACCCCCGAGCAAGTTTATCAAGATTTTGCACGCGCTTGGGTCACACGAGTAAAAAGAGTGAGTTTGCGTGTCGTGTGAATCCCCTATTAAGCGACCATGTAAGTTATCTCTGCACTTGAGTAGCAATGGAGGCTGGTTTCCACAAAAAATCGTGCACTGTCCTGTAAAAATCGATGTACTACCGAAACGGGTAGAACTGCGCCCGTAAGCTACCATCTACCGTCTTCGCTTTCCAACATCCACTCTACTCTACAGGTAGACGAGAACGAACTCAGATTATTCACCAATAATTAAAAGAGTCTATGGATGCGCTGTGCTACATACAGCTTCGTCCATTCTACTGTTGGTCGCGATACACACGCCGTTAGATTCCGCTCTACTCATTCCGAAGCGGAGGCTGAACTTCAGATTCTTCCGGTACACACTTGACGCTCACATCCTTGGCAGATATCTGCTGCATGCACACTGCCCGATTTGGACAAAGATTTGTCTATTCCCAAAATCTGGGTCGGGAACGTGTAATGGAACGCGTCTAATGTCTGTACGAGTGTATTTTATTTTCAGCACACCCAACTCGCACCACACGAACAGTGAAAATTTAGACAGTTTACTGTACGTGGTGTAGCCAAGGCCTGTTCGTGTGTTGCGAGTTGGGTGTACTGAAAATATGACAAGGCTACACAGGAGTTCGAAGTTCTTCAAAAAGTGTATTTTATGTTATAATTATTTAAAAAAAAGAGCAACCATCAGCATGCATTTACCTTGCCATGTTCAGCCATCCAGTCAGAGAGTGACTGGCGACATGTCGAATTCCTAGCACGAATCGATAGCCCCACGTGTCATCGAATGTTGGCCATATCAGAGGCAAGCCTGAAAGCAGCCGTACATGGCAGCGAGGGCACGTCCTGAAAGGTGGGCTGCATCACCGCCATAGCTGTCGCAGCGCGTTCCGGAGTGTCAGCATTTGAACAAATGCCCTTCCAAAAATGTATCCACTATTGCCGAACTGTGTGTCGTAGTGGATCGAGCTTCGCCAGTTGATTAAAATAATTGACACTTGACTGACGCCCGGCCTCCATCCAGACCACACGGGAAGTCTATCGTATCCGGCACTCGGCAAACCTGCCAGAATGCACAGCTTCTTGCTCCAAAGGCAGTGTTCCTAGGAATTTACACCTCGCCAGTCTAGCTTGAGTGGGCTAATGTTGTGCAATGGCTTGTGAGCTCCGAGAGCACAGCATTTTGTAGTGCTTTCCGAGCCAAAAGATCACCAGCGATACCAACTTACAGTGACGTTGCATTTCCAGCGCGACAAACACATTCCGAACACAAGCGTGAGTCATTGTCGGCTGTGAAGGTGCACCTCCATAATAGTCGCCACGGACTCACGCTTAACTAAAATTTGATGTGCTCTCCTTTCGCAACCGTTCAATCTGGAATTATATCCAATTTCTGCGAATTATTTTTGCTGGGAATGGCAGACACGCAACCACCATGCAGCGACTGGAGTAAATGGCCCAAGGGCCTGAGAAAAAAATTAACACCAGACGTGGTAGGTCTAAGTAGTTGCACCTTGGTGTATTAATTTGGAAGCCTTGTACATTCATAAGTTGGGTTCTAAATTAGGTGTTCCGAAGAAGAACGTGTTGGATTTGCAGTTGTTTGCCAACAGTGGTCGTGAATGTTTCACGGAGAGTTCTTGAGGTGTAGTGTGTTCCTTTCTCTCCTTCCTTTGTTCTTTTTCTTTCATTATTGCTACTGCTGTTGGTCTCTGCTGGTGTTCTATTCTTTCTTTTCCCTCTTCTTTTAGCACACCTCGTTGAGTGTAGGGCTGAAACGAATGCTCAATGAAGCGAACCCCACCACCCTACGCTATCATATTGGGCTATGATTCCGTTTGACTTTGCGAAGTAAAATATAGAATACAACACAATACAATTCGCTAGGTTTTTTTAATTAAGCCATGCAACTCTGCATTATTGACCCGAAATGAATCGGCCAACCTCCAATGTTCTACCACCAGCACAGCGGCCCTTGAAATGCAATCTGACTTTCCGTCCTGGCTTGACGACGGGAGCAGAGAGGCTTTGCCGAGTTGCCCTCGGCGTATGTTTGCCCTCCGACATCCAGGCACCTCCATGATGGTGCCAGATTACCATCGTGAAAGTCACATTGTTGGTGCTAGAGGTGCAGCCCCTTCGTGGTGCCGAAAGGCGAAACCGCTACGTGCGTGTCAACAATACCAGGAGTCCAGGACTGACTCGGAAGTCGATCGGAGGAGAGAGAGTTAACCCAGTCATTCAGGACATACCTCATCCTACTCCACTTTCGAAATTGTTGCCCGGGCCCTTCGTGGTGCCAAAACCATCACCTGCGTGTCAGGACTGAAGTAACTAGTTTTGTGCAGCGGGCCTGCACTGGGGTTGTGTAGGAAAGTCTCATCTGTCTTGACAAGTCATTATTTTACGACTTCCAGGGCATACGGCACGCAATGGCCGAGTGGAGGACAAAATCACCTCGTTCGGGACCTTCCATTCACTTTTCGAAGTGTTTTTTTTTAGATTTCATGTCTGTATTGCCCCCGCTATGACTCTGTGGTGTCAAATTGATGTGCGCTAAAAGTCGGAACGAAACTTTTTTTGAAGCACTTTTTTCAGCCCTGGCCCCCGTACTATACGGAAAAAGTTCAACTCGGAAACGGCTAAAATACGGTACAACCTCGAGGTTTACCGAGCTGAAAATCACAGGGTACGTAGTGGTTGTAACACTGAATCGAATGGTCTTGGTCCGAAGAAGCTGCGACAAACGGTTCCCCAATCGAACGCGCTCCAAATATGGCCGTTTTGTACACATCTAGATAGTGTGGCTACCTGGCTGCACGCTGTGACGTCATCACCTGGATTTGGGTGAGGCGCGCTCAAATTCGCACATGTTCGATTGGGCGTATCTGACGAACCATAGGCCGCAGCCTCCTCGGACAAAGACCATTCAACCCAGCGCCCCGAACTCTACGGACTGTGAAATTTAAATTTTTCACCGAACTTCCCCTTTGAAGAGAATATTTTCGTTGGATAGAATGACTTCCACCACTCTTCTATACAGTCATACAAACGTGCACGCCCTTGAGAAACGCCTCAACTTCAAAACCTATGTTTTTGTTTACCGCTGCCTGAATGGACTTGCTAGTCCTCTTCTGCGAGACCGCTTTACCTTGCGCGCCCATGATGCTCGCACTGCAGCCACCATCCGTGGCCAAGTCTCTGCTGCTCTTGTTCTGCCCCCGCTAACACCCGATATGGCTTTCGTGCAATTTCTTATTTGGGCGCTGCCAGGTGGAATACACTTCCACCGGCTTGCCGCATGTCTAGTTCACCAGCTGAATTTCGCTCATCCATCAAATCATACCTAGGGT
>NC_088649.1:17643360-17768416 GCF_964019385.1 Sycon ciliatum | reverse complement strand
TTGTGCAAGTGTATGTGTGTGCATGTGTGTGCGTGTGCGTGTGAGCATGGGTGGGCATGTGTGTGTGCATTTGTGTGTGTGCGTGTGTGTGTGTGTGTGTGTGTGTGTGTGTGTGTATGCGTGTGTATGCGTGTGTATGTGTGTGTATGTGTGTGTGTGTGTGTGTGTGTGTGTGTGTGTGTGTGTGTGTGTGTGTGTGTGTGTGTGTGTGCGCGTGTGTATATGTGTGTGTGTTAGGGGTGAAAGTTGGCACTGAGATCCAGAGTTCGAGTACTCTAATTTTCTCCGATCGAATATTCAAGTACTAGTATTCGAGTATTCTTGATATCCCAAAAATCGCACACCAGCCGCCTCAAAAATCACACGATACAACCCTGATTGAACCGATTGGCAGTTCCTTTCTCGGGTGTATTGGTTGGTGGGTCATTTGGGCTCTCTCTACTCGTGAACAAATGTTCGCCACACAGTCTGCACATCAAAATCTGTTGACTGCTGCTCTGAAACTGCAGATTTCTGTGGTAAATGTACCATGTATGAGCGAGTACTCTGATTTATTCCGAGTACGATTATATTTGAAAAATCCAAACGAGTATTCGAATATTCGGTATAATTGTTTCACCCCATAGTGTTTGTGTGTATATGTATTTGTGTGTGTATGCGTGTGTGTGTGTGCGAGTCTGTGTGTGTGTTTTTGTGTGTGTGTGTGTGTATGTGACTTATCCAGTGAACGCCGTGTGTGGCAAAAAGTGCCAGGATTTCCGCCCAGACTACATGAAGATCTGTCCCAATGCGTTCTGCAAGGGAATTGTTGCCGCACACAGCTGTTTCGCAATTCCACGTGGTGAGTAGTGAGCTGTGCTCATGCATATTTTCTTTTATGAGCGTTAAAATTCCTCGCATTTTGTGAGTTTCTGCCATAACATCAAAGAGAGAGGGAGAGTGATTCACTTGCGAGTCTCTACAGTGCATTTCAGAACTATAGACGGGTTTTTGAAATATTTCAAATTTGGCTGGGACTTTTTGAGAATAGTTTTCGGAATATTGCTCAGGATCGCTCCACAATTACTCTCATATAGTTTCTAAAGGATTGGATAACAGACGCCCAAATTGGAAAAAATTATGCACAAAGTGATCACTGATTTTATGTGGTATAGATGCTGGCATAACGGTTTTTGCCTAGGTACGCGTCTATAGTTTTGAAATGGACTGTAAGGTCTCACTCTGTATACGTAAGTTGGCGCTTATGAGCAGTGCTCCTTCACACTGTCTGCATATCGCCCGTACGCTGTGCAGCTGACTCACCACCATAACTTCCTTCGCATAGCCTCTAACTTATTTATCGTAAAACTGGATTTGGATGATCCTCTGACATTGTTGGCCAGCGCTCTGCTCAAAGCGGGTTGGTCGGTTTGACTGCAAAGTATTCGCTAAAGAGTGAGACAGCAGCAGTGGCGGAAGGGAGCCTGTACTGCGCTAACAGGTGCGGCGATGGCTCTATGAACCACATTACAGCCAAGAAACCTGGCAGACACTCTGGGGTTACTGGGTGCTTAATATTTGCAGGGAGTTGACACTCCATAGGTCAGTGGTAAGAGCATCGCTGGCCTCAAGCGAAGGTCCCTGGTTCGAGTCCTTTTTGTGACAATCAATTTTCTTCAGATTTTTCCCATTTGCATCAGGGATTTGGTACGAGAAACATTGATTTTCGGCGGGAAGATTTGATTTCGGTACAAATTTTCAAAATAAAAAGGCATAGCGCGGGGAATATGACGTGCTTGCGATCGTAACCTAGGCAATGACGGCAAACACATAAGTTCATACTCCGGAACATTTCACTGCTCGAAAACGACGTATAAAAAATCTGTAGCACCTCTACGGATTTTGGCACGAAAAATCGTACTCCGGAACCTCTCTATAACCATATTTGCCGCAGTATAAGCTGCACTGGAGTACAAGTCGCACCCAGTTTTTGTTTGTCATGAATTGCGGACATCTGTCCGGTTTAATTTTTTTACTTGTGTTTATAGTGTGGCTTGTACCCCGGAAGATACGAAAGTTTTGTTGACGGATTTCCGTCTGGCTCATTCTTTGATGAATACCTGAGGAGCCATGCACCCTTTGGCTAGATATGCCAAAACTTAACAATTGATCCTAATTGTTTAAAAAATGTATAACTGGTGTCTCTGGTGCGTTTTCACTGCCCTTGCAAACTAGATCATCCGTTCACGGAATTCTGCCCGCAAATTGGAACCATCGTAGCCATGTTCAACAACACAGAAGCCACATTCCAAACGGCCCAAACAGCCTGCTCAAAAGCCAACCAGAAAGAAATTGGTCGCTTACCGGGTGCAGCAGAATTCGCAGATGGCTGCGTCCAGCGGCTCTTGAAGAAGGTCCGCCGATACTTCAATCTCGACTACACTCCCGTTGTATGGCTGGGACAAAGGGATTCAGAAGCAACTGCCTACGCCAGCAACAGCAACTCGTATTCGATAACCACCAAGAAACTCTACTACATGTGCAATTTCTAAGCTTGAGTGGTACCCATATTTTGTTGCTTGAAGAGTATTTTCTGATATTTGGAAAAGAAGATTTGTTTGGAGGGGATCGTTTTTGCTACTTACAGCCCATTCATTGGAAACTGGCACCATAACTTTTATGTGACTCTCTCACATAGTTGTAGATATTGTGAAAACAACAGTACACCCTGCATTGTGTGAACCATGCAATTTCTCCTTGCCACATTTGAGGCCAGAAAAGTCCAAGAACAGGGAAATATAAATTCAGCCAGGTTTTACAAAATTAAGACAGGTATGCCATGGCAAAATGTATGGAGAAGAAAATCCTAAACCCTGATTTTTGATATTTAAAGTGGGTTTTTGATCCTCAATTCGGCCCAAATCCGACTTTCAAAAGCCAGCGATATAGGTTTCCGATGAATGGACTGTAGTATGTTCCCCTGGTACACTGCTGTGTTCCAATTTTGTTTGAATTCTTTATTCTCACGATGGCACCATCGCCAATTTGTTGTTGTTGTGGTTGTTTTTTGTTGTTTATTTTTATAATTATTGTTCTTGCTGCCTCGTTGAGACCTGCGTTGTTCCTATGCTAGGAGAATATCTTATACAGTAAACCTGGTTTAAGCGACCTCTAGCTCGTTATAGAGAGCACCTGCTCATAATGACTGTTTTCCGTGCACGGACAGTTCTACACAGACACTGTGGGACCTGGTTCTAAAGGCCACCTGGCTTTAACGACCGCTTTCCCTTGCACCGTGGGGTGGTCGCTTAGGGATAGTTTTCTTTTGTCAACATGCTCCGGCTCTACAATGTTGGCACTTTAAAACTAGTACTAGTACCACTGCCGAGGACATGGAAATCCGGTCGATTGACCGGGGCCGGCGCCCTCAGGGCGTACTGAATGTTGCGTGCAGGATGCACAATCATATTGATCCGATGCGACCGTACCAGCGGGCTGCAGCGCATAAATGCATGTGTGTGCATCTACCGCTTATCCACGGCTGCATGGCCAGCGCCCTGGGGCCGCTAGACGTGCGACCGGATTTCCATGTCCACGACAGTAGTACCGCAGCCTCACCGCGCACGTTGTCATGACTACACGTGCCATTACAGCAGTGAGCACCCATAGGCGGCGAGAGCGTGGAGCTGTGATCTTCCCTATTGGCCGGATTGCCGGAGCGCTGTCAGAGTTTTACATAACTGTACGACTCGTACTGCGGTGGGATCTGAAAGCCGGCAACTGATATTCGTGCCTGAGAGTGAGCAACGATTCGCCTATGCACATTTGTTTCTCGCTTCCGTAACCTTGTATTGGCACATTTAGGGTACCCTGTACGAAGGCACTCTTGGTGACACCTGGTGTAAGCGACCTCTGGTTTATAGGGTATTCACACGAAGTGAAAATGAACGAAAACACGTTTGCGTAAAAGTGGACAAGCTGCCCACCAGATTCACACGGACAACAGACCCTGTGCAAATCTCGCATGCGTCTATGTACTCATGTACTTCAGTACCATACTCAAGTACTTTCGCTGTTTTACACGAGCTCAAAGGACAAACTAACTTGGGCGTAAGACCCCCGAGCAAGTTTATGAAGATTTTGCACGCGCTTGGGTCACACGAGTAAAAACAGTGAGTTTGCGTGTCGTGTGAATCCCCTATTAAGCGACCACCTGCTTTTAACGACCGTTTTCCCATACAGGGGCAGTTCTACACAGAAACTGCACTGGACACGGCGAGCACAAGCAGTTTAGGGGGGGGGGGGGGGGTCGTTTTTGATCTATAGGTTTGGGTAGAAACTTCTTCTTTCTGTGGAGGTGTTTTTTTCTACCCCGAAGAGCAGATTCTACTTTCCTCCACCCACTCTAGCAGGTTTGAGGTTGATAGAAGTACATGTAAGTTATCTCTGCACTTGAGTAGCAATGAAGGCTGGTTTCCACAAAAAACGTGCACCGTCCTGTAAAAATCGACGTTCTACCGAAACGGGTAGAACTGCGCCCGTAAGCTACCATCTACCGTCTTCGCTTTCCAACATCCACTCTACTCTACAGGTAGACGAGAACGAACTCAGATTATTCACCAATAGTTAAAAATAGTCTATGGATGCGCTGTGCTACATACACGGTTCCGTCCATTCTACTGTTGCTCGCGATGCATGCGCCGTTAGATTCCGCTCTACTCATTCCGAAGCGGAGGCTGAACTTCAGATTCTTCCGGTACACACTCGAAGCTCACATTCTTGGCAGATATCTGCTGCATGCACACTGCCCGATTTGGACAAAGATTTGTCTATTCCCTAAATCTGGGTCGGGAACGTGTAATGGAACGCGTCTAATGTCTGTACGAGTGTATTCTATTTTCAGCACACCCAACTCGCAACACACGGACAGTGAACATTTAGACAGTTTACTGTACGTGGTGCAGCCAAGGACTGTTCGTGTGGTGCGAGTTGGGTGTACTAAAAATATGACACGGCTACACAGGAGTTCGAAGTTCTTCAAAAAGTGTATTTTATGAAGTAGTGGTTGCGACTTCGGCGATGATTTGTAAGAAAGGTTTGCTCCCCACACCGGAGCTCGCGCTATCCCGCCGACTTTACTTGACACTTGACTGACTCACGACTGCCATCCAGAGCACACGAGAAGTCCATCGAACCTTCGACTCGGCAAACCTGCAAGAAAGCACCACTCCCTGCTCAATACACAGTGTTTCGGGGAATTCACCCCTCATCAGTTGAGCTTGAGTAGGCTGAGGAAGATTGTGCCTGAAGAGCACCACTTATATAGTGCTCTCCAGGCACAAACATCACCAGGGATACAAACTTACAGAGACGCTCCGCTTCCAGCGCGACAAACACCTCGTGAACACCAGATAGCAGCGTGAGTCAGTGTCGCTCCTGGACGGTGAGACAGACGTCGAGGACCCTCGGTCATTCGCAACGCTGTCACCTCCAAACCAACTAGTCGCAAGCCCGCGCTGGGCACAACAGTACGAAGTAGTGGTTGCGACTTCGGCGATGATTTGTAAGAAAGGTTTGCTCCCCACACCGGAGCTCGCGCTATTCCGCCGACTTTACTTGACACTTGACTGACTCACGACTGCCATCCAGAGCACACGAGAAGTCCATCGAACCTTCGACTCGGTATTGAGCAGGGAGTGGTGCTTTCTTGCAGGTTTGCCGAGTCGAAGGTTCGATGGACTTCGCGTGTGCTCTGGATGGCAGTCGTGAGTCAGTCAAGTGTCAAGTAAAGTCGGCGGAATAGCGCGAGCTCCGGTGTGGGGAGCAAACCTTTCTTAGTGTATTTTATGTTATATTAAAAAAAAAGAGCAAACATCAGCATGCATTTACCTTGTCATGTTCAGCCATCCGGTCAGAGAGTGACTGGCGACATGTCGAATTCCTAGCACGAATCGATAGCCCCACGTGTCATCGAATGTTGGCCATATCAGAGGCAAGCCTGAAAGCAGCCGTACATGGCAGCGAGGGCACGTCCTGAAAGGTGGGCTGCATCACCGCCATAGCTATAGGCTGTCGCAGCGCGTTCCGGAGTGTCAGCATTTGAACAAATGCCCTTCCAAAAATGTATCCACTATTGCCGAACTGTGTGTCGTAGTCGATCGAGCTTCGCCTGTTGATTAAAAGAATTGACACTTGACTGACGCCCGGCCTCCATCCAGACCACACGGGAAGTCTATCGTATCCGGCACTCGGCAAACCTGCCAGAATGCACCGCTTCTTGCTCCAAAGGCAGTGTTCCTGGGAATTTACACCTCGCCAGTCTAGCTTGAGTGGGCTAATGTTGTGCAACGGCTTGTGAGCTCCGAGAGCACAGCATTATGTAGTGCTTTCCGAGCCAAAATATCACCAGGCAGGGATACCAACTAACAGTGACGTTCCATTTCCAGCGCGACAAACACATTCCGAACACAAGCGTGAGTAATTGTCGGGTGTGAAGGTGCACCTCCATAATAGTCGCCACGGACTCACGCTAAACTAAAATTTGATGTGCTGTCCTTTCGCAACCGTTCAATCTGGAATTATATCCAATTTCTGCGAATTCTTTTTGCTGGGAATGGCAGACACGCAACCACCATGCAGCGACTGGAGTAAATGGCCCAAGGGCCTGAGAAAAAAATTAACACCAGACGTGGTAGGTCTAAGTAGTTGCACCTTGGTGTATTAATTTGGAAGCCTTGTACATTCATAAGTTGGGTTCTAAATTAGGTGTTCCGAAGAAGAACGTGTTGGATTTGCAGTTGTTTGCCAACAGTGGTCGTGAATGTTTCACGGAGAGTTCTTGAGGTGTAGTGTGTTCCTTTCTCTCCTTCCTTTGTTCTTTTTCTTTCATTATTGCTACTGCTGTTGGTCTCTGCTGGTGTTCTATTCTTTCTTTTCCCTCTTCTTTTAGCACACCTCGTTGAGTGTAGGGCTGAAACGAATGCTCAATGAAGCGAACCCCACCACCCTACGCTATCATATTGGGCTATGATTCCGTTTGACTTTGCGAAGTAAAATATAGAATACAACACAATACAATTCGCTAGGTTTTTTTAATTAAGCCATGCAACTCTGCATTATTGACCCGAAATGAATCGGCCAACCTCCAATGTTCTACCACCAGCACAGCGGCCCTTGAAATGCAATCTGACTTTCCGTCCTGGCTTGACGACGGGAGCAGAGAGGCTTTGCCGAGTTGCCCTCGGCGTATGTTTGCCCTCCGACATCCAGGCACCTCCATGATGGTGCCAGATTACCATCGTGAAAGTCACATTGTTGGTGCTAGAGGTGCAGCCCCTTCGTGGTGCCGAAAGGCGAAACCGCTACGTGCGTGTCAACAATACCAGGAGTCCAGGACTGACTCGGAAGTCGATCGGAGGAGAGAGAGTTAACCCAGTCATTCAGGACATACCTCATCCTACTCCACTTTCGAAATTGTTGCCCGGGCCCTTCGTGGTGCCAAAACCATCACCTGCGTGTCAGGACTGAAGTAACTAGTTTTGTGCAGCGGGCCTGCACTGGGGTTGTGTAGGAAAGTCTCATCTGTCTTGACAAGTCATTATTTTACGACTTCCAGGGCATACGGCACGCAATGGCCGAGTGGAGGACAAAATCACCTCGTTCGGGACCTTCCATTCACTTTTCGAAGTGGTTTTTTTTAGATTTCATGTCTGTATTGCCCCCGCTATGACTCTGTGGTGTCAAATTGATGTGCGCTAAAAGTCGGAACGAAACTTTTTTTGAAGCACTTTTTTCAGCCCTGGCCCCGTACTATACGGAAAAAGTTCAACTCGGAAACGGCTAAAATACGGTACAACCTCGAGGTTTACCGAGCTGAAAATCACAGAGTACGTAGTGGTTGTAACACTGAATCGAATGGTCTTGGTCCGAAGAAGCTGCGACAAACGGTTCCCCAATCGAACGCGCTCCAAATATGGCCGTTTTGTACACATCTAGATAGTGTGGCTACCTGGCTGCACGCTGTGACGTCATCACCTGGATTTGGGTGAGGCGCGCTCAAATTCGCACATGTTCGATTGGGGGTATCTGACGAACCATAGGCCGCAGCCTCCTCGGACAAAGACCATTCAACCCAGCGCCGCCCCGAACTCTACGGACTGTGAAATTTAAATTTTTCACCGAACTTCCCCTTTAAAGAGAATATTTTCGTTGGATAGAATGACTCCCACCACTCTTCTATACAGTCATACAAACTTGCACGCCCTTGAGAAACGCCTCAACTTCAAAACCTATGTTTTTGTTTACCGCTGCCTGAATGGACTTGCTAGTCCTCTTCTGCGAGACCGCTTTACCTTGCGCGCCCATGATGCTCGCACTGCAGCCACCATCCGTGGCCAAGTCTCTGCTGCTCTTGTTCTGCCCCCGCTAACACCCGATATGGCTTTCGTGCAATTTCTTATTTGGGCGCTGCCAGGTGGAATACACTTCCACCGGCTTGCCGCATGTCTAGTTCACCAGCTGAATTTCGCTCATCCATCAAATCATACCTAGGGTTTCCTGTAAAAGGCGCTGACGCCTGTTGGGAATTCCCTAGTAAAAGAAGAATAAATAATAATAATAATAACAATAATAATATAATAGCTATAAAGAGAACAAATTCTGCTGTCATCGCCACACTACAACAAAGTCATGAAGGTTTACCAAAATCGATTTTCTTGTCACAATCATCAGTGGAAAGCCGTGACTGAAGAATAACCATGCCAAATCAATAATATTTATATACATTCAATAATGTGTTACGAGAACAAAACAAAGTGCTAAAAATAGAATGAGGGAAGGTGAGACAATAGAAGTAAAGTGAGAGCTAAGTGCAACAGGGGTGAGGAACTAATTGCAACGCTAGAACTATGTAGTGAGACAAACAAAAAGGAATTTAGTAAAAAAAATTGACGGGTTCGCGTACCGGGCAGGTCAAGGACAAGGAGTCGTACAACTCCCTGGTCAATAACCACCTTTCCGCTGCCCTGGGACGCCACCACCCCATGATCAGGCGTAAGATGTGGCTTTTTTAGTCCAAAAGAAAAGGAAAAAATATGAAAGAGGATGAAACAGCAAAAAGATTGCCAGGATAGAAAACATGGCCTGTAACACTCACTCAAGAGAGGCTTTGCACATATAATATAGTTTGCGCGTTGCCGGCCAGTAAGTGTTTCTGTTGCTGGCAAAATAACTGATGTTGCCTTGATAGTTATAAGATTGTCCCAACCACACGACGGGCGTGTAGTCAAGACTGTACTGCTGACGGACCTTGGCAAGCAGCCGCTGTACACAACCGTGTTTGAAATCATATGGCGTGACCATTGAGGTCGTGAGGCCTAGCGTGTCACACACGGCCTTGGCTTGCCAGAACGTTTTCTCCTTACTGCTGGCCATCCTAAGTACGTTATTAGTCTCGTGGCAGTGATCCCAAAGGTACGAACCTTGATCGCAAAGCAGGTGAAGCACACAACAAAGTAAACCGTTTTTAAAAAGAACGTCTTGTGTCACATCACAAAGAAGAATGATTTCAGTACACGGAAGGACCCTGAAATGATGCTGTTGCGGGAATGCAGGAAAACAAGTGTGGTCACGCACGGAGCGCAACCATCAAATACTCCGTGGTTCTTGGATGGTCAATTGGCGGTCAGACCAGACATTATTTGAGCGGGACTTTCAGCTGCAGACCATGTCTATATACACACGAGTATGCCACATTCCTACACCTCAGCAGTCATTGCACATAACACTTTCCTTTGAAGTTTTATTGTCTCATTCCATGTGTCCGGCCATTATTCTATCCCCCCCCCCCCTGTTATGCTACCTATTCAATATCGCACAAGTGGAGAACCCCTCGACAGGCTACCTGCCTCTGGGTCATCCCTCAAATAAAGATAATAATAATAATAACCATGTGGTTACCACTGCAAAAAAAGAGTGAAACAAGAATCAACAATCTGCAACTGCAACACTCAGTATTAGCTATAAGATGATTATAAACTGAAAATTTTCCCTTACAGAACGTACTGGAGGATGTACCCAGTGTGCTGACAGTGCTCAACACCGCGGAAGCAGAGCGTAATACGCAGAATAACAAGGACAATCAAGGCTTGTTTGCTGCTACTTCAAGTTTCATGCTCTCGCGAGCATCAGGCAACACCGAACTTACGAACTGCACCTTGACGACCATGACCAATCTCTCGCCCTCTCTCTCTCTCTCTCTCTCTCTCTCTCACTCTCTCTCTCTCTCTCTCTCTCTCTCTCTCTCTCACTCTCTCTCTCTCTCTCTCTCTCTCACTCTCTCTCACTCGCTCACTCGCTCACTCGCTCACTATCTCACTATCTCACTATCTCACTCGCTCACTCGCTCACTCGCTCACTCGCTCACTCGCTCACTCGCTCACTCGCTCACTCGCTCACTCTCTGTCTCTGTCTCTGTCTCTCAATCTCTCACTCTCTCACTCTCTCACTCTCTCACTCTCTCACTCTCTGTCTCTCTCTGTCTCTTTTGCGATAATGCTCCCGCTCTTCTCTCGAGAATAGCTCAACCCCCGACACACCAGCTCAGCACCACACGCCTCACCCGCCAGGCTGTACGACTATCCACCGCGCATCCCCATCAGTTACAGAATGTTCTTCCTACAAATTCCTGGAACAATGTGAGCCGAGCCTTTCCCCACTCCGTCATCCTCATTTGTAACCAGCTGCTTGCCTCTATCATTCCCCACCCATTCCACCTAAAGAACATCCATAAGTTCAAGACAGCAGCTTTTTATTTTTATTTTTTAGCTTATCACCTTATCACCATCTCAACTTATTCTTTTGCTCATTGAGCAACACATTCTTTTCATTTTCTTTCTCCATTTACATTGTAATGTGACACTGCCTAGCTCTGCTTCCTTCGTTCTTTTTACAAACTCTTCGCCTGTCCAGTCCCTTCATTGCTTACAGAGATTGGGTTGTTAACAATAACACGTACATGGCACTGTACTACTTACTGAGATCCATCGTAAAGCACTGGTGGTTGGCCACAGTTCCTTTGCAGAACGCATCAGGGCAGACTTTCAGATAATCCGGTCTCCAGGTGTTGCATGGTCGATTGCATACCGTATTAACTGGGCGAACAGGCAGTTACATAGGAGAGGTATTACATGCAGGCAGGCATAGTGGGATGGTCTAAGACCATGATTGAGAAACAGAGGGTACCAGGTTCAAGTCCTGCTTGGAAGCGGAAAGGTTTTTACAGCCGTGCTGCGACCCATAGTTAATTGGGAACTCGTGGCCTAGCACGATGAGAACATGGATGCAGTGAAAGGGATTTTCGGTCTTTGACCACTTTCCTGTGAGCTGATCTACTCACCTCCCACCGCTTTAGGAGCTGCATCTGCGCCTTGATCCTTGAAGGGTGGTGGCGTTCCTATGGGTGCAGGAAAACTCGGTTTCCAGCCGAGTCTCATGCGAACCGTGAAATCTTTTTTTATGTACAAGCAGGGCTGAGGTACTGGCATAAGCAAACCAGTTACCCAGCCGTACGTGTCATCTACGCATATGGATGACGTATTCCGGAGCATGAAGCACGGAGCAGTGTGGATGTTTGTCTGTGTGTGTGTGTGTGTGTGTGTTTGCCTGTGTGTGTTTCGATGCGTATAATTATTTGTGAAGAATAAACACATGCGACGTGAAAACTCGTACTGGGGACATGGCTGTTTGTTAAATTCCAGTAAACGATAATTTCTATATACCGGTATTTAACTCGGATGGAGAGCCAAGGATTAAAAAATAAAAACAGAAATAAAAAATAAAAAGAGCGGACCATAAGTTTAGAAGTTATCCGTTTTATCTAACAGAGAATGTCAGTAGCATATCGGTCAGTTTTGTGCTAAGTGCTAATTGTTGCACATTTTGACTCAACCGTATCCTACTTATTAATCTGTAGTATTGGACAAAACGGATAACTTGTAAACTTATGGTCCTCTCTTTTCTATAATTATATTATTTGAAGATTTAGGGGCCGTCATGTTCCAAAGCAGTATCGTTCAGATATTATACCTACAAAACTAGGGACCGGCGGATTCTGCTCGAAAAGGTGGCAGATTCTGCTCGAAAAGCAGTGAAATTGGTAGAACCATACAAACCTTATGGCGGGCAATTCCTCGAATTCTGCTCCAATTCTTTATCCACACACCAAACATGCATGAAACTTGCCAGAAAAAGTACCGAATTCTGCCAATTTTTCTGCCGGCAAAATCCGCTGGACCCTACACAAACACATCGTCTACTGTAGCCGGTATGCTGCTGTTGTTACAAACGGTAGTGGGGTTTATGCCGGACTTCGTACTGCATCTTCTATCCACTCACCAATAACAGAAGATAAGGGAGAGCCCCCAAACCTCTGGTTAAGGTCTGGAGAAAGTGTGTAACGATACGGCGTGGATTTGCTGGTGAGCGCTCTGCAGAGCCGGAAGTCGTCTATGAGCGGATTGCCTCGGAGTGCTATTGTCCTGGACAAACAAGAACAGAAATTGTTCGTTACAAAAGGTGTACAAGTTCTAAATCAAGCGATGCTGGTCTTGGCGAATACAGAGGACCCGCTGATGCGGCTACCATGGGCCTTCAGTGATGATCGAGGGTTTTTTTTAACGTATAAAGGAAAGGTTAGTGTGCTTTTCAACCCCCACCCACCTAACGGCTCTCTCTGCAGGTAAAACGAACTCCCAACAAAATCTTGATTCCAGTCTTCGGCGCCCAGAGGTGACTGAGCATTCTAAATGTTCATTCAGTAACAAAATTTCATGAGCTACAACTCCACAAGCCCACCCACGCGTAAACGAAAACCTTCGACCGCCCGGACCTTTTAAAAAGACATAGAATATGGGCGAAGAACCTTTAAAAGTTATGACAAGGAAACCGGCCTCGGTTCTAAAAAATTGATCACTTACGCTCCTGGGGGTAGTCCAGCAAACGTGTTAGGCGGTAGCAGTCGGATTTTGTTCTGATTCAATAACCTGAAGTGGGGAAATGGTGAAAGCAAAGTAGAAAATGCTGGAGGCCAGTTTACATATTAGACTCGCCCACTATTCGACAAAGAATGCCGTTAGTTAGTGACCGATCGCCAAGTCAGGCAATGCACAGTCAGATCCGCAGTGTTTCTAATGCTTCCTCGAGTACGTGTGGTCCGGTAAGCGTCGTCACGTCGGCTGACTGTCAAGTCAATCTACACAGAGAGCGAGTGTCAGCGCTCAGAACAGCCAGGGTTTGCGCATAATACGGGGGAAGTTGCAGTATAAGAAAGAAAAAGGACCAAGGAACTACACGTTACGTTACAATGTCCTCCAACACCACCAGTTACCAAACAGATACTAAACAATCCTTGGTCCTTTTTTCTTTCTTATGAATTAAGCCTCGGCTCTCCATCCAAGTTGCAGTATCAAAATATATTTCCATAATGTAATAGAACATGTGCAGACACTTAAAAAAATCTATTTTGTTACTATTATTCACAAACCCAACCCGCAAAATAAATAATTACGTGAACCAAAACAAACAGCTACTGAGTAGGGGCGACTTCCTTCTTTGGCATATTCCGATAACTCCTGAAGAAAGCCGATAATACTAAATTGTATACTTCACACACACGACTTTGCTGTTTTAACACTCCATGAAAGGACATCATACTTACAAAGAGCCAAGCTTAGGCAGATTGGAGAAGACTTTTGGCCCAACAGTTTCTATTTGACAGCTCGACAAATCGCTGTGCGGCAGAAGAAAGGACAATCAGAGGACGAAAACAAACAAATGTGGCATGGACCAAAGTACATGTACACGTACAGTCAACTTCGTTAATAACAACTTCGGATATAACGACAATTCGCGAATAACGACAGAATTTCCATACCCAGAGCAAAGTCCCATCCCACTGTAATACATGTTATAACGAGACTTCGGGTATAACGACACTTCGCGAATAAAGACACCTTTTTGACGCCGCACCGAGTGTCGTTATAAGCGAAGTTGACTGCATGAACTAGTAGACACTCCAGGAAAAATGGAGTAAAACCGAGTGAGGGAGCATTAGAGGTATAGCAAAACTGCCCACTCACTCACCACCACCAATACACTAAAACCTGGTTTAAGCGACCTCTCGTTTTAGAGACCACCTGCTCTTAACCGACCGTTTTTCCATGTACGGATAGTTCCACACAGACACTGTGGGACCTGGTTCTAAAGACCACCTGGCTTTAACGACCGCTTTTGCTTGCACCGTGGGGTGGTCGCTTAAACCAGGTTTTACTGTGTACATACGTGGTTGGAGGTAGGGATGGGAACTGGTGTAATGCATGTAATTGTGTTACACTATTTCCATGCTAGCAGTTCCACTGCATTTATGTACGCACCACTTACAGGTTAGTAATCTGGAGTGACGTGTCAAATGTTCCGTCAAGTAAATGTGGAATCACACTGTTCGATAAAGTTCTGCAGGGCGAACACAGGAAACATTTGAAGAAGAGGTAGACAGAAAAACAGATAGAGAAATACAGAAAGAGACAGACAGCACCAGAGCTAAATGCACAGGCAGAGACACCGAGAGAAGGGGGAAACAGAGAGACAGAGACGGAGAGAACGAGAGGGAGAGAGAGAGAGAGAGAGAGAGAGAGGAAGAGAGAGAGAGAGAAAGAGAGAGAGAGGAAGAGAGAGAGAGAGAAAGAGAGAGAGAGGAAGAGAGAGAGAGAGAGAGAGCCACTCAGCCATCATAAGTCTTCTGCCTGAGAGAGCTCTGTCCGGGTATCGAGCGTTAACATTGGAGCAGCAGAAGAAACCTACTTATAACTTACACATGACGGAGCTCTGCGAAGTGCGCGAATGTTTGGTTGTCATTGATGCGTAGCTGGTTGTTGTCCAAGTGCCTGCATACAGGAAAGGAATAATCAATAATATTGATTACAGTGCTCAATCTGCGGACAGACCTGTTTCATCCTTTGTGGACTCATGAGCGCAGCACCGAGGAAATGAGGCCGACCTGATAGCAATGAATAAATTAATAGATTTCCAAAGCCAGATTGAAACCAGGACCGAACGTACCTTGCCAGAGTGCTCAAACTGACAGGGCAGAGAGTTCTGCCGAACGCAAACGCACTGCCCTACATAATCATAATAAATTATGATTGTTATTAGTGTATGCCAGGAACATAAAGGCAGGTGCAGATGCACCTAGGGTACCCTGTAAAAAGACTCACAGTCTGTGGGGATTGCCGTAGTAAAATAATAAATACTACTTCTACTGTCTGTACTGCTAGATGCACTTATACACGCACAATAAGCAGATCCACACACATAACGTGGTCCCAGCGGCGACAAGTCAACATTTTCTTCACACTTTCAAACTCACGCTTCCAGTGAATCCACTGAGGCCTGTGGAATCACGCGGCTTTGTAGCTGTGTGAACTTTTGAGAAACAGAAAAGGAATTTTTTACTTACAAGTAGGCTGTTTGCTCTCTGTCGCCCTGGGGAATAGTTGGAAAGGATGTGTACCCACGAGAAGAGCAGTTGTACTGGAAGTACTGTTTTCCGAGAATGTAGACATTGCTTCGCAGACACGGCATCGCTGACTCGCCTCTGCTGCCGAATGCCAGTACAAGACCCAGCGTTATCGCCAGCTGCATCGTGTAGCTGAGTCCTCTTGGAGCTCTTCGTTCACCTTCATGAACAAAAAAAGAAAAAGGAATGTACTCACATGCAGAGCCAAGGTTTAAGTTATACAAAAGAGAAAAAAAAGGTTTGCTCCCCACACTGGAGCTCGCGCTATTCCACCGACTTTACTTGACACTTGTCGGCGGAATAGCGCGAGCTCCAGTGTGGGGAGCAAACCCTTTCTTACAAATCATCGCCGAAGTCGCAACCACTACTTCGTACAAAAGAGAAAGACCAAGGAGCTACAAGTTACGCTATACTGTCCACTAACACCACCAGTTACTAAACAATCAGCTCATGCGATAACATTGCACGACAGTTGGTTGTTAGTTGACCGTCGGTCAGTGTCGTGCAATGTTATCGCATGAGCTGATTGTTTAGTAACTGGTGGTGTTAGTGGACAGTATAGCGTAACTTGTAGTTTCTTGGTCTTTCTCTTTTGTATAAAAAAGAGACAAATAAAGCATTACAAGCACGGCGAGTATCCTGCGTATGGAGAGGATTGGTAGACAAACTCGCATAAATACAAGCCGACAGCCTGCGACCTGTTTGAGGATTGGTAGACAAACTCGCATAAATACAAGCCGACAGCCTGCGACCTGTTTGAGGATTGGTAGACAAACTCGCATAAATACAAGCCGATAGCCTGCGACCTGTTTTCTCTTTGCAGCGACTCCAATTCTTCAAGCAGTAGGCGCCGCACAAGCATGTAAAACGAATAATTTTAAATAGAACCTGATTTGCGTGACCTAGATCTAACTCTTCAGGGCTGTATTGGACAGTGTTTTTTTGTTTTTGTTTTTACTAAAATTCACGTGTGTCCATTTTCTTATTTGTCAAGCATCCCTATGGTTCTGGGACAGTCCTGATATCGAGTCGTTAATATTAACCCGTTGTCCCGCCCACCGACCAGATATGCCCTGTTTTTGTTTCCTATATCGTCGTGAAAGAAGGACAGTAAAACCTGGTTTAAGCGACCAGCCCACGGTGCAAGGAAAAGCGGTCGTTAAAGCCAGGTGGTTTGTAGAACCAGGTCCCACAGCGTCTATGTAGAACTCTCCGTGCATGGAACAACGGTCGTTAAGATCAGGTGGTCTCTAAAACGAGAGGTCGCTTAAACCAGGTTTTCCTGTATTCTGAAACCAAGTCGTCCTGAAAGTGGAACATTTCGTAATAAAAATTGAAAAGATGTGAAACGTCGCACATTCAGCTACGTGTACATGTACATGTACAAGCACAGCAGGCACAGCAGCCAGCCGCACGACTGGGTGTAATCTACGAGTATGAGTTCATGTATTGATGGAGCGAGCTTAGCTGAGCGTGCAATCTTGGTACTTCTGATTTTTGTTGCTAGACATAATGTGATGATTGATGACACATAAATTGATGTTGCTGTTTTTGTTTTTTGTTTTTTCTTCTTTTGGTTTCCCGGTCTCGGGGCCTTCTATTCGGTACTCTTTGTAGTTGTACGTACTTCTGTACTGTTGAGCTATCCGAATTCAAATAAACACTAACAAATAAATTTAAAAAACATACATGTAGCTGGTGACAGAAATCCAACGGTGTGTTTAAATAATCGCTGGGCGCTGTGCAGCCCTATCACTACACACACTGTTCCGTTATTCGGTCACAATGCAAACAATAATTACTGTAAAAGCAGATATTTTCGGTGGTGTAATACTTTCGGTATTCTCCAAAATCGGCGGTTCGGTGGAGAGAAATTTTCGGTAAAACCCGTTTTCCAGGTAAGTGTACTAGTACTAAATGTACACCGTACAGGTTGTACGGACATTTTCGATGTGTTTTAATTTCGGTAAAAATTGTCGGCACCGAAGTTACCGAAAACAAAACACCACCGAAAATTTCTGCTTTTACAGTATTATCACTGTGTTGGGATTTCACTAGCTACAGTGCATTTCAAAACTATAGACGCGTAGGGTTTTTGAAATATTTCAAATTTGGCTGGAACTTTTTGAGAATAGTTTTCGGAATATTGCTCAGGATCGCTCCACAATTACTCTCATTATAGTTTCTAAAGGATTGGATAACAGACGCCCAATTTGGAAAAATTTATGCACAAAGTGATCACAGATTTTATGCGGTATAGATGCTGGCATAACGGTTTTTGCCTAGGTACGCGTCTATAGTTTTTAAATGGACTGTAAAACTGTACATGTACATACCGGGGACAGTCAAACAGAGCACCGAAGGGTTACGGCTGTAACTTGCTCAGAGTTTCTTGCACAACTGTACAGTCATAGACTAATAATAATGGTGGGTATCCTGGTACAGTAAAACCTGGTGTAAGCGACCTCTGTGTTTAGCGACCACCTACTCTTAACGACCGTTTTCCATGCACCGACAGTTCTACACAGACAAGTGTAGGACCTGGTTCTAAAGACCACCTGGCTTTAACGACCGCTTTTGCTTGTTGGTCGCTTAAACCAGGTTTTACTGTACCGTACTGGCAATATATGTTGCCGCAGTGAGGCCATGAAGCGTTACATTGGCACATGTTTGCCGCACGCAGGGCGTTACATGCAAAGTCGCACATGAGCCGTTACACAGGTTTCTATATTGCCGCAGTCCTTTTTTTGCTATTGCAGGACTTCCTGCTGCGTCCAGTTTTGAACTTTTCACCACGCGGTACACGTGCTTTCACAGTTTTCAGCCTTTTTTGCAATGAAAAGATCGCCGCACCCCGCCGGACGCGCGTTACGAACTCAACGAAAATTTGTCGCACTAGCCTGGTCGCGCGTTACGCCGCACCCCCCCCCCCCTGCGTTACGCGTTACGCGGCAACATATATTGCCAGTACGGTATTTGTATCTTTGAGGTGTGCGCTGCACATTCCTGATAGTGTTCACGATCAACCCTCACTTATGTCCTTACCACCGCGTCACACCGCGCAATCACGGACTTGGATCGATCTGAGTGACACTAATCGACACCTCAGCAAAAGTCCAAACTACTACTAGTACTAGTACCCACTCAGCACCATGGTCCCACTGATAGACCGTCACGTTTTTGTATGTGGCGCGTGCTGTTGCCCCCCCCCCCCCCATCCACTAGCACAGTGTTGGCAACTGAACTATGACGTGGCTGTATGACGTAGCGAGATAGACAAGGTCACCATTCACTTGTGCCTGAGAGATTAAAAGGTATAAGTCTGACACACAAACTAGGAGTTGAGCTGCGAACCCCTGAGCACTGTGAGCAGGGCAGCTTAGTTCTAAATGTACCAGGAAGTCGTACATATAATTTTCTTAGCAGGTACAATTCAGACAGTTGTTCAAATTTTGAACAGCAATGTTTGTCAAATTACACCTGCTTGATGAATGCATCTTTCCTTCTCTGAGCCGTTCTATGTTTATGTAAACATATAACGCAACGCCAAAGCAAAACTAAATACATTTGATAGAGTTCAACCGGGAAGGAATTTTTCATAAATCGAAATTCCCCATATTTTGGAAATGTTTCGATTCGATCAATATACAAAGCCGAGCCCAGAGCCCCTACACGTTGTACAGAAAGTTTTACAAAATGGCGCATGCGACCAGGGGCAAAAATGATGCACATGAAACACTAAGATGATGGCCTCTGCTTTGCAATACTAGTGGCAACATCAGTGATAACAAGCCCCACCACCCATTTTGTTTTTTGCCTTGTTCATGCATACATAAGAGAGAGAGAGAGAGATCGAGAGAGAGATCGAGAGAGAGATCGAGGGAGAGAGATATAGATAGATAGATAGATTGAGAGAGAGAGAGAAAGAGAGTGAGAGTGTGTGTGTGAGAGAGAGAGAGAGAGAGAGAGAGAGAGAGAGAGAGAGAGAGAGAGAGAGAGAGAGAGAGAGAGAGAGAGAGAGAGAGAGAGAAAGAGAGAGAGTGAGAGTGTGTGTGTGCGAGAGAGAGAGAGAGAGAGAGAGAGAGAGAGAGAGAGAGAGAGAGAGAGAGAGAGAGAGAGAGAGAGAGAGAGAGCGACAAGGACAGAGACAGAGAGAAAGAAAGGCCTTCATAATAAAATAACGTACCTCTAGTCTCCATCATGTCTAGTGTGGAGGAACAGGTGTCTTCAATTCACCGCTGGGGCAAGTTATGAACCAGCCCTGACCTGACCGGAACTGGTAGAATCTGCAGAGGTACGAAGCGACTGTCAAAAAGGTGTTCTACGCATCTATTGTATGCATGTTACCCTGCTCAATTTAGTTCCAATCTGCCATCTGGACGACCTACGAATAATATATATAATTATGTAGCGTATAGCGTATCCCCGTACGTTAGCATATCCCGTATGTTACTGTATTCCCGTACGTTAGCATATCCCCGTACTGTATTCCCATACGTTAGCGTATCCCCGTACATTAGCGCACGGTGTCTGCCTTTGTATTAAAGCTGCTGCTCACGATTCTTTTATTGCCAGTTAGTTCATTTAGTAGCCAGTCAGTTAATTTAGTAGCCAGTCAGTTAATTTAGTAGCCAGTTAGTTAATTTAGTTGCCAATCAGTTAATTTCGTTGCCAGTACATTTCAATTGCCAATTACAGTGTGTTCACTGAGACCCTTGTGCGTTCTTGCCTCCGAGAGACTGCGGCCCGCTACAATTATAACCCATTGCATTCTTGCCAGCTGCAGACTCTGGAAGCGTTGCGTAGAGCTACGGATGCTATCTCCAGTTCATAGTCGCCCCGCACTTCTGACAAGAACGAGCTTTCCGTGGACGAATCCCCGCACTGCAGGTACTCAGTATCCGACGTAGATTGACTTGTTTTGCAGGCTTGCAGTTCAACTCGGGGAGTCAGGGAGACAATAGGGAAGGTTAAGTCTCACGTAACGGATACCGGACCGTGGATGATACACGTAAAGTTCATGCAATGGACCCACGTTCGCAATGTTGTCTTTAGCCACATGGAACAAACAAAACTGCGGCAAGAAGCGAAAGGTCCTAACTTGGTGAAAGACGAAGCTTCGAATCTCATAGAGTATTTTGATTTCGTGCTTCGAAACCTCTTCACCTGAGCACCATCACAGCTTGCACAATACACTCCATTCTGATTTTCACCCACTTTCTGGCGGAACGTGGTCGAGCCTCCATGCACGGTATGTCGTGAACCAGAAAACGTCAGTACGTGGGTCACTGAGTATCAGGTGGTAAAAACAAAAGTAAATTACCGTGTCTGTTCCCGAAGGCAACTCACGACGGCCGCAAAATTCCGGTAAACCCTAGCGGCAGGTGCAGCGCCCAAAGGTGGGGGTGAGTTGACAAGTCTCACAACCACTGGCACAAGTGCCGAGAACGACCCCATTAGCTGCATCAATGTACCCCTTGTGCCTGGCCACAAGTTCCCAGTTGACTGTGGGTAGCAGCACGGCTGGAAAAACCGCTCCCAGGCAGGACTTGAACCAGGTACCTCTCGTATCTCAATCTAATGGGGTCGGTCTCGGCACTTGTGCCAGTGGTTGTGAGACTTATCCACTCACCCCCACCGTTAGGCGCTGCATCTGCCGCTAAGGTTTACCGGGTGTTATAGTCCATCGGCCAAGTCTCAAAATCGAAAGTGGTGATGCATTGAGCTTCCAAGTAAACGCGACCATACCCAGCACGTAGAGAATATATCAGAGAACACTATTCCGTTTGTTGGACGTGCCGAATTCAGTGCTGAGAAGGCACTGGAGCCACACAGGAACTTATGATCGAGCATGACCACAGACTTGAAATACAGGGTCCGGCTTTTTCCAGCCGTGCTGCTACCCACAGTCCACTGGGAACTTGTGGCCAGGCACAAGGGGTACATGGATGCAGCTAATGGGGTCGTTTTCGGCACTTGTGCCAGTGGTTGTGAGACTTATCCACTCACCCCCAGTGCCTTCTCAGCATTGTTGGCGGGTAAGCACCTGGATCGTGTCCAAGTACTGCGGTTCTGGTGGCTTGAGGGATGTATGGGTGCTCGCCGTGCGCCCCTGCCGGCAATCTGCTAGTGAAGCTTGGTACCTACTGTGTCCGGGAGATTTTCATCCAGAAGCTGATCTTCCTAGGCTGGAGCTGCTGCTACTCCTGTGCTAGCCCTCAACCACTGGCGCTCCTACTCGGCTCCAGTGTGGGCCATTACCTACCCTGCCCGATTTCGCACTGTTGCTATTCCACACCGTCAGCATTTAACCGTGAGGTCAGACCTTGATCCCTCTCGTCTGCCTCTCTCTCATACACAGATGTGCGGGCATACACACAAACGCACATGCAGACACACGCACATGCGCACACTGTGACACACACATACACATAGCCAAATTCTCTGTGTTTGGTGATCATCATCTGTTTTCTGATGGGCAAGCTCACCTCTGATGCCGATTACTTCCTTGCTTACACCCGGTCTGCTATTAGACCAGTCTGCTCTCCCTTCACTCGTTTCTAAATCCTACTTGGAGCAGTAAGGCTGTGTCACTGCTCCTATCGGTACTGATGTCATTGTTGTGCAAGCAATATCATCGTCATTGGTGGTAATTTTCCACCATGCATGAATCATTAACAATCATCATCTATGTGTCACGGCCCAACCATCCTCGTAACTCCCCTCATTGTGACTAGTGCTGTACCGTTGAAACCTACTTTGCTTCCGTGTATATTCTCTCCAAAGCTCCTTTGTTGCATAGTGATCCGACGCAATGCGCTATCGGGCAATATGGATAAGGTAAGTACAGTAGTGGATAGGTGCGGATAAGTCATCCGTCGTTGCCAATTTGCCGCATGCAGCATGATTGTGCAGCAGGAAGGCACCACATGTCGACTACTACTTACATGTAAACTGTACAGCATTGTGTGCTTACATGCATCTACGGCCATGTGGATGCAATTGAGTCTCACATACATGTACATGAAATATTGCTTGTAGTGCGGCATCAGGTGTTAACATACAATGGCTAAATATTTTCCTCGCAATAATGACCGTATTCACCACAAGTGTGTTTATGTCCAGAGCCAACTCAAGTCCTGCATTATTTATGACCATGACAACAAGTACTTATGGCTGAAATTCTTCTATGACAGGCATGAACACTTGCCTTACAATTTTTCGTGATTGTACGAAGTACATATTCGCTGTTGCATCAATTTTGCACCATTTACGTTGTAGTGCCACTAGTGGTATCACCTGCATGCGTATTGAGTCAAACAAGGTTACCTCTATATAATAATTATGCTTATCGTGGCTATCAAGAGCTTCGATGCAAATTCCCAGCTGACGAATGGTGTCCAGCTCGTGTGCAGCTCAGCTGGCACTCACAACTCATAATAATTGCGTTCTAGACGCCAGATGAGAATGATGTTTCAGCTACAATGTAGACAAAACGTCGATGTTCAAGAAAGCGGTCACTTCATTTTCTGTCCATCCTCAATAGCACGTTAAAGCAAATACGTCTGAAACACAGTAGCGACAATCCGACAGCGGCGACACGCCGTCTTCTCCGAATGAGCTTCTGCCGTTCTAATTCAGATTCCCCAAAAAATGTCCAAATAAATAATAGATTCCACCAAGCTCGCTAGAATCTTGCGAACCGTCAACATGGAGGCATTTCAAGTGTTCGAGCGTGCGTAGATTCTGCTCAGCGGCTCAAGAACATTCGCCACGCGAAAAAAGTCTTGAAAATAGTTATTGTGCCACGATAGTGATAATATTGTAACAACCACAAGACGGGTGTATAGTCAAGGTTGTACTGCTGACGGACCTTGGCAAGCAGCTGCTGTACACAACCGTACTTAAAATCATAATGTTAGTGTGGTCACAGGCAGAGTGTAACCATCGTGGATCCAGTGATGCTTGAACAGGAAATTGACGGTCGGAGAGAGAATTATAGCTGGTGCATGAAGTAGCGCATGGCACATAGATGATGACACAGCAACGACATAGCTCGATTGCGACGTACGTTTCGTCCCTGCTGGACTCATCAGGCAATCGTCTGCTTGGATGTCTTCACACGGAGCTTGACTCGGGAGAATGAAGTTGAAGACACCACTGCAGCTGTACTTATGGTTGATAAAATTTATCAACTATGGTGGTGAAGACACACCTGGCAATATGGCGGTAAACACACGCCTGCCAACACACGCTCTCTCAGCTGCAAAGTTCTGGCACAGAGCTCTCCTTCTCACCGCCACCACAACCATCAGTTCGCGCCTGGCGCCTCGTCGATGCATGATTGGCGGTATCCGACATAACAGGCTGGTACATCAAGTAGCCAGTCCAGCGGGGACGAAACGTACGTCGCAATCGAGCTATGTCGTTGCTGTGTCATCTTCTATGTGCCATGCGCTACTTGATGTACCAGCCTGCTATGTCAGATACCGCCAACCATGCATCGACTAGGCGCCGGGTGCGAACTGATGGTGGTGGTGGTGAGAAGGAGAGCTCTGTGCCAGAACTTTGCAGCTTAGAGAGCGTGTGTGGGCAGACGTGTGTTTACCGCCATATTGCCAGGTGTGTCTTCACCACCATAATCAACCATGTCGGGTGATGTTTGGTTTTTACAGACATTGCCTCTTAAAGCTCATATTGTGAGCCAAGGAAAAACTTTATAACATTAAAAATGTGGGCACAAGTTATGCGATCGAGTCCGCCAACTAAAGCAGATTTTGAACGGTGTGACGTTCATGCAGTCTCAGAATTCCTTGTCAGTTTTGTGCTAGATTGTGCATGTCTGACCGTTCAAAATCTGGTTTAGTTGGTGGACTCGATCGAATAACTTGTGCCCACATTTTCCATGTTACAAAAATTAATAATACTAATACTATTATGTGTGGAGACTGGAGAGTAGCATCTATAAATGTTCCCGTAAACCGGAGTTTGCGCCACTTGAGGGTACTCCGTGAAACTACGAGACCGGTAATAATGAAGGATGGCGAGGATGCCTCAATTCAAATATCGCGAGACGTCCGAAGGAGAGCTGAATTGATTTGCATGCAGTTACTATGGGTCCAATTTACAAAATTGCACACGAATATTGAGGCAATACAATGGCATCAACATCCGAGATTTCACACCTATCAGGCTTTAATGTGCATGCACAGAGTCGCAATACATTTCGCAAGCACGAGACATGTAGATGAACACATCTGAGCTGATCGCCTGTTGGTACCTGAACCGAGAGTACAAGTACTCTTTGTTGAACCTGTAGGATTCTTCACAGCGCAGTTCTGAAAGTCCCATAGCGGAAAAAACCCTGAAGTACTTTGATTGCAGAACGTTCGCACTTTTTCCGGATAGCAGCTTGGTTGAACACACACATACCAACGTACCATACACATAGTTATGGCAAGTGAAATCCGGCCTAAAGAACCGAAAGTAATGCAAAGGGTTCATGCGGCCCGTGACGCCCTCCGGTGCAAGTGGGTTCTTCACCCGTGCATGATGTAACGGGATGGAGAAGCCTAGTGCTACCTTTTGCTTGCACGTCGGATGCATCTAGCTACTGCTGGAGATTTGCTTTATGTGTTCATGTGCCCATTCGTCTACTTTGCAACTGGTGTTCAGTGCGGCAGGAGAAAGCAAGACGCCTATTCCTTTCAATTTCCCACGATGGGGACTGGAGGTACGTTATGCTGTTATGCTGCTCACTCTCCCTCACCCCACCCTCTCTCTCTATCTCTCTTTTTCACTCACTCTTTTTCACTCAATCTGTCTCTTTTTCTGTCTCTCTCTCTCTATATATTTATCTCTCTTTCTCAACCCTCTCTGTCTCTCTCTCTCTCTCTCTCTCTCTCTCTCTCTCTCTCTCTCTCTCTCTCTCTCTCTCTCTCTCTCTCTCTCTCTCTCTCTCTCTCTCTCTCTCCCTCTATCTCTCTCTCTCTCGTCCTCTCTTTGTGTCTCTGTCTCTGTCTCTCTCTCTATCCCTCTCTCTTTTTCTCTCTCTCAACACTACTAATCAGGGACCCACATCATCATGTTTGTGTGTGTGTGTGTGTGTGTGTGTGTGTGTGCGTCCCATATGGTGCAGTGGTATGTGCAGCGATTTCCAATCGATAGGTTGCGGGTTCGATTCCCGACGATTATGGTCACACACGTCTTTCTTCTCTTTCTCAGACTCTTCCTGACTTTTCTTTCATTCTCTTGGGTGGTTACCAACAGCCAGTGTATGCCGGAGTATGTGGTGTGGTGTGTGTGTAGAAAAAGAAAAAAAAAAAGAAAAAAATGGAAAATGAAAAATAGGGATTCACTGGCCAGAAAAAGTCACTTCAAACAGCTGTGTGGTGGATACCAGGCTAAAAATAGTGGCGGTCAATTCATCAGCCTTGCAAGCTGTTGAATGGTGTAATCCCAGCACAAGTTGCTATGTCTAACATAGCTGTTCGCTATCATCGCTCCCGCGATGGGCATGTCTGAGGTCTGAGGTGTGTGTGCGTACGCGCGCGTTTGGTTACACTCTAACAAACTAGTGAATGATTGGCAAATTCAGCTCTGCACATAGAAAACCCCCGGGGAATCGCCTCACAAGCCTTTGAAAGAGACTCGTTATCCACACCACACACATCGCCCCTACTCCCCTTTGTCTTGTTGTCCAGTGTCATTTCAGTTGTCCTCTTCCCCTGAGTATTAGTAGGGCTGTGTTTTCTTGTAAAAAAATATAAAATGAACACCAAAGACATACCCGCCACTGCATACTTGCTAGGTCCACCGTGACCCTATACGGGTACATGGAAAGAGGTGTGCATGCAGCCCTTGCGATGTACATACACACCGTTTTTCTTTTTCTTTTTAAATATGTTCTCATTTCCAGCCCAAAAAAAAAAGAAAAAAGAGAGACAATGGTACTGAAACTAGGAAAAACGTGACATCTACTGAGCAGGGGCTGAGCAGGGGCTAGCAGTGATGGTGGGGCATTGAACTTGTTGGTCAGTTGTTTTTGTTTGTTTGAAGTTTTATTTTTACATCGTAAACCAAACGGGCACTGATACCCAATATTATGATGGCGATAGAATAGAAAGTGTGGCTCGATAAAGCTGCACTTGGGAAAATGAGAAAACAGTCAATAGGAAGTGTATGGACCGGCAATTACAAGTCAAGTTCGAACGAATTAACAATCAGAGAGAAATAGGATTTTCAGTACCACATGGCCATTGGCGTCGGTATATTGCATGCGTATAAGCAACTCTGTAACGCCATTCGTTCCTCAATCTTCATTGGATTTGGCCTACGCGAAGACTAGCCAAGCGTGCTTGGTGATGTAATAAGCGAAAAATGCCGATGACAATAATAGTTACTATTTTGATGCGATCAGTCGAAATCAGTGGTTCAAAGGTAAGTGCAGGTACACTATCATGATGTCGGAGAGCTACGCCTAGGTCACATACAGTGGGTTTGGGGTGCAATCGTCGTTTAGCTGTTTCAGATCACTATTGAAATTATAAAATAGCTATGCTATGAATAGGATGAAGGCCGCAGACATCACGCAACTACGTTACTTGTTCGACATGTATGTGTGTTTTATAAGAATAGTATTATTGAAACCCAGAATCGATTTTCTCGTTCCTATCATCAGTGGGAAATTAGTAGATTATTTGTATTGAAATTATATTCATTATATTTATTACAGCGAAAAATAGCTGTAAATTATACTTCAAAGGCAGACGATCACCTCCTATTGTTTGGCATCTTCCTAATGACCATCTAAATACATGGCACGGTCACCATGACTTTTATGTTGTCTTTTTTTGTGTGTTCATGAAGGTACACGTAGAGCCGTGCAAAGACTCAGCCACACCATGCTGCTAGCCCTCGTGCTGGCTGTTGTACTTTGCTGCAGCAGCAGTAGAGCCTGGCCCATTGCATGCCTGCGAAGGAACGTGTTCGTTCCACTCAGAGAGGTCTTCCAGTACGATTGCTCTTCTCGCGGCTACGCATCGTTTCCACCTATTCCACAAAGCGACAGGGAGCAAACATACATTTTGTAAGTTATTTTCATTATTCACCGTGGGGATGGCAGTCTGGATGGCAGTCATGAGTCCGTCAAGTCAGAATTCAAGTCGGCAAGAAAATCGCGAGCTCCCATGTAGGGAGCAACGCACTCTTCCACCGTAGGGATAGTAGCCGTAAAATAGCTAGGGACAAAATTGAACTCACGCTCATGTCAAACAACAAAGTAGCAAACGTTCTGGAACTGAACCTTTGCTACTTTTGTTGTTTGACATGAGCGGGAGGTTATTCTTTTTCATAGCTATTGTAAGTCATTTTCCCCTTATGTTTCTTGAACATTTGAAGCATAGTTTCTAGGCAGCGTTGTCTCTACTTGTTAGCATGGATTCACAGGAGGTGTGGGTTCGCAGTCTGAGGAATAGGGCCACTGTTGAGATAACAGCTGCACCATAGCACAGTGGGTAGAGCATCGCTGGCCATAAGAGAATATCTCCGGTTCGAGACCTGTTGGTGGCAGTCATTATTTTCAGACGGTTACCACCTCTTTCTTTGGAACAGTTGATTATTGGCAACGCTTTGAATGCTTGTGGATGTGTATGCGTGCGTCAATGTCAATGAGTAGATCCTCATGAGTCGATGTGCACCTTCTCAATTTCAACTTGACAAATCTTTGCATACACTGATATGATCGTGTGTTTCTCGCTTGCAGGCATTTGGAAAACAACCAGCTGCACATCAGTGATAGCCAGGCATTCGCTCATTTCAACATTCTCTACAATCTGTAAGTTTTCCAGGAGCCAACTTTCACTGTAGTGTTCCATACGCAGTTCAGGATATCTCTATCAAAGAATCCCTTCGCGCCAATCATATTTTGAATTTATTTTTTTGTCTACATGACTCTCTCTGTCCCTCTGTCTCTCTTCCTGTCTGACTGTGTTTCTCTCTCTATGTCTCTCTGTGTCTCTGTGTCTCTGTGTCTCTGTGTCTCTCTGTCTCTGTGTCTCTCTGTGTCTCTGTGTCTCGGTCTATCCGTGTCTCTGTCTCTCTCTGTGTCTCTCTGTCTCAGTCTCTCTCTGTCTGTCTCTCTGTCTCTGTCTCTCTCTCTCTCTGTCTCTCTCTCTGTCTCTCTGTGTCTCTCTGTGTCTCTCTCTGTCTCTGTCTCTCTCTCTCTGTCTCTGTCTCTGTCTGTCTCTCTCTCTCCTCTTCTCTCTCTCTCTCTCTCTCTCTCTCTCTCTCTCTCTCTCTCTCTCTCTCTCTCTCTCTCTCTCTCTCTCTCTCTCTCTCTCTCTCTCTCTCTCTCTCTCTCTCTCTCTCTCTCTCTCTCTCTCTCTCTCTCTCTCTCTCTCTCTCTCTCTCTCTCTCTCTCTCTCTCTCTATCCATCTCTCTCCCCCTTCTCTCTCTTTTTCTCTCTCCCTCTCTCTCCCTCTCTTCAGCCCTCTTTTTCTTTCTCTCTCTGTATCTCTGTCTCTCTGTCCTTTTCTTTGTCTCTGCCTCTCTCCGCCTCTCTCTGTTTGTCTGCCTCTATCAGTCTCTCTCTCTCTATCTATCTCTCTGGCCGTCTCCCTCTATACCTTTCTCCCTCCTCTGTTCCTTCTTTCTGGCTCTGTTTTTCTTCTGTTCATATCCAAATTCTTTCTGGTTGTGTGTGTATACTTTATTTATAGTGGAAAATCAAAACAGGCAAAATGCCTAATAACATTGGACCCACTGTGAATAACATGTTAAAGGATATTGTGGAGAAAAAAAGAAAAAAAAAGGTTCTGGTTGTGTCTCTCTTTCTGTTGTTGCGCAGATACATGTCAAATAGCGAGATTCCACATTTGATGGACGGTTTATTTGACCCATTAGTCAAACTCCATTCCTTGTAAGTCACTTATATGGTCGCGAACTGTTTCCATCGAACCACAATGTGTAACCGGATATTAAGATACTCGGGATGCTTTTAACGTGCGCTGGAACCGGTGGACAGAGGTGATGGAATCCATACGGGGTCCTTTTTGAAAATGTTTTCAATGAGTGATGTGTCGCTTTGTTTTGCTCTAATTGGTGCTTTTCCCCAATGTCATGCAGTCGTATTTATTCAGCTTTTATTTCTTGTGTACTTGCATACTGGTATTAGTTTAGTCCCACAATCTGCGATAAAATGATCAGCTGTAGCACCTACTCCACTTTTATGTTAATGTATCTATGTCATTCGGATCTTCCCAAGTTGTACATTGTACTGTTGAGATACCGAATTCAAATAAATCAATACCAAAAGATACGCGGCTATGACGCAACCACTTTCTTCTTTTCGTGACACGACCAGAGAACACGTATACACAAACACCTAAACATACCAATAACACACACGCACAAACATTCTTTCATTCCCATCACGGGTAGAAATTACACCAGTATGCTATGTCGAACCGTATCATATCGAGAAATTTTAATGGACTTTAAATCGCCGGAGGACGTACCCAGTGTGCTGACAGTGCTCAACACCGCAGAGGCAGAGCGTAATACAGAACAACAGGGAGCAGCAAGCAAGCAGCAAACCAGCGGCAAACAAGCCTTGATTGTCCTTGTTGTTCCGTTCTGTTCTGGACTTTAAATCAAAAAGGTTCAAACACAAGTTGTCTGACAAAACCAGAAAACGGTGGGCTAACCCATCTCGCATTTGGTTTAACCCCCTCCTCACGAGGATCGACGTCCGCTATCCATGGAAACCTTTTTTGGGTTCGTTTTCCTTAGTGTGATAGGTGATGGTCTTGGTTAGAACAACCCTAGCACCGCTAACATGCGCTCTATCCTTCTAATAGTGTGTGCATGTATATGTTTATTTGTGCGTGCGTGCGTGTGTGCGTGCGTGCGTGTTTCTGTGTATGTGGGCTTGTGTGCGGATGGCAAGGTATGTTTCTTTTGTGTGCGCGTGAGTCTAATTTGCTGACCGAAGTTCTATCACTACTGTCCCCACGCACTCCCTTTGATTACAGTAACACCTTGTTTAACGCGACCACCCCACGGTGCAAGCAAAAGCGGTCGTTAAAGCCAGGTGGTCTTTAGAACCAGGTCCCACAGTGCCTGTGTAGAACTGTCGGTGCATGAAAGAAACGGTCGTTAAGAGCAGGTGGTCGCTAAACTCAGAGGTCGCTTACACCAGGTTTTACTGTACAATTCTGGCAGGAGTGTCTACATCAAACAATTCGAGGAATGGGTTTGTTCTTTTTTTCTGGTTGTTCTTCCTTGTGCTGTTCAGAGATCTGTCCAAAAGTCAAATACAAACCGTAGGACCAAACGTTTTCGCCAATCTTCACCATCTTGTACAATTGTAAGTAGCAGGTCCTTTCAAGTGTATAAGTAGGCGGTATGAGTATTAAAAAAATTAATATTGGGCTCTCCCCTGCACCTTCAGGAAAATTCCCCAAGGAATTTTATAATATGTCTATGCTAAGTGAAGACTCATTACTCTTACACAATCGAACTTAGATCATTCTTCATCACGCTATGCATAGATTGTGTCCGTTTCTGAAATGCTGTAACTCAGGCTCTTCGTCGATTGACGTGACGCTTGTACAAAGAAGGTTGAGAAACACTGCGAGTAACTCTTTTTTGTGTAAAGGCTTAGTGGCAGGCAGTTGAATGGTTCAGTAATCCTTCTCAGTTTGCGTGTAGTTATTGCCCAACCACGCCGTTCATTTACAATTGTTTCCTTTCAGGAATATGTCTGGCAACAAAATACAATTGCTGCCGCCTAACGTGTTTCGGGGCCTGTCTTATTCTGCGTAAGTGATCAATGTTTGTTGGACCTAGGTCAGTCCCGGCGTTTCCAATTGCTTACGATGTTTTTGCCTTTTTTCTTTCAGAGAACCTTGGTAGTTCTTGTGAATTGCACTAGGCTCCAATACTAGCCTCTACTTGTTCTTTGTCCATCATCCATTCCCTTTTCTATGAATCACACTCAAGGCTCTTCTTACTCAGGTGATGTGCATCTAGTATACCTTCGAAACAGTTCTGTGACAAATGGGACATGAAATTGGACGAAATACTGGGAGAAGCATGTTATGGTCCGTTGGTCAATTTACAGTTCATCGAGGCAAAATAAGACGTATTGGGTCGTTGGTAGGGGGTTGGGGACGTTGAGGTAGTTAGTACAGCGGTATTGAGACAGTCTACTGGGCCGGCATGCTCCTACATCCTCTTGGCAATACTTTTCAATTTGTATCCGGGCTACATAAATCAGTGAAGAACGTCGACGCATGATAAGATAGAATGACCGCACACTATACCGTATTCATTGAAATTTGAAAATAAACTTTCAAAGAAAAAAGTCAGCGGATGTTTCTATCAAGGCCAATCCAGAACTTTTTTTAACTTAATGGATTCGTGAAGCCCACCGCAGAGCCCGCTTGGAGAGCGGTGCTAAGATGTATGGTTAGTCTAAGAGTGGTATGCAGAGAAACATTACTAACACTTTTTTGTGTCAGGACGTCGAATGTCTCAGTACTCTTGTCAGTTTTGTGCCTAGTTGTTGCACTTTCTGACTGTATAATAGACTAATAGACTTTAATAGTATCTAGTTACAGTGGTGGAGAGTTACTCTTAACTCATTTCCATATGTCCTTTTCCTTTCTACTTTTATTATTGGCTCAATACCGGAGTTTCAAACTCTTTCTTAAGGGGGCACATCACCCAAAAATTCGCTGAAAAATCGAATTTGTAAATTCATATTGAGTGCTACGTCAGTTGAAAGAGCATGAATAGCTGCAAATTCTCTGAAAACTGTGTCCCTATCTGACCAGCCGTTCAAGAGTTATGGCCGAAAATGTGCCCTTGCAAGGAAAGATTTTTTTGTTGCATGCTGTCATTTGTTGGCAGCACTGTATTTGAATGTGAGCAGACCGTGCGCAACTTGTCGTATTATGGAAACACGCGAAAGTGTGCAGAATTTTGCCCCAAGTCCAAAAAAGTCCAAAAAATCACGTTAAAAAACCACGTATTGGGCTGCACGGCGGCGGGCGAAGCCCGCCGCCGTGCAGCAGGACTTTTGCCAGCACCCTCGTGACGTTGCAGATATGTGGCTTGATTATTGTAGTTGACGTTGATTTAGTGACTTTGGCAAGTTTGAGTCGTGTCAAGAAGTCAGGTAGGATTCAGTACTAGGCAGTAGTGAAACGTGAGTGGCAGTCTTTGCCGGTTTCTGAGGGCATCCTGGATTTGGTTTGCAGCGCTGTGGAAATGGCTTGCTGTGGAGGTCCCAGCACTGGATGTTGTATCAAAGGTACGACCTCGTAGCACGTGCCAAACCTAAAAAAATTCAAAAATTGCCTTGGGTCTGTGGGAGTCCGTGAAAGAACGCCCACTCGTTCCGTTGTGACAGATTCCAGGGCCACGTTGAGGGGCCCTACCCCACCACCCATGGCTGCTTCTGGACTAGTTTTAGGTTTGGGTCCCGCGCACGGACAGAATGGGCACGAAAATGTGAAAAAAATGTAAATGCATTTGTTTGGCTCCTGGGTGGCTCGCACACCGTAGCACTATGCCGGAAATTTGAGTTTTTCCGGCCTGGAAAGCCTGTCAGTGAGACGCAAGAACTTGTAAATCATGTCCTGAGGGCCAGCATAGTGGCAGGAGTGTGTGGTCAAAATTTCACTCAAATCCACTGAGAAACACCAAAGTTACGGTCAATTGAATGCCATATGAAATTTTTGGGTGATGTGCCCCCTTAACCCAATTTGTTTCCTCTCTGTGCAGTGCTATCAATCTTAAAGGCAACCCGCTTGTACAGGACTACAGACTCTGTGGAGCGCTCTACAACCAATACACGCCGCATTTGTACTTGCTTGACACGGATGTTGTAGCGAATTTGGGGTCTGGGTCCTTCCCACAAGCAGCAATCAGTGGTGAGTGCTAAGAAGCAAGAGTACAAACCCAGGAAAACGGGAGTTAGACTCCTTGCTTAAATGCATTCAGTGGATATATTTGAAGATCCGATGCAGTTGAAATCATTCTATATTGACGAAATGCCTTCTTAGTCGCCTTTTACAGCACCTGAACCCTTTTTAAAAATTTTAAAGGACGCTTCACGCAGCTTCATTATTCATGAATAGATTGCAGGCAACCTGCCTACACTCAAGAGAGCACTGTATTTCAAACAAATCCATTACCGGTATCGTTTCAAAGTTTCGGTCTTCATGACCTTCATCAGGAATGAGGTGGACATGGAAAAAACAGCAGTGTGAAAGAAGGAAGCAAGCGCTGTACCTAGTGACAGCACGCGTAGAGAAGTGCAAAGCACGTCGTGACGGGTGCAAAGCATGTCGTGACGGGTGCATTGCTACATTTACATGACAACACAAGCACAAACGGCGAGGAAAGTAGATACTGCGCTACAGCAGTGATACAAGCACCCTTTTTGTTCATGCATTGATAATGTCTCTCCCTTCAATCTGCTTCTCCATCCAGTTAACCATGTGTGCAGTCGACAGTGCAACACTTGGAGACCCGATTTTCTGAAAGTCTGCCCGAATGCGTTCTGCAAAGGAACTGTGGCCAATCATCAATGCTTAACAATGGATTCCCGTAGGTAGTACAGTGCGTAGTGTGCATACCTGTGTACATGTGTGTGTTACTGTGTATGTGTGTGTGTGTGTGTGTGTGTGTGTGTGTGTGTGTGTGTGTGTGTGTGTGTGTGTGTGTGTGTGTGTGTGTGTGTGTGTGTGTGTGTGTGTGCGTGTCCAAACTCGGAGGCGACTTCATCCAAGCCGACATCCGGAGGCTCTCCACGTTCTACATGCAGTGTCTGCGTACCGTTCTTGGCATAACAAGGTTAGACGCCTGATAAGAGCGGATCAGCAATGATCAGTTGCTGGAAATGTGGGGCGACAAGCGCCCACTTGCTGTCCGGATTCGCCAGCGACGACTTGAGTGGCTGGGTCATGTTGCTCGCATGCCACCAGAGCGCATCCCGAAGATTCTGTTGTTCGGTCTGCTCCCATCCCGCCGTCCACCTGGCGGTCCACGCAAACGCTGGAAGGACTGCATTAGTGCAGACCTGAAGGCCCTGAATGCTGTGGAGGGATGTTACGATCTGGCAGATTCTCGCCCCGACTGGCGCCGCATGTACCGCTGTTTCGAGCCCGAACCGCCCACACCCAATGTCCATTGCCAAGTATGTGATCGGTACTTCTCTCGCCCATCAGATGAGAAGCGTCACAAATGCTTGGCAGAACGGCAGAAACCAGTGTGCAATCAGGCTGGCGCTTGCCAATGTCGTCTCTGCCAACGTTGGCTCCGCAGTCCCAGTGGATTGGCTACCCATCGGTGCGATCACGGACCTGCTCCCAACATCGAGCACCCCGGCAACCCGGTCACTCCGCAGTGCAGCACCTGCCACCGGAGTTTCAAGTCCAGCAGCGGCTTGGCCAGACACAAGTGCGACCGCACGAAACGTAGGACAGTGTCGGAAAGGGCCGACTTCCCGTTTGAGTGCCCTTGCCAAAGGAAGTTCCGACTACGTCACCATCTAGTGCGCCATCAGGAGTGCTGCTCCTCAGCCTCTTCCACCCCTCTCACCTGACGGGGACCGTGTAACCTATCAAGGCAACGTGTATCAAGGTCAAGGTCAATGTGTGCGTGTGTGTGTGTGTGTTTGTGTGGGACGGTGCCCTCCAAACTCTGGCCCCCTCCGGGGGTGACATTGCCCAATGGGCAGTCATGCTATAGTAGTAGTAGTAGTGTTTGTGTGTGTGTGTGTGTGTGTGGAAAAATGAAAAATAGGGATTCACTGGCCAGAAAAGTCACTTCAAACAGCTGTGTGGTAGATACCAGGCTAAAAATGGTGGCGGTCAATTCATCAGCCTTGCAAGCTGTTTAATGGTGTAATCCCAGCACAAGTTGCTATATCTAAAACATAGCTGTTCGCTATCATCGCTCCCGCGATGGGCATGTCTGAGGTCTGAGGTGTGTGTGTGTGTGTGTGTGTGTGTGTGTGTGTGTGTGTGTGTGTGTGTGTTGCGACCCAGACTGAGACTGTACTCCCACTAATCGATCCTTCACATATGGTAGATATGTCGATTGATTGCGTTCAAGTGTTTCTCTTCCAAAAGAACACTTTTGTTGAATACGGTAACTCCTTGAAAAGTCATGTCTTAAAGTTACGAAGTTTTGGTTTCCAGAGGAAGTATAATTATGATAACATAGGAGGAGAAAGTGAGCGCAACCACGAGAAAGGAATTTCAGTGCCGTCGGTCAGTATCGTGCAATGTTATCGCATGAGCTGATTGTTTAGTAACTGGTGGACCACCCCTTGGAGCCAGAGCAAGCGGTCTTTAATGGCAGGTGGTCCATAGTTAGAGGTTTGCACCGCACAACCATACTTCTTCATGTATAATTATGAATGTGAGGCCGTCCGTGCCTGGCGAAGTGGTCTGTAGTACCCGGCTGGCCGCTAGTCACGGTGGTCTGTAGTACCAGGCTGGTCGCTAGTCACGGTGGTCTGTAGTACCAGGCTGGTCGCTAGTCACGGTGGTCTGTAGTACCAGGCTGGTCGCTAGTCACGGTGGTCTGTAGTACCAGGCTGGTCGCTAGTCACGGTGGTCTGTAGTACCAGGCTGGTCGCTAGTCACGGTGGTCTGTAGTACCAGGCTGGTCGCTAGTCACGGTGGTCTGTAGTACCAGGCTGGTCGCTAGTCACGGTGGTCTGTAGTACCAGGCTGGTCGCTAGTCATGGCGGTCTGTAGTACCAGGCTGGTCGCTAGTCACGGTGGTCTGTAGTACCAGGCTGGTCGCTAGTCACGGTGGTCTGTAGTACCAGGCTGGTCGCTAGTCACGGTGGTCTTTAGTCACAGGTTTTACTGTAATTTACACTTTTTCTTTTGTCTGTTTTTCTGTATTTTGCCATAAAGATGCGTCGTTGTATGAAGTCTGCCCCAATTCGCTAAACATACTAAGGATGTTCAGCAGCAAAGAAGGAAATTTCTGGGATTCCAGGAACTCGTGTCGCGCAATGGGCGCTAGTACCACACTACCGAGTGAAGACGACTTTCAGAAAGGCTGTGTGGGACGGCTGCTTGCCAAGGTCCGTCAGCAGTACAACCTTGACTACACGCCCGTCGTGTGGCTGGGAGAGCTGTACCTGGGGAGAAATGCTTACGCCAGCGACGGAAAAACTTACCCTCTGGCAACAGGCAAGCTGTATTACATGTGCAGCACGATCCAGTAACACGTGACCTGGGTATTATTCCCCTGCTGTCTATTCTGCCATCGCCTTGGTTACTGCTACATGTACAGTGCTGGTAACTGAAATCCGACCCCTGAGCGGTGCACTCACATCGCAAAGACCCAACACGGGATAGTGAAACTGCGAAATAGAGACCGCTAGAATGTGAACGCATCGCTCACGGGTCGGATTTCAGTTGCCAGCGCTGTATTTTGATCTTCTTTATTTTCAAACATTGCTGTAGAGGTGTTATGGGCACAAAACTATTTGAGTATGTGTTCAACATGTTTAATAATACATGTCTCCTTCATCATAGTTTTCACATTGTTGTTCACAGGTGTGTCGTTTTGCTGTTTCTTTTTCACATTACGGTTGCCAGCCTCTTGTTTGTCTCCACAATCACATGTAGTCTTGCAATTCGGGACAATCATGTCTTTGTTCCGTCTCCGATCCATATGCAGAGGGGTTTGTACCTCGAGGTGGCGCGCCTCGTTGTGATGAAGCCGAGACCCAAGGTCGGCAGAGCATCCCAGACCACGCCACCACTCCCCTTATTCATGGGTCACACATGACGGGTTTACGTGGCTCTAGTAAAAAAGAAAAGAAAAAAAAGGTGCATTGTTAGTTTGATAACCAAATAGAAGTGGACTTCTCGTGATAGAACAATGGAGGGTAGCTGATTCATTTCTTCTGAAAAGTCGCATGCCTTATAAGTCTTCTTTAATAGAGACGTTACTCTTCACGTTTTTTAACATTTCGAACGTGAGATCTCACCGCCAAGATGGCGCTCCTCACGTTACAATGTTAGATTTAAACACGGCAGAGGTCCAACTGACAGCGAAAAAAGGATTTAACGCACGTTTTTTTCTCATCTTTGATATTGGAAAAAAACATGAAGCGTGAACACTTTATCGTCAATTTATCCACACATTGCACTCTACGATTTCTGTGTCTATCATGTAACGTTACTATGGCAACAGCATTACGGTTGCCAGCCTCTTGTTTGTCTCCGCAATCACATGTAGTCTTGCAATTCGGGACAATCATGTCTTTGTTCCGTCTCCGATCCATAATTATGCAGAGGGGTTTGTACCTCGAGGTGGCGCGCCTCGTTGTGATGAAGCCGAGACCCAAGGTCGGCAGAGCATCCCAGACCACGCCACCACTCCCCTTATTCACTGGTCACACATGACGGGTTTACGTGGCTCTAGTAAAAACGAAAAGAAAAAAAGGTGCATTGTAGTTTGATAACCAAATAGAAGTGGACTTCTCGTGATAGAACAATGGAGGGTAGCTGATTCATTTCTTCTGAAAAGTCGCATGCCTTAGAGACGTTACTCTTCACGTTTTTTAACATTTCGAACGTGAGATCTCACCGCCAAGATGGCGCTCCTCACGTTACAATGTTAGATTTAAACACGGCAGAGGTCCAACTGACAGCGAAAAAAAGGATTTAACGCACGTTTTTTTCTCATGTTTGATATTGGAAAAAAACATGAAGCGTGAACACTTTATCGTCAATTTATCCACATATTGCACTCTACGATTTCTGTGTCTATCATGTAACGTTACTATGGCAAAAGCACGGCCTGCATCTGTCGGGAACAGTTGGTTGACTGAGGGCCTGGCTCCCATCACCATGGCTACTTCATGTTTCCATTGTGTGCACCACATGGCTTTTAGTAAAAAATAAAACATTCTGTGACCAGTGCAATTCTTTTTCAAATAGCCAAACACAGGGAGGTCAGAAGTCAGCCTGTTGCCCGTGTCAAATTATTTTTTTCCCCATAGACTGCCTGGAACCTAATTTTGAATTTGAATCGGTGCAACTTTGCCCACAGGTGACGCAATCAGGGAAAATCCCAAACGTTCACTAGAGTATCGCCCTCTGAGCGCAAATATCTGGGGACCAAAATTACGAGCATGTTGTAGCCGAGGGCTTGGTGTATTGCGAGTTGAAGGTGTAGTGAAGAGAATAGTTGCCTGATGATTGCGAGAGCATGAAACTTGAAGTAGCAGCATGCAAGCAAGCCTTGAATGTCCTTGTTGTTCTCTTATGTAGTGAAGTGAATAGAAACGTCTCGAATTTTTACTCGTTGATGACATCTGCATTGGCTTCGTGCATTCATACAGTGCTGGCAACTGAAATCCGCCCCTTTAGCAATGCGTGCACATTCTAGTGGTCTCATTATACTATCCCGTGTTGGGTTTTTGCGATGTGAGCGCACCGCTCAGGGGTCGGATTTCAGTTGCTAGCACTGTAGTAGTATTATTATTATAATATAGTGAAACCTGTCAAGGCGACCACTCGGATAAGGCGACCACCTGTCCTACAAGACCACTGGAACCAGGACCAACGGCTAGGGATGCTATTTCCAGTCAAATGACCCTGGATAAGGAGACCACCTGGTAACAAAGACCACGTTTCGAAGGCCCCTTGAGCGGTCGTCTTAGACAGGTTCCACTGTACAAATGAAAACCATGAACAGACTGTCCCGAAGTTATTTTGGGAACAAATTGTACTACTTGCTGACACTGACGCTGACGGAACACAAACTTGAGTTGAATGCGCACGAAGTCTTTTACATCATTATGCGCCGGTGTTGTGGAGTAAGCAGCAGGTATGCCAGTCACCAATCCAGCTTCAGCTCCGCTTCTTTAGTAGCACTGTACTAGTAATAAAACAGAGAGGTTCCAGCCTCTACAATAGAGTACTCAATACGCGTGCAGACACCAACTCGAGCAGTGCACTAGCAGGACTCCGCAACAGCACGTAAGTTCCCACTTGTGACACATGATTTCAAGCTTGTACGTCTCCGCGAACCTCTCGTGGACCCGTTCAGTGAAACAATAACCAACTACATTGTACTAGTCTGCAGTGTCTAAACTAAGTTACTTTCGACAGCAAACAGCTCTTACGTACATGTATGAACAATAAGCCTCTGAGCGGAACTCACTCTTTTGACGTCCCTGATTGATCTGTATCATGCACCATACGTCATTGGTTCTTGCCAAGATGCAGGTAGATGTAGCACCGGCTCTTAAGATTAGAAATGAACCGAACTGCACGTCCATTCACCACCTATTATGTGGTGCTACCTCTGCACCATGGGCGGTGCTTCGGCTTACTTGCACTCTTAAAGCTCGTAGCTGTGCTGATGAGGCCACGGGGGCCAACACAGCTTGCTATTTACAGCATTGAGTGATATTGCACATACACCTCATGGACAGGCTAGCGCTAATAGGATTTTCGGTCTTCCAGATCACAGCTTGACACCACAAAATCGAGGTGTTTCGTACATAGAATATTCTTGAATATTCTATACATTGTACACATGTAGTCAATCTAGATTATTCTTGAATCTCCCTTGCTTCGGCCACAGGCCCATTAGGCTGGTTTGGTTCTCGCCAAAGCTGGTTCGGAATTTGGCGTTGTAGGCGAACTGAAGACAATGGTTCTATCCGGAACGCTACTATGGTGACTCCAGGTACAATAATCATTATGCTGTTATACCTGCTGACGTTATCCATCTCTCTCTCTCTCTCTCTCTCTCTCTCTCTCTCTCTCTCTCTCTCTCTCTCTCTCTCTCTCTCTCTCTCTCTCTCTCTCTCTCTCTCTCTCTCTCTCTCTCTCTCTCTCTCTCTCTCTCTCTCTCTCTCTCTCTCTCTCTCTCTCTCTCTCTCTCTCTCTCTCTCTCTCTCTCTCTCTCTCTCTCTCTCTCTCTCTCTCTCTCTCTCTCTCTCTCTCTCTCTCTCTCTCTCTCTCTCTCTCTCTCTCTCTCTCTCTCTCTCTCTCTCTCTCTCTCTCTCTCTCTCTCTCTCTCTATCTATCTATCTTCTCTTCTTCTCCCCCCCCCCTCTCCCGATAATTATAAGCCCCCGTTTTCTTTCGACGCGTTTGCTGTGCAGTGAAGCCGAGACCCTAGGTCGGTGGAGCACATCAGACCCCGTCACCACGTCCACGATTCATGCCTGCGATGCTGCACCGCTGCTTTGCATGTCATGATTGGAAGCTGTGGCCTAAGTAAAAAAAAAAAAAACTCTGAACCACACCTACAGTGCTGGCAACTGAAATCCGCCCCCTTAGCGATGCGTTCGCATTCTAGCGGTCTCAATTTCGTAGTTTTACCATCCCATGTTGGGTCTTTGCGATGTAAGCGCACCGCTGAGGGGTCGGATTTCAGTTGCCAGCAGTGTACATGCACACACGTGCAACAAAAGACACACATAAACACACAGAAAACGGTGCAGCGCCTGCTCATTAGTTGTCACGTTTGTCCTAGTCTCTGTACCATTGTCTTTCCTTCTTCTTTTCGAGCTGGTTATGTGAACATAGTAAAAAATAAAATAAAATAAACCCTGAATGTGGCTGAAAACAAGGTGTGAACAGTGGTGGGACTAAAAGAGAGATGCGATTCTGTCAAACTGCACTTACGCTACAACATTGCACTGAATTGTATAACAATGGCGTGATCAGGCACCCATGACAACAAGACAGAACAGTGGCAACAGTGACAGTGATCAACATCCAAACGTTCACGTTGTCAATTGTCAAGCAGCACCCAACCACGATCATTGTTCACCTTCGGATGGCGTCTGGATATGTGGATGGCCTCCTTTATCCGGCAGGTTCACGAGGTGACAACAGTTAACTGATTGCAAGAATAAAAACCAGCTGAAGTGTCATTTCAGAAATGTTTTATTGAGATGCCACTAGCAAATTCTAGAGAACGTTGTGATGAACGAAGAAATGACTATGGTGAAAATGTAATGTCAAGAACAATAATAGTCTTATAAACAGTAATAGACAACAACAATAGGAACAATGAAAATATACAGAACCGAGCTGCCAGGGCAGTGTTTGGCCAGCCACCCTGCTCTCATGTTCAACCCCTCCTGACCAGCTTACAGCTCTACAGCACAAGCAAGAAGCCGAGGTTTGTGTGGCTCTGCCAGCACAATCACGCCAACCCAGCCCTCCAGGACAAGTTTCAAAGTGCTCCTGGAAACACCACCTGCCTCCAGCAAGGAGAGGGTTTGAGCCTCCCGCTAGCCCGGTCAGCAGCAGGGACATCCTCCTTCATTCACCCTTTTTCTTAACTTAATTAACCCCATTATCAAATTCGCTTCCATGTAATTCGGCTTGTAGCCAGTGTGTACTTGCGAATTCAAAAATATATTATTCATTATTTAAAAAATTTAATTTTTTTTCCCGTTTGTCTCTTTCCCTCAAACTGGTGAAGACATTCTACCCAAAGGCACACAATGAAAAACCTTGGCATATTAATTCCGTTGTGACTCGGAGTTTCATGGCTGAACAAATCATCAGCCAACGTTGTCTGATGATTGATTCAGCCATGAAACTCTGAGTCACAACGGAATTAATTTGCCAAGGTTTTTCATTGTGTGCCTTTGTGTACGCCGCTCTGCCTGAATCAGTCATTCAGCACTCTTGCAGAACCAAAGCATATTGCCTCTGTACATACATTTACCGTAAACTCATAGAACTAGTTTTCGCTCAACGCTTATCAGGAAGCATCGTTCTGCAGATTAAAACGAATTGCAACACATACCATTATATTACGGAAATTAAGTGATGAATAACACCTAAACAATGCTCTTTCATCCACTGTGTGTTCTTTGAATAGTTTGCAGGCAACCTGCCTACACTCAAGAGAGCACTGCATTCCACAAAAATCCATTAGAAGTATGGTTTCAACGTTTCAGTCTTCTTGGCCATCATCAGGGATGTGTTTTTATTTTGCCCCTAAACAATGTCAGTTAAACGTTCGAGAAATGACGCTTCAGCTGGCTCTGTTTCCTGCAATCCTTGAAATGAATGCAGTGTTCGCAAATGTAATGAAGAGCTAATTTTTGCCAGCTAGCTGGCCTCTGCGTACACCGCAGACGCACCAACACACAACAGAAAGATACAGTTCACAGTAGTAGTGTGGTCTTTGTTCACTCACGATGGTCAATATACTATGCATAGCAGCACAACACATTGGCAACATCATGTACATGTAGGCAAAGATGAGCACATTCATGAACAGCAGTGCGGGAACAATGATGACGCACAATACTGATGTGACATCAAACCAGCTAGAACAAATGCAAGACTGTATTGCAATTTCACATCTATGTCTTTGTCCGCACATATAAAAGGGGCGAAAAGAGCACAAAGATAAGTGTGTTTCCAGCTTCAGCAAGGCTTTTAAAATCACATTCAGTCTCCTTTAACGCCGCACAAGTAGTAAATTCTTCGCGTTTGCGGCCAATAGGTGAGCCTGTTACTGGCAAAGGCAGTAATATCACCCTTCCAGTGGTAAAATTGCTCCAGCCACACGACGGGTGTGTAGTCAAGGTTGTACTGCTGACGTACCTTGGCAAGCAGCCGCTGTACACAACCGTACTTAAAATCATACGCTGTTGGCAGATCGCCCTGCAGTGTTGCGGCACACAAGTCCTTCGACTGCCAGTAATTCGACTCAACACTGCTGAACATCTGGAGAGTGCGTCCAGTCTGGGGACAATCTTCAGTGACGGCCGAGTCTTGATTGCGAATACAGGAAACGCACACACGACACAGCAACGAAAGCTAATGCTTCTAGTCCAAAATGGAGGTACTCAGAAGGAGTCTTATTATCTGTTGCGGGGATACGGTAAATGTGCGTGTGTGTGTTTTTGTGTGAGTGCGTGTGTGTATGTGTATGTATGTGTGTGCGGGGTGTGTACTCGTACAATCTAATCTATATGGTTGTTCCGTGCAGGGAGATCAGGGCATAACAAGACACATAGCAGGTAGGATTTCCTGTAATAAGGGCATGCCTGTTGGGATTCTCTATTCAAATAGTAAAATACTACTCCTACTTCAACTACTGCAGTGAAATGATCGATCATTATGACTTTTACAAATATGTATGAGCAGATTTGCGTGCTGGCAATCATTTTGGAAATTCCTGCACATTGTGCACTAAGGTGCTGCTTGTGGTTCTCTTAACTTGTTCACATTCCCATAGCATTCTACGACTTACCGTGATCCATGCTGCGGCATGCATGGTTGGCCACAGTTCCCTTGCAGAAGGCGTCCGGGCACACTTTCAAGTAGTCTGGTCTCCAGGTGTTGCACTGTCGACCGCACACCTGATTAACTGGATAAACACATAAGTTCAAGCGTGAGAACTTGCAACAGGTCATGAAATAAGGGATGGTGCAATGGTCTTAATGCCACTGCAGGACACATTCAAACAGAATGTAAGGAGCAAGAAGTTACTAGTACGAAGTATTATTAAGAGTCCACCAAGGCAACGGGGTACTGTACAGTCAAGTAGTGCGACAACAAGGCACAAAATTGATAAGGATATTACGACAATCAACGGCACTTAGCTCTCACGCATCTACGAAGCGCAAACCAATAATCTTGCATTACAAGTTATTGATCTTTTTTTTCATCGTTTGTTCAAAGCTCCTTTTTGGGATTTCCATTTTCTCTTGACATTTTCAGCTGTTGCCTCCCCGGCAGCAATGTAATCTGTGCAGTGTTGTGCTAGGTGTCTGTGTGCAAGTGTGTGTGTGGGTGTGTGTGTGTGTGTGTGTGTGTATATAATATATACATACACACACATATGTGTGTTTGTGTGTGTGTCCTAGGGTCCACGCAAGCGGTGGCGTGACGTCATCGTGGATGATCTCCGCTCCATCAGCCCCCCTGTGCCTTCTGAGTGCTGGTTTGATGCTGCCCAGGATCGCTCTGCCTGGAGGCAGATTGCTCATCGTTGTCGGACCGCTGGTGCTCCTCCTGATCCTGACTCTGGCTTCCGCTGCGCATGTGGAAAGGTCTGCCGTCATCCCGGGGATCTCAAGTGCCACACTTCGTACTGCAAAGCTAGCAGATAGTCCCTTCGCTATCATTGCCATCGGCAATGGGCACGTTCAAGGTTCAAGGTGTATGTGTGTGTGTGTGTGTGTGTGTGTGTGTGTGTGTGTGTGTGTGTGTGTGTGTGTGTGTGCATGTGTGTGGTGTGTGTGTGTGTGTGTGTGTGTGTGTGTGCATGGTGTGTGGGTGTGTGTGTGCGTGTGCGTGTGTGTGTGTATGTGTGTGTGTGTGTTTGTGTGTGTGTGTGTGTGTATGTGTGTATGCGTGTGTGTAAAATATTTTGCCGAGAGGAAGCAGATTTGTTAGCCCCTGGTTTTCTCTTTGTTTGCCTCCCCCACGGGGCGGCCCTGGCCTTCTGGTCAGGGTCGTCTCAAGGTATTGACTGGCAGTAGGCTTTTCATGCCTTGCAGCCGGTTTGTCGCGAGCGTGCGCGTGCGCGGAAGGACATTTATTGAGCTGACGACCAGGGCGGGTTGTTTGTTGCCGTCACCGTCTTCTTGCGTCCTTTCCGCATCCTCCGCAGTGGTGTGGCGAGCCCTCGGATCAACCCCCAGCCAAAAACAGTGCAGTGGCGTTCGGCAAAGCAAGTGGACTCCTGGGTGAGAAAGGAAACAGGTCAGACTCGCAGAAATTTCTTCCTGCGCGGTGTATCGCTGGTATGGCGAATTTGTCCTTGGCTGTGTTGTTTGGACCTGAGTGGACAGTCGTCGTGCGGCGATGGTGTAGTGTTATTAGCTTGCTGTGCACACTCCTCATCGCTTGTGAAAGTACGTTTTGTGGAGCCCTTGTGGGACGTTAGATGCCCTCCCTCCAGCTCAAGATTGTGTTTTCCTGATTCACGAAGGCCGAAGCAGCATGCGTACAGACGTTTGTTGAACAGAACATCATGTTCACATTTTATTTTTTTATATTGTTCCTGTTTCAGTTGTTGCATTGTATAGTGGACCTGCAGCAGACTGTTCATCTGGTTTGTGATATTTCTTTCCTCCGTTGGCGAGTTCTTTTCCATCAATATGGCAGCTTGTTTTGATTTCCATTTTTTTCAATTCATTCTGCTGTACTTCTTGTTTTGTTTTGCACCACTGCCCCTCACCTTGCGCTCAGTTCTCTGAGTGGAGGGCGGCGTGACCCCACTGGGGTAGCTGATTGATAGTAGTAGTAGTAGTAGTAGTAGTAGTAGTAGTAGTAGTAGTAGTAGTAGTAGTAGTAGTAGTAGTAGTAGTAGTAGTAGTAGTAGTAGTAGTAGTAGTAGTAGTGTGTGTATGTGTGTGTGTATTTGTGTATGTATGTGTGTATGTGTGTCTGTGTGTGTATGTATGTATATGTGTGTGTATGTGTGTGTATGTGTGTATGTGCGTGTATGTGTGTGTATGTGTGTGTATGTGTGTATGTATGTGTATGTGTGTGTGTGTGCGTGTGTGTGTGGATGTGGATATGTGTGTGTGTGTGTGTGTGTGTGTGTGTGTGTGTGTGTGTGTGTGTGTGTGTGTGTGTGTGTGTGTGAGTGTGTGAGTGTGAGTTTGCGTGTGTGTGTACGTGTGTGTACGTGTGTGCATGTGTATGCGTGTGTGTATGTGTGTGTGTGTGTCTGTCTGTTGCTCACTCCATTGACCGTTATGTGACCGGGACTTCCGGTCTGCTTGTAGATTTCAACAGCACAATTGCAAGCGTGGCTCCTTTCACCTCTAGTATTTCAACCTTGGACTTTGACCAACCCACTGTGCCTACCTGGTGCTGGTAGTGCGCACTATAATGTTGAAAGCGTTCCACAAGGTTCGCCACCAGCAACTAGCGGTAGATCTCTTCAGTGTGGGCGTCACTGGAACAGCACTCCAGTGGTGCATGGCATACTAATACCTATCTGATCACTGCCAGAATGGCCAGCTGGTATCCCAGCTTAGCTCAGTGGCAGCATGCTCCCGTGGAGTACCACAGGGGTTGGTATTAGTTCCAGTATTGTTCAGCCTTTACACCAGTTACATACTATCTGTTGCTCTGCAAGCTGAGTCCATACAGTTCGCAGATGACATCGCACTGACCTGCAGTCGCCCAACACAACAGCAACTGACCGCCATTCTCTACAGAGCAGTGACAAGCATTGCTGACTGGCTGAAGCAGCGGGGTTTGATTCTTAGTGCAGCAAAACGTCAGGTATTAGTTGTCCCGGCCGGGCAGCTAGAAGCGCGCACTGAAATGGATATATGGTATCACTGATGGACTAAGCTGCTATCTGTCCCGTCGCCTCGCTACCTTGGAGTCCACATTGACACCGCCATGTACACCCAGATGGATAGGTGCGCTGTCCCACTCAACAAGAAAGTTGGTGTTCTGTGGCGGATGCGCCGCTGTCTCAGAATGCAAAGCCGCATCTAATACTTCAAGTCTGTAATCATGCCCGATTTCTTGTATGGCTCCAATGCCTTCCCAGCATCGTTGGCGGGTAGGCACCTGGACCGTCTCCCAATTCTGCAGAATCGTGTGGCTAGAGCTGTGTACGGATGCTTGCCGCACACCTCTGCCAGAAGCCTGCTTTTACAACTTGGTGCCTACTGTGTCCGAGAGATCTTCATCCAGAAGCTCATCTTCCTGGTTTGGCGCTGATGCTACTCCCGTGCTAGCCCTGCACTGCAAGTGCTGTTGCTGCCAATCAGTGGCGCTCGTCCTAGGCTCCAATCATCTATGGATCTAAGACCACCACCAACCCGAACTGAGCTGGGAGAGGATTGTCTCGCGTTCCAAGGAACTAGGCTCTGGCGTTGCCCAGGGAGGTACGGGCCATACTGCACCTGGCCCAATTTCGCACTGCTGCTATTCCACACAGCATGAACACTTGAGGTCAAACGGATCACTATAGGCATTGTTTCATTATATGCCTGTATGTTGGACTGCCCGCCTGTCTCTCTCCCTGTTTCTCTGACAGCCTGCTTGTTAATTCGTGCGCTTATTCTCAGGCGTAAAGCCCTGTTGTCGAGATCTCAGCCCTCATTGGTTAGACTTTATAAGCATACTGTAAAAGCGGAAAGTCTCGCGATTCACAAAGTCTAACGTTTTAACGACCAATTATTTTCGTTATTTGAAAAATCGTTATCGCTAGATGTCTGTTTAAAGATGCGCATACAGATGGGTGACCAGGTAGCCATCGTTAAACTTTCTGCACCGTAATCATACCAAAATTACAAAAACGTTAAACTTTTTGGTCGCTAGACTTTCCGGTTTTACAGTAACTTTCTCTCTCTCTCTCTCTCTCTCTCTCTCTCTCTCTCTCTCTCTCTCTCTCTCCCTCTCTCTCTCTTTCTCTCCATCTATCTATCTATCTATCTATCTATCTCTCTCTCTCTCTGTCTCACTCTCTGTCTCTCTCTCTCTCTGTTTCTCTCTCTGTCTCTCCCTCTCTCTTCCTCACTTTCTCTCTCTCTCTTTCTCTCTCTCTGTGTCACTCTCTCTGTCACTCTCTCTGTCTCTCTGTCTCTGTGTGTGTCTCTCTCTGTCTCTCTCTGTGTGTCTGTCTGTCTGTCTGTCTCTCTCTCTCTCTCTCTCTCTCTCTCTCTCTCTCTCTCTCTCTCTCTCTCTCTCTCTCTCTTTCTCTCTCTCTCTCTGTCTCTCCCTCTCTCTCTCTGTGCCTCTGGTGCACAAAAACATCTCTTGCGTTGAATGCTTTCTTTCTTTGCTCTCGTAATCCCCCCTATGTACTAGTGTTGTGCAAACCCTTCTTCTAGTCTGTCTCATTTTGTCCAGAGATGTTTTTGATGCATAGTGATAATTACGCTCATCATTCGCTGCCTTGTCATTGGACAGCTATGCCCGTTTGGTTTTAGTGAATTCAAAATATGGAAAAGTAAAAAAAAAGCATTAAGTAGCTGACAAGTGTATTATAGACACAGTATCATGCCATTCCATTACAGTAATAGGTGATTGACACTCACGGAGAAAACTGAGGTCACGGGAGAAGGCAAAAACAAAAATCCAGACCTTCAGTTAACTGAGCGGGGCCGTTCGCACCCGTGGTCAGTTTCCCCCTGGCCGAATGTTTGGCCATGGATTTGTGGCGGGGGAATAATGAAAATCTGTACCGCGTTCTTGTAGTATTATTATGCTTTGCATTTGTCATGCACGATTTTCCAATGGGCCCCATCTGAAAATGCAGGCTGCAATGCACTCTTACAACAAGAGTACATAGTTCTGGCCTTATTAGGCAAGTTTCACTATGTTTTCCTCGACCAGGGTAAACGGTGAGTTCGCTAAAAGCTCGTTTTTTCCGGCAGTCGGGGGCCGGGCCCTGAAAGAAACCATGCAATGTCTGTAACTGCGGATCATGTAGGCTATGATGGGGATTCGGGGAAAGGCCATAGATATGGCATGTGACGTCACAATTTCCACAAATTGAACAAAAGAGAATCATTGATTTCAGGCATTTTGCAGCTTCATCTGAAGAAAATCGTTGGGTGGAAAATTCGATAATATTTTGTGCTGGCGTTAGATGTCTCTTTAACTAACTGTATTCTTTTATTCTTATTGCGCGAGATGATGCATTTTTTGGCGGTAGGACTTTGCTATACAACTGCTCCTTCTTGGCCGGCATGGCATCAGTGTTTCATTCGTACCTGGCAACGGCAATATTGCCGAAACGCTGTACGTAAAATAGTTGAATCGGTCCTTTTGCAGTGCTTCGGGAATGGCTGTTTCCAACTAACTACTTTATGCGGACAAACGAGTAGTAATATTTCCACTGAACCTAGCCTGAAAGGTGCCCGGTAGACAGAAGCGCCCGTAACTTCGGGGCGCGGATAACCACTGCCACGATTCAGGTTGTGCGTGCTTCCCCTGGCTGCATCTCATGTTTGGCATTTAAGTGGTCTTTGTAAAAACAAAAAAACAAAAAAAAAAAAAAAAAACCGGAGCATGAGTGTACAGTTGAAAAGCAGCTTACCACTTATGCCGGTAGTGGGACCTGCGGCGCTTGAATCTGTTGTCCCGACAAAGATGGCCGGAGGGTTTGCACTGCCAAACTTCTCCTGGACGTCATCGTCGACGTAGTACGTAATCTCCGTGCCCTTGTTGTAGAGCGCTGTACAGAGTCTATAGTCCTGTGTGAGCGGGTTGCCGGTGAGTGATACATCACTGGGCCAAAAAAATAAAAACCATAATTATTGGTGGAACCAGATGAGTCAAAGATTAAATCAATTAACAGACCTCGGTGGTTACAAGACAAGATGCACTAATAAATGTCTTCGTGAATATTTGGACAGCTTTCAATAGCGGAAATAGCGGATGCGGAAAACTCGGCCTCTATTAGATAAACCGAGTCTCAAGCGAACCGTGAATTTTTTTATTTTTTTATTTCAATAGCATAAGTTCGGCGGTCATCAGCACACGACAAATGTGTCAAAAGGTGTTTTACCAGAATCGATTTTCGGATCATATTCATCAGTGATATCTGTGACTGAATAATTGAAATTAATTTTAGATGACTTTTCACAGCTTTAAACGGAGAAGAGCAACTAAAATGAATTCCATAGAGCGCAGGCCATTGGAAGTATGTTCAATAGCTGCAGGTTTATGTCCAACTGATGTTGTTTTAGTGAAACTTTAAGAGAGCATGTTTGAGAAAACCAGAACATATGTGCAAGTCGATCTCTCAGATTTCGCTCAAATTTTGCAGGTAGGTTTGCTTTGGGGTGTAGATCGACATTCCAAAGCCCGCGCAAAATCTTTTGAAGGGAACCATGAAATTGGTATACCCCTCAATATTGGCCCAATATTGGCAAGATTTATGGGTCAACAAACGAGCCACGGCACAGCGTGCAAGAACAAGCTACGAACAAAACTCCATCAAGCCATCATTACCTCACCTTAGAAGAGTTCTTGGGGCAGCACTACTTAGCCATGCCAGCATCCCAGAAGACGAGGGCAATCATCCCTTGACGCCACAAATGATCGTCTTGAAAATAGCCAAATTACAAGCGCTGATAAAACAGCGAGCTACGTCCTCAATTAGCAAACACTATACACCGGCAGATAGTAGAACACCTCTTCTAGCACTGAGGACATGTCCCCCATCATCCTTTCGGGGTTTTCTTGAAATAAACAATTTTGAATTTTTCCACTCGACCATTCTGAAATACGTCCAAACTCATACCTGCGCAGGAAAGCTCGCCCCTCCGCGATGTCTAGTCAGCAATTTCTACTCCAACACCACTCCCAACGCTGCAGAACAAAGTGTATTGTTGACTCTGACAAGGAAAAGCAGCGGTGATCACTTGTCACTCCAAACGACAAGCTTCTCCTTGCGCCACCAACATTTTTCGTTGCACCAGTTGATGCAAAAGTGACTGAATTTTTGCGTGTAGTTTTTGGATTTTACTGCAAGAGGAATGAAGAAATCACGTGGATCGTGACGTAGAATAATGCTTTCTGGTGCACGACACAATGCACACGATCATGATCGTTCCTGAGGCGCTATTCGAAACGGACCATGAGGGAGGAGGTAAGATGCATTACATTTCTTGCATGCTCTGCTCAGAACATGCAGAAACTATCGTTATAATGCTAGCAGTATTGCATTGGCAAGAATTCTTTGAGATATTTCCTCTTGCAGTATGAACAGGGATGCATTTTTTCACACTAACCTCGCTCATCCCGAACATGGTTCAACAGGAACTACGGCTGGTTTACATGCTGATGATCCACGTAGATCTGCAACAGCAAGGAATGAGCGTGGTCCATGCCATCAAGGTCGCTTGGAGTTGACCAGCGCGCGGCCAACACTGTACTGGTTGCATGAAGTATGTGGCGCGCCCACATGGCAGATTTCTTACGTCATGAACAACGTGATTTGACCCTACTCGCTGCTGCATGTTGAGGGAAAGTCCCAGCTGGAAGGCCTGCAACACGACATGCGTGCTCTTGAGCTGGACATCAAGATGCACTTGATCCGATCCAGATCAACGGGTGATCCATGTAAGTGCAGGAGCACTTGATCAAGGTGACTCGGAACAACTGCTGAACCGTGATCTACGAGACCTGGCATTCTTGTGTCACGAGGCAGGTGATTTCATCATTCCTCTTGCAGTAAAATCCAAAAACTACACGCAAAAATTCAGTCACTTTTGCATCAACTGGTGCAACGAAAAATGTTGGTGGCGCAAGGAGAAGCTTGTCGTTTGGAGTGACAAGTTATCACCGCTGCTTTTCCTTGTCAAAGTCAACAATACACTTTGTTCTGCAGCGTTGGGAGTGGTGTTGGAGTAGAAATTGCTGACTAGACGTCGCGGAGGGGCGAGCTTTCTTGCGCAGGTATGAGTTTGGACGTATTTCAGAATGGTCGAGTGGAAAAATTCAAAATTGTTTATTTCAAGAAAACCCCAAAAGGATGATGGGGGACATGTCCTCAGTGCTAGAAGAGGTGTTCTACTATCTGCCGGTGTATAGTGTTTGCTAATTGAGGACGTAGCTCGTTGTTTTATCAGCGCTTGTAATTTGGCTATTTTCAAGACGATCATTTGTGGCGTCAAGGAATGATTGCCCCCGTCTTCTGGGATGCTAGCGTGGCTAAGTAGTGCTGCCCGAAGAACTCTTCTAAGGTGAGGTAATGTTGGCTTGATGGAGTTTTGTTCGTAGCTTGTTCTTGTACGCTGTGCCGTGGCTCGTTTGTAGACCCATAAATCGTGCCAATATTGGGCCAATATTGAGGGGTATGCCAATTTCATGGTTCCCTTCAAAAGATTTTGCGCGGGCTTTGGAATGTCGATCTACACCCTAAAGCAAACCTACCTGCAAAATTTGAGCGAAATCTGAGAGATCGACTTGCACATATGTTCTGGTTTTCTCAGACATGCTCTCTTAAGTGACCACTTACGCGAGATGGTTCAAACCCCTGAACACATTTGGCGGCAGCAACTCAATCTTGTTGGAATCCATCGACCTGAAAATATAACAAACCAGTTTAGAACACGTGTCAGTTGACGCAAAATCTCACACCTTCAAATACTGCATTGGCATATTGGTCAATGCCTGTGCAAACCCACCCCATACTTTACTGGACCTGCAGCGTTAAAAGAATGCTCTTCATACAAGCAGTCTGGCAGATAATATGAAAACCAGTCCACGGCATCCAACATACTCTTAGTCTAGGCCAGCAATCGAGGACATCTAAGAGTTGTAATTTTTGTACTCCTCCGAGGTGTGATTTTTGGCGTGCTGGGCCAAGCACAAGGAAGCCATCTGCAAAAAAACTGCAGAAAATGGTTGTTGTTTGATCCTTTGGTGTAATCTTTGTTTCCAGTCGAAGCTAGTTGCTGTTTGGAGCAGAAACGCTGAAATTGACTATTTTCTGCATGTACTCATTCATGTACTCATGTACTCAGTCATGCAGTCTCACTCGTATTTTAGTTCTTTTTCTGGAATGGATGCTGCTCTGCGCCCCTTGGTGGACATTTCCTGCGCTCGTGGAGCAGCTGAAAAGGACCACTGGTATGTCTGGTTCCTGGTTTGAAAGTGGAGAGTCGACTTTTGTGCCTTGAAAAAGGAGTAGAGAGCGATAAAGGTACGTCTGTGGCTTATTTTTGAGTGCTCCTCGTACATTTTTGATCGTGATAGAAATTCTCAGACCAAAGTCAGACCAAAGTCAGCGCGATGATGGCCGTACAGTTTTCTTGTGGATTTTTTAGCTGCTTCATCTTGTATCTATGTCAGTATCGTGATGGTGAAGTGGAGAGGGTGATTTTCTTCCTCTAGGCTTCGTTCGGCCGACTTTGCTTCGTCCTCGTTGAAAAGTGATCCTGAAAAAAAGGTCGATTCGCAAAATTATGTTAATTTTGAATGTACTTGATGACATGCGATTGCTGGCTATGACCAGGAAAGACTGAACAAAACAGAATCACAACTAAGGATGAATTGCAAAATGTCGGGCATGATGCCCTGTGCTAAACTTTCATTGCTGGTTCTAGTTTGTTATGGTGGAACTGTCTCCCATCAGTATCGCCATGCAGCAATCTGCTATGCTCGAAAGCATGTATGGTGACTTGCGTACGTGCGTTTTCAATATTTGTTTGTACGTAATCATGTTTGTTAAAAATGACAGCTGTATGTATTTGGATGGAAAGAAGAAAATCTCTCTGTCTTTGGCCCCAAGCTCTTTATGATAATGGTTGGCTATTGTAACCGGAATGGTCGACCTAAAACACTATACACACAGTGTGTCTGCAATAAGGTCGAGAGTGGTTGTAGAATATTCACAGTGCCTGTAATGTCGTATATTAAAGCCGGGCTTATTCCTGTAAAAGGCATTGTCAGTGCTACACTTGTTTTCACATCAGGTTTGTATTAAAACCAGGTACTTCCTCCGCGTCATTAAAATTGTCGCTTCGCACATCGCAATGTTTGTGACGTAGCTCGTCTTAGTCAGACTGTCGGAGTCGCTGTTTTCTGTGTTCGAACATTGGTGCCACCCTTCCTGCGCAATGTCTACTTGTAACTGAAGCCATGGTGGTCTCAGACTTTGTCGGAGCTCTCTTCCGCACCAAGCAAATTCATCGCGCTCCGCACTATTCCGCCCCAGAGCACATATCGTTTTTCTGGAGTTCGTGCCGTCCCACCTCGTTCGCGTGGGCATTTATCACGACTGCAAACTCGGGTATAAGAATGCTGGCATCTCTCCTGAATACGAAATGCCGAAGTTACGATGGCAAGAATAAAGTGTTCACAAATTCCTAAAATGCGCTACTTGTGCCGCATGTTGCTTCGAAGGTAGCAGGTCTGAAAACACCAACAAGATCAGCGAAGCGCTTGCCAAGGAAAGAAAGTGCGGAACTGCTTACACTATCCCGCTTGAAGATTGTTACAGTGTACTTGAAAAATGCTAGCTTGCCTTCATCGCCTGCCAACTGGAGGCATGGATCGCTCGAAAGTGAAGCTTTTTGACCTGGATTTGAACGCGCATCTTGTTCAGCGTATTGTTGAGTGCTGAAGAGTCTGCCTCAAACTCTGATGAAGACGTCGACCTTAGCTGCAAATGCAGCGAAGCGGGAGGCCACAAACTAAAGCCTGGTCCGTCGACAATGCTCTGCCTCAATATCTAGCTGATTTCTTTGCCCTTCGAGTGGAGAAAATAAATTCGAAAAATCGCTCTGGGAAGCGACAATTTTAATGACGCGGAGGAAGTATATCTATGTGTTTGTCAACACTAAAACCAGGTCTCTGTGCCGACAGTGTATCTTCGCAATCATGCTGCAATTCAAAACAAGCTTCTACAGTAGAATCTGGGGTGAGCGACCTCTGGGTTTAGCGACCACCTGCTCTTGACGACCGTCTTTCCATGCACCGACAGTTCTACGCAGACACTGTGGGACCTGGTTCTAAAGACCAACTGGCTTTAACGACCGCTTCTGCTTGCACCGTGGGGTGGACGCTTAAACCAGGTTTAACTGTATTTGAGAATGGCCTTAGCACAAGACACTAACTACACAACACCATACTTACAACAGATCAAGCTTGGGAAGATTTGCGAAGACATTCGGTGCCACAGTGTGCACTCCACTGCTCTTTATTACACTGTATAAAAAAATAAAACAATAAAAAAGTAACTTATCGTGTCCATTCCCGAAGGGGACTCACGACGGCCGCTAACACCCGGCAAACCCTATTTCACTGTATGGCACCAGAGGAAACAGTCAGACAGCGGAACAAACGTGTAACGTTACGCCTACTCTCTGCCACTTGGTTTGACTATGGTTCACACCATAACCTTAACTTCAGCTACTTTGCAGCATATCTTCTTATCTTCTGTACAGCCTCCATGAGCATAGCGTGCATAGGGCACCCTGGGAGGGGGGGGGGGGGGGGAGGGAGCACGTGGACCTCTATCAAAATTTCGATTAAAGTTCAGCATGCAGGGAGGACCTTGAATGGCATGCATCAGCCATCCTACACGTCTGGGGCCGTCCAATGCCCTAAAGGGAAACAGCTATACCTCTGAGTGACCATCAGTTCGTTTCATGTACATTTCGATTCTTGGTCTGCTCCAAAAAGATACTGACTCCCGGATTGCTTATCAACATGGAATATCTCCATGTGAGAAACACAGTTATGTATGTAGCATGCATAGTGGCAAGATTTTAATATCTCTGTCCCTGCTAGATTGGAAAATAGTGGAATTTCCTCCCCCGCTTCGAGCTGTAACTCAGTAGAATCCTTCCAGCAGTTTTTCGGTGAACACAAGCTCACAGACAGCAACAATAATGCCCATGCCATTATCTATCTGTGTATGTGTTGTAGTCAAGTGGTATGCTTCACTGTACGAAGTGTGCTCAATTCCCACGTAGGGCAGAGCCTAGTAAACAAGAGAGAGATTGGAAGCTTTGTTACAACTCTGAGTTTCACGAATTGCTACGTGTTGCCTGATGATCGTAGTAATACGTGAAACTCAGAGTTGTAACAAAGCTTCCAATCTCTCCCTTGGGTATATGTGTGTGTGTGTGTGTGTGTGTGTGTGTGTGTGTGTGTGTGTGTATGTGTGTGTGTGTGTGTGTATATATATGTGTGTGTGTGTATGTATGTGTGTGTGTGTGTGTGTGTGTGTATGTATGTGTGTGTATGTGTGTGTGTGTATGTGTGTGTATGTGTGTGTGTGTATTTGTGTGTATGTGTGTGTATGTGTGTGTGTGTGTATGTGTGTGTATGCGTGTGTGTGTGTGTGTGTGTGTGTGTGTGTGTGTGTGTGTGTGTGTGTGTGTGTGTGTTGCATATACTCAGAAGGTACATGTTGTAGAAGACTTTTTTCTTTCATTTTCGATGCAAGCATGGGTCCGACTTACAGGATGCGCAAGTTGACGAGTGGGTCAAATATACCATCTCGCAAGATTGGAATCCTGTTGTTGGACAAGTACCTGGGATTGAAAAGGAAAAAGAATGGGAGAGGCAAGGAGGGAGTGGAAAGGCAGATAGTGACACCGAGGCCTATTAAGCATCTAACCGTTACCGTGACTGTTAACCTCTAACCCAGCTTCATCTCCCTTTCCATTATGAAGCTCTGAGTATTTTCTAATGGGAGCCGAAACAACTAGAGGATGATAAACTTGTCTTTCCTGAATCCTCGCGTTCACCTGCGCTCTCCTTGACAGTATCATTATTCTGTCATTGATTTAGTTTTCCTTTCTCTCCTACATATCCTTTGATTTGCCGTCATTTTGAGCCATGCTCTCAATGAATGGACCTTAGAAGCTACTTTTTGGAAATTCATTTTTTTGTAAGATGTCCTTTAGTATGTAAGCTTCCTTACTACAATGTTCTGCTTTGAAAGAGATGTTCTGCAAAACGAAAATGCGTGCAACTTTCGCTCTACGTCATGAAGTGCGAAACTTCGCACCAACTTTCGCAACTTTTCACGCGAAACTTGTAGGGAACGCGAAGTGAACTTTCGTAGGAAGTTTCGTGAGATGGGATTTTGGCGTATGTGCGCTTGGCGTGTTCAAACTACGAAAATGCGCAGAACGCAAAGTTCGTGCGAAATGCGTACAGTCAACTTCGCCAATAACGACTGCGGATATAACGACAATTAGCGAATAACGACAGAATTTCCATGCCCAGAGCAAAGTCCCACCCAATTGTAATACATAATGAGACTTCGGGTATAACAACAGTTTTTTGATGCCCCGCCGAGTGTCGTTAAACGCGAAGTTGACTGTACACACTTTCGCTAGGCCAGTCGCGAAACTTCGTTCGAATTTTCGTTTGCAGAACCTCTCTATCATATGCCTTACTTAACCCCGCATACAAGTCACTTGCCAGGGAGTGATGCATTGCCGAGAGGATGGTTCGATGGCCATCCTCCGTACTCTGGATGTCAGCCATGAGTCAGTCAAGTGAGATCCAAGTCGGCAGGAAACCCGCGAGCTCCCATGTAGGGAGCCGCACGCCATTCCCCAAGTATCGAGAAGTTGCACTCACCTCTTCTGCACATGTCGAAGTCCCTTGAATTCTCCAAACTGTAGATTTCACTCTCATTGTCAAATTCTGCTGCGTACAGTCCTGCTGGATGAAATCCAGTCACGTCGCTCAAGTACATTTTTTAGTTAGTTTGAGCCCTTCACCGTTTCGCAGCCCAGTGACAATATATCGCTACTAATGCTGCTCGCTGTTTCTCTTACTTGTACATGTATATCATAGCCTGCCGGGGTGTCAGGCGAGAGATTCTGTCGGTGCTTTTCTCCTGACCAGTGAACATTCTTTGCTCTGACGAGACCAGTTAGTTCAGTGTGTGCTGCGTTTGCAGTGACCGAAGTTGTATTCTTCCAGCTGTGGCAAAAGGTTCGGAGGGTTAGAGATGACACAGGGCGAGACTCACGGGACCACCAGATTGTAACAAGATTGTTGACAAGATTGTGACAAAATGCAAAATGTATGCAGTATCATAGTTGGGGGTTAGCGAATCCCACGGTCACTGAGGCAGGCAGCTGATACAGTGGATCTGGGTATATTTTGAAGAGCGAGCTGCAACTTCTGCGATCAGAGGGCTTCAGCTGGAAGAGCGACATGACAAGATTTTCAAAAGTCTCTCGTCAAGCGCAGAAAAGTGACTACGACCAGGGTAGCCACATCCGATTGACATCCACTGCACCATCTCTGCGGAAATTAGGGCTTCCTCAACACCGCCCTTCCTGTTCCAAGTTAGTGTGACTATTGCTTTCGGCGTTGTCAGACCGAAGGAGCTGATGATTTTCTGCTGTCAGTTTTCACCTCCTTTATTGCCATCATTGCTCTTGCCCCCTGCCTACCCGGGGACATTGGAGTGGAACGACTCGTCGTGCTCATCCAGGAGGGACGTGTCCACATATTGCTGCAATACAGACAAACGCAATGCTACATCGTTTATTCGCCATTCTGACTGCCTGCGATCTAAACTGCCAACAACAAAGACACGATCTTCCTCATCGTCGAGCCTGTCTTCATTGCCTTCGCAACCGATCCCGGTGGTGTTTTATTTGAATAGCATTGACGTCAGGTTCTGATGAAAATTGAACTCAGGTCCTAAGGCGCCTTTGATTTAGTCGGTAAACCCATCCGGCAATCTGCTGATCCTCTGCTGCCCCCGCTATGAGTTCTCTAGGTGACAGAGCCCTTTCACCAAAACACCTTAGCCATTATGTGGAACAGCCTTTACGGTGAGACATCGCTGTCCGTCACGCAACTACTAACGCAGGAAACAAGCGGAAAAACTCGACTTCAGCAGCAGGACAGACTCAGTTTTCCAGTCGCAGGAATGAACGCTGGTAGTTCGGGGTATGCCTTCATCGCTACAGATAAGTGAAACAGAGAAGTCCGCTCGAACACAACGCAGGCGAGTGTCAAAACTGCTCCAGTACCGTTTGCATTTGTATTGCATTTTCAACCATGCGCTTCTTTTGGCGTAAAACCATCCTAATCCTCAGCCTTCCAGTTGCAAGAATGAACGCTGGCAGACCGAGGTATGCCTTCAGCGCTACACGTGAATGTGACAGATTACCAGCAGAAGTCCGCTCCATCACAACGCAAGGGAAGTTTCAAAACTGTTGTAGTACCGTTCACAATTGGTCACTGTCTGAGTGCGAATGTGTTCACATTCGGGTGTTCTTGTGTTTCTCACAACTCGATTTCTTTCCATGCTTGTAGGCAGGAATGGTGGGATGGTCTAAAACATTGATTGAGAACAGAGGGTAACAGGTTCAAGTCCTGCTTGGCAGTATGGATTTTTGCAGCCGTGCCGTCAGCCACAGATAGTTGGGAACAGGCGGCCAGGCATGAGAGATGCAAGGTCTGGCTATCCTGTCCAGTGCATGTACACACATTTTACATGCACCTTTTCCTTCTCTTATGCCATTATGATTGGCAAGAAAGTCACGTTTGGATTTGGGATACAGAATAACACCACCCTCATCATCATATTCCTCAATTCATCATAATCATCTGATGGCTGTGCGAACCGAGATGAGGAAATGGATTACTCGCAACTTTGCAGTAGAGCCCGTAGCTGCAATCTGCACATTTGAAGAAATTTATGAACAAGGGTCAACACCAGTTCATACCAGAGATAGTGGAACTAGGAAGACAGTCGGATATAGGGACTGTAGGAAGACAATGGGCGGCCATTCAGCTCCACACAATACATGCCAATGTTCCTCAATCTGCAGACAGAACTGGCTCGGCCTCTGTGGACTCATCAGCGCAGCCCAGAGAAAATGATGCAGAACCTGGAAAAAATGAAAAATATATATTCCAACGCCAGATTTACACCAGGCCCGAACATAACGGAGTGCTCAATGACAAGACAGTGAGCTCTGCATAACGCAAACAGTAAAGGTTTTTGTTTTTGTGGAGCGCTTGGGTTGCAATGAAGCCGAGACCCTATGGTTGGTCAAGCTGCCCCTGCCTCTCCCCCACTTCTGCCATTCCATATGTCTCATCGCTGCCTTGCTGCTCTGTGCCAGCAAATTGTGTGTGGCTTTTTTGTAAAAATAAAAAAGGGACTACCCCACACGAGAGTCCTCAACTACTACAAGAGCAGGAGCGAAATACTCGAACTGTTTCGTGCTTTGTGGACTCCTCAGCGCAGCACAGAGAACACGAGGCCGAACCTGGAAGCAATGAAAAATAAAATTTCCAAAGCCAGATTTAAAGCAGGCCAGAAAGTACCGGAGTGCTCAAACTGACAAGTCAGTGAGCTCTGCAGAACGCAAACAGAAAAGGCACTACCCCACACGAGAATGCTAAACTACTACAAGAGAAGGAGCGAAATACTCAATATGCGGCCTGAACTGTTTGGTCCTTTGTGGATTCATCAGGGCAGCACAGAGAAAAGTTGTATTTCTCGCCAGCCGAGCGCAGCGGGATAGGCGAGAAATGATTTCTCGCGAAATATTTTCAGTTGCAAATATGGCATCTGGTGAGTTCTTTATCGTCGCTTCTTTTTCTGACTTCTTCAGTCAGTATTGAGTCTCACCAGTGCCCATGCCCTCCCACCCTTCATTTCTGTGCATAATTTCATTGCTTTTTATCACTGTTTTTCCCTCACAACTGCGTCCGTCGGCGCGAGGGTTTTTTTCCCGGCTGGCTCGGTCCAGGAAAATTAATTTGACGGTCCAAGTGGTTCTGCATCATGGCCTATTTCTGCTATCCACTGGCACGCCTATTCTATCTGAGACACTCTGTTCTCAGTCCTTTCTTCCATATCTCACTCGTTATCCGGTTCACATCTGGCTGCGGCCAACTACCCTTCAATTTGTGTGTTGTCGCTATTGCAGTCTATGTCTCTGTGTATGGTAGAATGTGTGGAGCGAGAATGAGGCCATAATTATCTTGTAGCAATGAAAAATAAATTTTCCAAAGCCAGATTTAAACCAGGCCACAGCGTACCAGAGTGCTCAACAGCAAACACCAAAGGCATTATCCCAAATGAGAGTGCTCAACTACTACAAGAGCAGAAGTGAAATACAGTGTACTCAAGCTGCCTATCGAACTGTTTCGTCCGTTGTGGACGCATCTGCGCACCGCAGAGAAAATGAGGCCGAGCTTGGTAGCAATGAAAAATAAACTTTCCGAAGCCGGACGTAAACTAGGCTGGTGCTTACCAATTGAGCAGAATACATCCACGCTTTTATTGCAGCATCAAAGACAGCTCGATGCTGTCCTCCTGGTAGTGTAGTCCAATAGCGGAAAGGAGTAGTGGCGCAAACTAAACGCGGTATAAACAAAGTTCTAGTTCTCACTTGTCAGGGGCGTCGGAAGGTAATTTAGTGGGGTACGGTCAGCCATCTGAAGTACAATTTACTCGTGTGGGAGGGGTGGCTGAGCCGAACATTTTGGAAATTTAGAGGCCAAATCACTGTGTTTTATTGAATCCCGGGGTACTTGGGGCAAATAGTGATACGGTCAATACCGTAGTGACCGTACCGTGTGCGACACCCCTGCTTCTACATGTAGTAATGTTTAGTCAAGTAAACATATCATTATTTTTCACTGATCTGGTAAACTATGGTTAGGCCACCCTTTGTTAATTCATTGTTTAACGTCCTTTTTTTCGCGAAAAGGTACGCGGTAGGGCGGAAAAAAAACAAAAGCCCATTCCAAAAACTGGAAACCCCAATCAAACATTTTGACCAGTAAAGCATGTGATATATACAATATTTCTGGGTCTAACGGCACTTGCAAGCATAGAACAACACTCTTTGATGGTACATTGGAGCACATGCCTGATGAATCAAACAAAACAGGTACATACCATGGAGTTAGCATGTCATGAATTCATTACATCTGGATTTTTACTAGGGCACACACCGTACGATATTTAAAAGCCAACAAAAAAAAGAAAAAGAACACCAGACAAAGGCATGCCCGGGAGGCAAGATTATAAGTTTCAGGTCATGATCGGCACACTGTGAAACTACATAATCATGTATTTAAAACTTCGCATATTATTGGTACTACTACTTTCTTGTTTTTTTTTCGGTCGGAGGCAAAAAGATACGCGGGCGCGGACGTTAAACAACGAAAAAAGAAAGGGTGGCCTTACATCTGTAGGTCTAGTTCGGTGACAATACGGACCCTATGTGGTAGACCTGCCATTTACTAGTAAGCCGCTAATCGGTCTTTGACCTTGAGGTTCAAAGGTCATGGACTGGCTCTCCGAACTGTGCCTTCGCTGCTAGACCTACATTTTGTAGTCGGTCTTTGAGTTTGAGGTTGAAAGGTCATTGACTCTCCGAACTGCGCTTTCGTACATCTAGATTCGTGATTTGGGTCATTGATTCGACGGGCTTTCCTAGACGAACGTCTGTATGCTATTTTCGACCAAATATGTGACCTCTTTATTCTAACATAAATACAGTACAATTTCAAATTTGGACTTCACGGAGAGTTTCAAAGTTTTTTTTAGGAAATTAGAGGCCACATGCCACGTTCTGCTCTTTTCTCTCCCAAACTCAACACTTGCAAGCCAGATATGAAAGAAAGAAAAAATCATCAGTCACACCACCGGGACTCGAACCAGGGACCTTGCCTGGTTCGAGTCCCAGTGGTGTGACTGATGATTTTTTTCTTTTCCCCAAAAATCTGGCTGGCAAGTGTGGAGTTTGGGAGAGAAAAGAGCAGTACGTGGCATGTGGCCTCTAATTTCTTAAAAAAATTAATACAGTACCCTAAAATTAATTTTGCTAGTTATTATACTAGCATTTCGCCACTGAAGCCTACGGGTTTGACCCTCAAAGTGGTGTGTAATAGGGCACCTGGCAGCCGAGTAGCTGGTTTAAAACAGTGGACTTGGGCCACAGCATAACTTACAACTCGTTTAGGAACTTGAAGCCGATGAAGGTGTTGTTATCTTCTATGAAAAGGTTGTTGTCTTCTAGGTGCCTGGACAGAAAAAATGAGACTGGAATCAGTGCACAGCAAGATACCTTTGCCAACTCCACACCCTCAGGAACCCTCGCATACAGTCCCAGCAGGCACACTCCTTAAATTAACAAGCTTCTGATGATTACACCCATTGATGTGTGAAGTGAATGTACGAAGCAAGAACAGTGGTGGTGAATATAGCACTAACAGAGAGAGAGAAACGGAGGGAGAGAAAGAGAGAGAGAGAGCTAGCGAGAAAGACATACAGACATTGAGAAAGAGACAGAGACAGAGAGAGGGAAGAGAGAGAAGGAGAGAGAGGGTTGGATTGAGAGTGTGTGTATGTGCGTGTGTGTGTGTGTGTGTGTGTGTGTGTGTGTGTGTGTGTGAGAGAGAGAGAGAGAGAGAGAGAGAGAGATAGAGAGAGAGAGACGGAGAGAGAGAAAGAGAGAGATAGCGAGAAATATGTACAGACATGGCGAAAGAGACAGAGAGAGGGAGAGAGAGAGAGAGAGAGAGAGAGAGAGAGAGAGAGAGAGAGAGAGAGAGAGAGAGAGAGAGAGAGAGAGTGAGAGAGAGAGAGAGAGAGAGAGAGAGAGAGAGAGAGAGAGAGAGAGAGAGAGAGAGAGAGAGAGAGAGAGAGAGAGACAGAGAGACAGACAGAGAGACAGAGAGACAGAGAGACAGAGAGAGACAGAGAGAGAGAGACAAAGAGAGAGAGAGCGAGCGAGAGAGAGAGAGAGAGAGAGAGAGAGAGAAAGAGAGAAAGAGAGAGAGAGAGAGAGAGAGAGAGGGAAAAGAGAGAGACGGAAAGGGAGAGAGAGAGGGGGTGGGGGGGGGGGGAGAGAAAGAGAGCTAGGGAGAGAGGGAGAAGGTGAACACAAAAAACATTTTTAAAGCGCACAATACTTCTACTGTTTTTACATGCCTCGTTTACAGGCAAAAATTAACGGAATGAATGAAAATGGAATACATCTTACACTGTAGACAATATCAACAAAATGCATGTGTAAAATAGATATTTTCAAACCCCAACCAAATAAAACTTCAAGTTTTACAATGCATCTACAGTGCTTAGAAAAGAGTGTAAAAAAGGCTGTGTTTTTTATATCCATGGTGCCATGAAGTTACATTTGGATCTTGACATGTTAGTGCTATGTTCACCACCATTGTTCTTATAGAGTCAACTTCGCTAATAACGACTGCGGATTTAACGACAACTCGCGAATAACGACAAGATTTCCATGCCCAGAGCAAAATCCCCTCTAACCGCATACATTTTACTTCGGATACAGCGACTATCTGAATAACGACAATTCGCGGTGAACGACACTTAGTTGTACATCCCACCACTTTGGAAGCCGCATCTACGCCTTGATCCAAGAGGGTGGTGGCGTTCCTGTGGATAGGGATATCTCGGCGTCTAGCTAGACCTTTCCCAAAGAAGACCTTTTTCGCAACTTTTCATTGTTTATGAAGAAATCGCTACTTTCGCAACTTTCACAACTTCCTTCTTTTCGCGAATTATTTCCCAACTTTTCCGCAACCTTGGCCCCATGTCCCATGGCATGTGGTCAAAAGGTCAATTCACGGACTGCATGTCGGACAAATGCATACTCGCTCCCTTCAGACTCATTTGTCATCGCAGGCGTCTTCTCCGAATGGGGTCTTACCGTCAATATCAGTAAGACTGAATGGATCCGTATTTACCTGGAACCCACTTTGGGAGATGCCACCTCTACAACATCTAGAAATGTCGGCACAACTTGTGGTAAAGAAGCTTGGCGACAGGTGAAGACACTCGGCTCACTACACGGCTACGGGGAGGACGTAACGCGCCGTATTGGCTTGGTCGCAAGAGCATTTGGAGACACTCTGAAGTTATGGTTCAAACACAACCTGCTTTCTACACCCATTAAAATTCGTTTATACAACACTTTCGTTCCACCAATCTAGACCTAACACCTTGCTTGCCATGGCCTGTCAAGTGCACAAGAAAAGCGCCTAGATGTGTTTCATAGGAAACAGCTGCGGTGTACCCTTGGAATTACCTACCCAAATGTCATCTCGGGAGAATGAAATTGAAGACACCACTGCAGCTGTACTTATGGTTGATAAATATGGTGGTAAAGACACACCTGGCAATATGCCGGTAAACACACGCCTGCCCACACACGCTCTCTAGGCTGCAAAGTTCTGGCACAGAGCTCTCCTTCTCACCACCACCACCATCAGTTCGCGCCTGGCGCCTGGTCGATGCATGGCTGGCGGTATCCGGCATAGCAGGCTGGTACATCAAGTAGCGCATGGCACATAGATGATGACACAGCAACGACATAGCTCGATTGCGACGTACGTTTCGTCCCCGCTGGACTCATCAGGCAATCTTCTATTTGGATGTCTTCAAACGGAGCTTGACTCGGGAGAATGAAATTGAAGACACCACTGCAGCTGTACTTATGGCTGATAAATATGGTGGTAAAGACACACCTGGCAATATGCCGGTAAACACACGCCTGCCCACACACGCTCTCTAGGCTGCAAAGTTCTGGCACAGAGCTCTCCTTCTCACCACCACCACCATCAGTTCGCGCCTGGCGCCTGGTCGATGCATGGCTGGCGGTATCCGGCATAGCAGGCTGGTACATCAAGTAGCGCATGGCACATAGATGATGACACAGCAACGACATAGCTCGATTGCGACGTACGTTTCGTCCCCGCTGGACTCATCAGGCAATCTTCTTCTTGGATGTCTTCATACGGAGCTTGACTGGGGAGAATGAAATTGAAGACACCACTGCAGCTGTACTTATGGTTGATAAATATGACGAAACGTACGTCGCAATCGAGCTATGTCGTTGCTGTGTCATCATCTATGTGCCATGCGCTACTTGATGTACCAGCCTGCTATGCCGGATACCGCCAGCCATGCATCGACCAGGCGCCAGGCGCGAACTGATGGTGGTCGTGGTGAGAAGGAGAGCTCTGTGCCAGAACTTTGCAGTCTAGAGAGCGTGTGTGGGCAGGCGTGTGTTTACCGGCATATTGCCAGGTGTGTCTTTACCACCATATTTGGCCCAGTATCAGCGAGAATCGACCTTCGGGTGAAAATCATTTTTTTCAGAATAAGTCATTTTCTGCGACGGCAACAAAACTCTTGCTTCGCGCTCTGCACATTCAAACAAAAAATTAGTTCGTCGCAACAAATTCAATGAATGCTTTTGATCGTCCCAGTAGCAGGAGAATTCGCTCACGATGGCCAGCTAGCTACCGTCCGGCTCTGCCAGAAGTCATTGGATTGCCTAGGCAGGAATCGTCGCGTCTGATAGAGAACGACGACAGTTTCCAGAAGATGTTTTGTAGACGCGCAATTCCTATTTAGCGACGAGAATTTCAACTTGATTTAGGCGCTCCGCCAAAGGAGCTCTCTGCTGGCAAAAGTACTTTCTGACATCTGAAATTCCTTGTAGGGCCCTTCTGAATTTCGTACAGCTCCGCTCAGGGGAAATACTCAACGAGGAGAAACTAGTGAGGCGACGGCAGCAGAGGTAGACGAACTGAAACGCCCTGGATCAACTCGAGTCAGGACGAAAGAGCGCTGCCGCTAGTGACACGATCTGAATTTTCCCAGGCTCCCACACTGGACTCCATGGTGAACACCAAACCCCTTGGACGGGGCAAGAGCTGAACATTGATTGATGAGCTACGAACTCTCTGCGCTCAGTGCTGGAATCATGGCGCACTGCCGTGCATGCAGCCAGTTCCAACAGAGCTCAAATTTCACAGAGGTGCAGCAGTGATGGACTACCTCGAAATCGTGCATAAGATGAAGTGTGGAGTGTTAGAATGTTGTGCCTGTGTCGTATTCCCTGTGGGATGCACAGACTGGGACTCCAGGTGTAGTTGTAGCCACCCTCCCTCCTGATCTGCACTTCTGTGGATTTTCAGCAGACTTGGGATGGCGTTCAAACAGTTTTCATTGGTATGTAGTCATGAGGATCAAGGCCAACCATGCTCTATGCCAGAGGTTGCCCAAGAGTTGTTTTACAACAAAAACTGGACGGATGATTTATTACACTGTCTATTTTTTATTTATTTCACTGTAACACATAGTATTCCGATGTGGAAAACACTGTGATAAAATGTTGTATTTCCTGACATGTACCTATGCTTGTTTGAGAGGCTTCTGGGTCATCAATATTGCTTTGTTCGGTATAATACTTTGCCATGTGATCACTAGATACCTATAGATGACAACATCAGAAAAAAAGTCATTTTGTGAAAAATCACGCTAAGGTCCATTTCCGCAGATACTGGGCCATTTATCAACCATAAGTACAGCTGCAGTGGTGTCTTCAATTTCATTCTCCCGAGTCAAGCTCCGTATGAAGACATCCAAGAAGAAGATTGCCTGATGAGTCCAGCGGGGACGAAACGTACGTCGCAATCGAGCTATGTCGTTGCTGTGTCATCATCTATGTGCCATGCGCTACTTGATGTACCAGCCTGCTATGCCGGATACCGCCAACCATGCATCGACCAGGCGCCAGGCGCGAACTGATGGTGGTGGTGGTGAGAAGGAGAGCTCTGTGCCAGAACTTTGCAGCCTAGAGAGCGTGTGTGGGCAGGCGTGTGTTTACCGCCATATTTCCAGGTGTGTCTTTACCACCATATTTATCAACCAAATGTCATCTCTTGAAAATAAAATGGGAGAAATGAAAAAATTATAACATTCCTATCCTTTTTTGCCAAGGTCATCAAGGTGGCAGACGGTGTCGTTATACCCTCGAATGACAAGAGAAAGTTTATTTATTTCGCTCAGGGCCCTACGCTATGCTTTTTTTGCCTAGCTCATCATTCATGTTATTCGAGCAGATGGAATTTTTTTGCAATACAATGATGTAGCCAATCAGTTCGTTGTGGTATGATTGGGCATTGTAGCCGTCATGGTCGACGTAAAGCACTATAGCCATTCAATGGAAAAAACATTTCAATCAGTTCTAATAACATGCATGATGAGCTAGCGAAAAACATAGCGTAGGGTCCTGAGCTTCCAAGCTCTCTCGTTGAACCCAATCAATGGAAAAAAAAATCCTTTCCATCCGTTCTAATAACATTCATGATGAGCTAGGCAAAAAGCATAGCGTAGGGCCCTGAGCTTCCAAGCTCTCTCGTGTATTGCAATTTTAATACACTTACAAAGAGTAAGTTCTTTCTCTCTCGCTCATAGAAATTTGTGGGAATGACGTGAGCCCGCGCGATATGCAATCATAGAAGATCGATTTGCCCTGTTGACTGGTCTGCCGCGTACACGGGGAACTCGCACATACTGTGCTGCTGCTAGCAATTGCTAGCATAACTACTAGAGCCAGAGCTCTTGACGATCCTTCATTCAGAGACACACAGAAAAAACACAAATACATGAAAAAATCACTTCGGGTCGTTGAGTGAGTCTCCCTAGGCGTCCGTCATTCAGGATTAAAGACATCAGTTATTGACATTCAACGTTACGGATAGTGAAAAGGGAGGGCGACTTCATTATGAACAAAGTATTGAGTTTTTCGGCAATGGTGTTTTGGTGTTGAACCCAGTCCACGAAGAGACGACCGCCTTCCCCCGCACCACTATTATCCAAGAGAAAGAGAAAGAGAGAGAGAGAGAGAGAGAGAGAGAGAGAGAGAGAAATATATAGAGAGAGAAATATATAGAGAGAGATGGAGATAGGTAGATAGATAGAGAGAGAGAGAGAGAATTAGAGAGAGAGAGAGGGGGGGGGGATAGATAGATAGAGAGAGAGAGAGAGAGAGAGAGAGAGAGAGAGAGAGAGAGAGAGAGAGAGAGAGAGAGAGAGAGAGAGAGAGAGAGAGAGAGAGAGTAAGAGAGAGAGAAAGGGAGAGAGAGAGAGAGAGAGAGAGAGAGAGAGATAGAGATAGACAGATAGACAGATAGACAGATATAAATATATATATTATATAGAGAGAAAGACAGAGAGAAAGCCAGACATGTTAGTAATATCACAGTTACTCATATTTTTACCTTGCGTCTCCATTCTGAGGCGTCGGGGAGAACAGAGGTCTTGAACTTGGCTATCGGACTAAAGTCTGATCCAGCCTTTACTAGAACGAAACCAAAGTGAAGGGACTACGGTGAAGGCGAGTTTATAAAACTGTTGCAGATTCTGGAACTGCTCCATCGTTCACTGTAGTGCCAGCGTGTGATCGGGAAGACGGACAAAAGCTTGGATTCCCACCGGATAGAACAAAACACTGGCCCTTGCGTTAGGCTGGTCAGGTCAAGCTTTGAGTGTTTTCTATATCTCCTGTTTTGTTATCTATATAATTATTAGAGAGGTTCGGCTACAAGTACCGCGCACGCGTACGTGACGAAAGTGTTGGCCACACGTTACAGAGCTACGCGGGCGCAGAGTTGGATTCGGCTGCGCGTTGTGGCAAGCCAAGCCGCATCTCCGGTACATCCAAAATGGCGACATCGAAGGTTCTTGAAAAATTCTTCGCGGAGCGCGGTCCATGTAGATCGCCGGATTCACGTCAAGTCGTGAGCTCCAGGCCGCATACTTCTCATCCTTGAACCCAATTGACAGGTCTACACGTCGAGTTTGGCCCAAAACCTTGTAGCCGAGCCTCTCTATTGTTGGGGGGTTACCCCACGCAGATTAGAGACGTAACGGCTTTACTTTTGAAGATCATAATTATGCAATAGGGCTTGAAAGTGATGACGTCAAAAACGGCCAGGGAGTACTAAGTTGACATCAGATTTCTAATTTGGATCCACTAAGGTGTGACTTTGCTATTGCCTCAGTATGTGGGTGCATAGCAACCAACTCATGTCGTATGCAGGGGTGACTTTTACTTCGCCACCAGTTGTAACCCGCCCCCAGTAGCCAAATCAGTCAGTTTCACTGGTTACATCACCTTGCTGAGAGTAAGACGGCTTGAAATGTGCTTGGATCCATACAAAAACTGGATCCAAGTGGATCCAATTTTTGAATTTTTGAAATTGTTGCTATGCTGTGACGTAGCACTTTCAAGCCCTATAATGTGGCCATTGAGCCAAGTTTATAACCATTAACCGGAGAGCGACTTCGCTAACGCACGGCACTCACTGAGGACCAGGCACGTCTCGATATCAGTGTCAGCGGATTATGGGGCAGTCGTTTCGAGCGCACACTCATTGATGTACGGGTGTTTAACCCTCATGCAGCCTCGAACCGCACTGCACCACTGGCCACTGTCTATCACCGACATAAACAGGAGAAACGAAGAATGTATGACGAATGGGTCCGGAATGTCGAAAATGCGTCGTTTTTCCCGCTGGTCATGACGGCATCAGGTGGTTTTGGGCGTTCGGCAACCAGCCTGTATAAGACAATCGTATCTCTGCTGGCTATTGTGGGCGGGTAAGCACCTGGATCGTGGCCAAGTACTGCGGCTCTGGTGGCTTGAGGGATGTACGGGTGCTCGCCGTGCACCCCTGCCGGCAATCTGCTAGTGAAGCGTGGTACCTACTGTGTCCCGGAGATTTTCATCCAGAAGCTGATCCTAGGCTGGAGCTGCTGCTACTCCTGTGCTAGCCCTCAACCACTGGCGCTCCTAATTGGCTCCAGCGGGGGCCCTATTTCGCCCTGTTGCTATTCCACACCGTCAGCATTTAATTCTTAGGTCAGACCTTGATCCCTCCCACCATATGCTATCTGACTGTCTGCCTCTCTCTCACACACAGATGTGCGCACATACTTGTACTTGTTGCTCACTGCCAAAACTGGTCACGTGGGTCTCCCCGGGAGAGGGGAGAGAGACGCAAAAGGAATCTTGGAAAGAGGACTCAATTGGCTATTGAACCGCCCAACGGCCGACACCCCCTGAAATCCCCAAAACTCTGGGTGGACTTGAAAATGATCCCACTTATGGGCTCACCACACCTCAGTAAGTGGGTGAGGACAAGGAGCAGAAAAAGGACTGACGGCATCAGGGTATCCGTCTGCGCACATACACACACACACACACACGCACATGCAGACACACACACATGTACGCACGTGACACGCGCATACACATAATAGCCAACTTCTCTGTGTTTGGTGATCATCATCCTGTTTTCTGAAGTGCAAGCTCCCCTCTGATGCTGATTACATGTACTACCTTGCTTAGACCCAGTCTGCTCTTATGCTTAGGCCCGGTCTGCTCTTAGACTCGGTCTGTTCTTAGACCCAGGCTACTCTCCCTTCTAAATCCTACTTGGAGCAGTAAGGCTGTGTCACTGGTCCTACTGATGTCATTGTTGTGAAAGCACCAAATTATCATCACCATTGGTGGTAATTTTCCACCATGCATGAATCATTAACAATCACCATCTATGTGTCCCAACCATCCTCGTAACTCCCTTCATTGTGACTAGTGCTGTACCGTTGAAACCTACTTTGCTTCAGCGTATATTCAGTCCAAAGCTCCTTTGTTGCATAATGATCTGACGCAGTGTGCTATCGGGCAATATGGATAAGATTAGTACAGTTGGCATCGGCTATCGAGTGACCAGGTATAAAGATCCTAGTACATGAATACCGGCTAAACGATATCGGAACACAAACAGCACTATGTGTACACTATTAACGGCTATAGTGATATTAAGTAAAGTAAGTAAATTATCGTATCCGTTCCCAAAGGGAACTCACGACGGCCGCTAACACCCGATAAACCCTAGCGGCAGATGCAGCACCTAACGGTGGGGGTGAGTGGGTAAGTCTCACAACCACTGGCACAAGTGCCAAAGACGACCCCATTAGCTGCATCCATGTACCCCTTGTGCCTGACCACAAGTTCCCAGTTGACTGTGGGTAGCAGCACGGCTGGAAAAATCGCTCCCAGGCAGGACTTGAACCAGGTGCATCTCGTATCTCAATCATGGCCTTTGACCAACCCACTGTGCCTGCCTGGTGATATTACTAGTCAGTAAGTCTCCTTCCTTTCTAAGCTCACGCTGTGCGGTGCGGACAGGTCATGCGTCGTTACCAACTTGCCGCATGCAGCATGATTGTGCATGTGCAGCAGGAAGGCACCTCATGTCGACTACTACTTTTTCCAGCATTGTGTGCTTACATGCATCTACCATGATCTACGGCCTTGTGGATGCAATCGAGTCTCACATACATGTACATGAAGATATAGATTGAGAAGAGGAAGGGTTATAACAAATGCGTACTGTAGAAATCAGCCAGAACATTCGTTACTATGTTACAAAAACTCTGGAAGGAGTGAAACGAGCGTGTTCAAAGCGGGTGTTGGCGAAGATGGTACGGACACGAGACTCAAGTCCTGTATTATTTATGGCCATGACAACAAGTACTCCTGGCCGAAATTCTTCTATGACGGGCACGAACACTTGCCTTACAATTTTTCGTGATTGTACGAAGTACATATTCGCTGCTGCATCATTTTTCACCATTTACATTGTAGTGCCACTAGTGGTATCACCTGCTTGCGTATTGAGTCAAACAATGTTACCTCTGTGTAATTATGCTTATCGTGGCTATCAAGAGCTTTGATGCAAAATTCCCAGCTGACGAATGGTGTCCAGCTTGTGATCAGCTCAGCTGGCACTTACAACTCATAATAATTGTGTTCTAGACGCCAGATGAGATGTTTCACCTACAATGTAGACAAAACGTCAGTGTTCAAGAAAGCCGTCACTTCATCTTCTGCCCATCCTCAATAGCACGTTCAAGCAAATAAGTCTGAAACACAGTAGCGACAATCCGACAGCGGCGGCACGCCGTCTTCTCCAAAGGAGCTTCTATCGTTTCAATTCAGATTCCCCAGAAAATGAAAAAAATACTAGATTCCACCAAGCTCGTTAGAATCTTGCGAACCGTCAACTTGCAGGCATTTCAAGTGTTCGAGCGTGCGTAGATTCTGCTCAGCGGCTGCAGAACATTCGCCACGCGAAAAAAGTCGATGAGAGAGATGTAATGATGGACGAAATTACGAAAATCGGAAGAAGGTATTCGACCCAGTTCGACTATCCTGGACTGGATTGGCAACGTCCAACAATCGGATTCGTATTCTTTGCGGTCTCATGAGTTGGTGTGCTAAAGGGCGTTTACTTGGAGCTTCAGTGCATTGCCTTCTCCGAAAGAGGCCTTTTCTGAGATTTGGCCGATGGACTAATATACCTTTGAGTTGTTCTCTCCAATCTGTGCAGCTGATAGTGCACGTCACATGTTGTTACGATTTCACACCCCCTTTGTCTACTTTCTCTCTTCTCCATTACTATTCGCGTGGGATCACCCCTTGCCTTGGTCTTTTATAGTTGAAGAAACCACTGCTCCGGCTACGTGAAAGCGACTCCTGTGTCTGCAGCGTGCTGACTGGTGAAGCTCAAGCCAGGTAGGTGTAGTGGTACTCTTGTTGTAAACGTGGATGCTGATAGAAAACCCAGAACTGGTGGAGAATTGAAGAAAATGTCTAGTTTCGTGCTGTTTAGTTTTCATTCCTATGAACACGGCCTTACTGGAGAACATATGGAGAGATGAGAAAATCACAAGGTGCATTTCAGGGGATGTTATTCCCACTAAAGTAATAAACGCTACAGCAGGGCTTGGCGGCAATAAGTGAGTGAGCAGAGGAAATGAAGCCTTGGAGACGGACATGTCCATAAGAACAAAAGGTTGTTGCAGATGTGACCAGAGCCGGTGAAAATGGTGACCTAGGGAGAGGGTGTGCGTTACACACCTCCCATTTGACACTTTTCACATAACCATGTCCCCCCCCACCCCCACTTGACTTTGCGAAGTAAAACGAAGAATACAAAAATGCAAAATACAAGTACACGTCACACTGTACACATAGCGCTTCTAGGCTCGCAAACTTAATCTCCTACTTCCTACCAGTAGTACCTTTCACGGCTGATATTATGTATAGCACATAGCACCTGTATTGGTGATCTTTTGTTTGTTTGTATTTATTTTGATTCGCGAATTCAAACGGGCATAGAACCCAATAACATGAAAGCGAATATGAAAATTATGATGAGAATGTTTTTTAGTTTGTGGGCTACTGGTTGTTGGGGAAGCTAAAAGTTATCCTGGACAAAAATGATATACAGTCTCAGCATGTCTTACTTTTATTTGAACTTCGGTAACTCAACAGTACAGATAAATACTGAAACTCACACACGAACAATATCAAAAGAGAAGAAAATGAAAAGAGAAATAGAACACAGCAGAAGATATAAAGGGAGATATGGTGTGACGGTTGAGGAGGCGGATGTCAAAGGCGCTGGAGATGTAGCGGGTGCAGGCGGTAATGAAGAGGGTACGGCTGGAGATGTAGCGGGTGCATGCAGTAATGAAGAGGGTACGGCTGGAGATGTAGCGGGTGCAGGCGGTAATGAAGAGGGTACGGCTGGAGATGTAGCGGGTGCAGGCAGTAATGAAAAGGGTACGGCTGGAGATGTAGCGGGTGCAGGCAGTAATGAAGAGGGTACGGCTGGAGATGTAGCGGGTGCAGGCAGTAATGAAGAGGGTACGGCTGGAGATGTAGCGGGTCCAGGCGGTAATGAAGAGGGTACGGCTGGAGATGTAGCGGGTGCAGGCAGTAATGAAGAGTGTACGGCTGGAGATGTAGCGGGTGCAGGCAGTAATGAAGAGGGTACGGCTGGAGATGTAGCGGGTGCAGGCAGTAATGAAGAGGGTACAGCCGACACCGAAGACAGAGCTGGTGGTAATGGTGTGGTCGGAGATGAAGATGATGACGGCACTGAGGATGGTAATAAGGCTGAAAGGCAGAGAAAGTGAGGGGAAGAACAGTAATTAGACAATGAATGCAGATAAAGATCCAAGGGAAAAAATGTAACATGTAAAAATGTGGGCGCATGTTATGCGATCGAGTCCACCAACTTAACCCTAGAAGTACCGGAGGCATCATATGATGCATTTGCGAATTTCGAAATGGGATTGCTGTTATATGGGGGTTTAGAATCTCCCCAAATTTTGTGACTTTTAAATATTTTGTATTTTGTTAATGGCAGTGGGATGTGTTTTCAAAAATTTAGTACAGTTCCGAAATGCCAGGGCCCGGGTGCTACCTAGAACTACCGCGCGGCACCAATAAAAGGGCGAATTTGGCTTAGAACCACACGTGAATAACGTGAACAGGAATACATTTGGGAGCAAGGATATTGGGGACCATGAAGGTGGTGATTTGTACATTATGGACATGCTAATATGCACGTTTCACGTGTCGTTATGGGCAATATCGTAATCCCGAATCCTGCCGAAACAGACAAATTTGTTTGTCCTAAGTTGAAAGTGAAAGTGATTCACTTTGTCATCTGCAGCATAGAACGATATGAAGTGCCAGGGCAGTTATAATATTCTAGGAATGTCCTTTGAGTTTACGTTGGTCTGGCGGAAGCCATGTTCAGTAGGCGCAGTGTCGCTGCCGATAAAGCATTTCGTCAGGTTTTGACATGTTCCTTTCTTCTCAGTATTCTCGCTCGCATAGTACTCCACTTCTATGATAATATTGCCTATGCTGTTGCTCATTAGGAATTTGGCAAATTCTATCCTTCGCTTTAATATAACTGGGCCAGGAACCCGTTTGAACTTGCGAAGTAAAATAAAATCAATCAATCAATCAATTTCATTTGATTTTGAAAATTATTGGGCAGGAGGTTGGGGATGAATGCGAGGAGAGTGCCTGGAGCACTGTGCGCGAGCAATTAGAAGTGACCGAACACAGACACAGTTACATGCTCCAGATGAAGATGAGTGAATACTAATTGCTCCGGCTTCTCGATCAGTCTTATACGGGACCGGAGTCGAGGGAGCAAGGGGATAATAGTGATGATAAAGCTATGGAGCCATACACATAACAGAATATCAATGTCCAAAACTCGGCCAGGACTTCCTTCATGAAGCTGGGTTCTCTGGCAAAGTTGGTAGATAGTGGAAAATGTGTTGCACCAAGCAAGCGCGAAACCGCGCAACCGGTTGTTGCTTCCGAAGTATGCGGGCTTTTCCGAGATATTCACAATTTTGAAGATGGGGCAGATGCATGATTTGCATTTATTGACCAGAATATGATCCATGTCATGATCAAGGGCACAAGGTAGAAGGGAAAACAAAAAAATTGGAGAGGACTCTGCTTTGAGTGAAGGCAATAATTATCATGGCATTGGTTTCGCAAATTTACGCAAGAGGCGTCCTCTGTACCCGCAATAGTCTGCCGTCGGCCCTTCAGCTGGATAGGAATGGACGCCATATAATCAAGTAAAGTCCCTAAAAATAGTTTCCAGGAACTACTCTGCTACTTGAGGTTTAATCACGAAGATTGTCTCCGGACACGACGTCGAACGGAAATTATTCGTTTGCTATGAGTAGCGACACCACCTTCTCCTTTCGCTCGTAAATGTATTTATCACAGCAGTCAAAGAATGAACAACCTGGCTGAGACAAATTCAGCAAGTTGGCCAAGCAGCAGCCATTTCCTGGGTAATGGACTGAAATGTAGAGTTTGCAGGATGAGCATGGCAAGCAAATGCTCTTTTATTTTTCCGTAAACTGACGAGAGGTCGCCCTTTCGCTGCACGCAATGCAAGCTGCTGGTCTCCAAGATAGTGCACCTGTCATTGGTTCTTACTTTTAAAAGGTACCTTTTACCCCATGGACTTCTGTTTCTACACATATTGCCGATAATAATTCCAAGCAGATATGTTTAAGTCCATTGGAGTCTTATGATGCCTCCGGTACTTATAGTCTAGTTGAGATTTTGGTAGTTCTAGGGTTAAACTTAAAGTTCTAAATCTGATTGGTTTGTGAACTCGACAGCATAACCTGTGCCCACATTTGTATATGTTGCAATCAGACAATGCTTAAACATGCGTGTACATGTAACTCTTAAGTGGAATGAGTGGCACCGTTTTGTGAGTAGTGAACAAAATTAATTTGCGCCTGAATCAATACGTACGACTGATATCCTGTACCAAGGACAGCCCTCCGATCTACTCGAAGCCTTACACTTGGGACAATGTCTCTATAAGCCCATTGCGCAATGACGTAATTTATACCATAAACACACCACACAGCCACCTGGGCATGGTTGTCTGGGGTGTTGAACAGTGCATTGCGGATCCCAATGTACTCACATGAATTACTCATATCTTCCATATTTGGCAATGCGCAATGGCCTTTTTGCACATGCCTGCTAGTGCCTTTTGGTCGATTCACCCCACATTGATATCATGCAATTATTATTATTATTATTTGAAACTCGGATGTTGAGCAAATAATAAATGTAGAAAGGAAAAGGAAATTTAGATACGAGTTGAGAGTAACTCTCCACCACTGTAACCAGATACTATTATACAGTCAGTTCCCCTCTTTGGTCTTTCCATAACCTTGAACCTTCGAAGTTGGAAGGCTGTCGGTTACCGCTACGGAGATGTGTTGAAGCTAGGTGTCAGGACGTCGAATGTCTCAGTACTCTGTCAGTTTTGTGCCTAGTTGTTGCACTTTCTGACTGTATAATAGTATCTGGTTACAGTGATGGAGAGTTACTCTCAACCCATATCTATATTTCCTTTTCCTTTCTACAATTATTATTATTATTTATACAAAAGAGAAAGACCAAGGAACTACAAGTTACGCTATACTGTCCACTAACACCACCAGTTACTAAACAATCAGCTCATGCGATAACATTGCACGACACTGACCGACGGTACTGACGTTCTACAACTAACTGGCTAACAACTCTAGCACATCTTGGATGCGCACTCCAACAGCCTTCCAACTTGGAAGGTTCTAAGTATTCCTAAATGACTACATAATTTTAATGCCCGCACCATGTATCCCAGGACGTTGGGTTAGGGTGGTGCGAATCTGGGTAGTGTGGATCAGGGTAGTGTGCATCAGGGTAGTGTGGATCAGGCCAAACAATCCCAACGTACTAGTCTGCTCAAACTGTTTTGCTGCACATAAATCATTGGCTGCATTTTTGGCATCAAGTTGCACAACTAACACGCATACATACCTGGGGTCGCATGTAGTCCAGGAGTTACTGTTGTGGGTGTTTTCTGCCTCAGTATACTGCACATGATGTAAAGTCTCCGGCCTGCTGGTGCATAGGAGTTCTGGTCGCTGGCGTATGCGGTTCCGTACGAATCCAGCGGTCCCAGCCACACGACTGGAGTGTAACCCACGTTTAGCTGCCGGCGGATCTTGGCCAACAGCTGCTGTACGCAGCCAGACTGGAAGTCCGACCGGGTTGGTAAGGCACCGTTTATATTAGTGCAGAAAGCCGTTGCCTCCCAGAATGTGCTCTCATTGCTGCTCATCATAGTGAGATGGCTCCCAGTTATGGGACATGTTTCAGTAAAAAAGTGATCTATGTTACAAAGCAAGCGGGGAAAATACACAGACAAATATATGTATTTGTGTTGGAAAAGAACAGATCTTACGATCTTATCCAGTAGCCCCATGCGCACGCATTATCTTCCACAGTTAAGGGCTTATGGGTGATTGAGCTGAAAAAGTGAATAATAGTTAATGCCCACAATTGCATAATACCGTTTGAAACTTTGAATTTGCGAATCAAAATAAATACAAACAAACAAACAAACACACTGCTCGTTTTGACCGCCGAAAAAGGGGATTCGCTGGGAATGAAAGTCTCCTTAGCAAAAAAAAGTTTACTTCCGATCCGTTCGGGCATTTCATGTATAGTGTGCTAGAGTACCATTAATTTTTACCAAACGGTGAAGTTCGTTCGATTTTGTAAGAAGTAGCATTATTCATCCGGCAGAAACGGTTGTGGTTCACAAAATGTGTGGCCGGCTAACACCTTTTTTTGGTAACCATCAGATATCGTGCACTGGGTTCAGGCGAAATTCAGCAGACACAGCGCTGTGCGCGTAATGGTCACACACTATTGAGTCAGGTACAAGTCCTGAAGTTATAATTATAATTATCCCAATACTAGTTCAATACTATTATTAGGTAAACCTTGTTATATCCGTGATTGGTTCTAGTACGGTCACTGTTTCCGAACACAGTACCCTCCACCTTGTTTCATGCTGTCAAACGAACAAGTCCTGATGGTGCAGAAGTTTTTTTTGTCAGATTGCTCACGCACCCATAATGATCAACCTAGTACTTATAATAATAATTATTATTATTGTTATGTGCTTGTAGACATCAGCATGGCCTGCAGCTGCATTAATGGGCACGCAAATCATGCAAACCACCCAAAAGTGTTCGCATAAGCCACTTCGAATAGACCACAACAGTTTCAGAAAAAATATACTAGTATGCGAAAAGAAGACAAAAACTAGGGTGCCGACACCACGCGGGCACAGATGCCCATCCAACTCTAGCACTTACTGGAGTTAATCGTCTGACATTGGTGACTTTCCACAGTTCCTTGGCAAAGAGCATCTGGACATGCTTTGTCGTAGGACGGGCTCCAAGTGTTGCACTGCCGCTTACACAAATTCGGTTCTGGACAACGAAAACGAAGAAAATTTGCAAATTCAGAACTACACAACGTCCGTTCCTTTTCTCGCTTCGTTTTAGAATTGCACCAGACATCTTTAAAAGAGGTTTGCAGAATACAGTATTTCAAAAATTGGCCACCCCTCTCACCCTTTCTTCTCCTAATATGTTGCTGCTATTGACCTGAGCAAAATTATTAATTTTTTAATGACGTGCAGTAGTATGAATTGATTGCGCCAGAATATAATGAGGGTCCTACATATAGGTGCTTTGGAGGAAGGCAAAAAAATGGCATGTCTCGTGCCCTGCGTTTGTTTCTACAAAAATCCACATAGTTCCAGACACTGGGGTGAAGAAGGGAGTGTGGTGGTGGCCCTGGTGGGGCCCGACCAGAGGTCTCGGCTTCATAGCTCCATGGACGCACCAAAGAGAGATCGGGTAGGGCTGCAGCTGCTGTAAAAGATTGTTGCAAACAGAATTGTTTGGAGAAATTTAGCGCTGCTGACATTCAAGCGTCCATTCTTTCGATGCAAGAGCTTGAGAAGCCTGAGAGCGATATTTCATTCTTGGGCTTTTGTCGTCCTCTGCGCAGCACACTGCCCACACTGACCAGCCTGGGAAGAGGAAAAGACAAAAATTTGTGTACTCGTTTCAAGGTCTGCCGGTGTGCGTCACTGCGTTCCGTCATGTATTCAACATCGGCACAAAGCGCATGGACAACTTGCGCAAGCACTTTGAGGAGCATGGTATTGAGCCCAGGACACATGGCAATACTCATCGCCGTCCCCACAATGCCCTCCATTTCGCCGATGTGAAACGATGTGTGGAATTTATATCAGCGTTCGCTCAGGACTTCGGTATACCACATCCAGCGCCGTTACGTGGTCGTGCTGATACACCGCCAGTGTTTCTCCCTGCATATTTGACGTACAAAGCCGTTCACGCTAAGTATCTGGCAGTGTGTGAATCCGGAGGGTATAAGACCATCTCGGCGTCCAGCATGCGTGCAATTTGGCACCAGTGTCTGCCTAGCATAAAGTTCATGACACCGAGAACCGATGTGTGTTCAACCTGTGAAGCTCTACGCCGAAAGGTGACAACGGCGTTCGGTGAGAATGAGAAGCTTCAGGCTTGCAAGGATTTGGCAGACCATGTGAACACTGCGCAGAGGGAGAGAGAGCATTACAAGGAGGCCACACTGGATGCCAAAGCTGAGCTAGATTCTGGAGTGGCAATCAAAAGGAAGATTCATTATACGTTTGATTTCGCGCAAAACGTGTTCCTACCCAACAGGAAGGTCCTCTCTATTACAAACCCCCTCGGAAAGTGCAGCTCTTTGGTGTATGCTGTGAGGCCCAACCACGACAGATTAACTACCGTCTAGATGAGACAGACACAATTGGCTGTGATGGTAAACGTTCACACAATCCGAACACCGTCGCATCTCTGCTACACCACTACTTTCAAGTACATGGCCTGCATGAAGAAGAGTGTGTACTTCACGCCGACAACTGCGCAGGCCAGAACAAAAACAGAACTATCATGGCCTATCTTGCATGGAGATGTCTCACCGGCCTCCACAAGAAAATCTCTCTCTCCTTCATGATCACAGGTCACACACGTTGTTTGGTGGATTGTATGTTTGGTCTTTTGAAGCAGCGGTACAGGAGAGCAGATTGCTACACCATGGGTCAGCTGTGTGATGTTGTCAACAGCAGCAGCATTTGTAACGCTGCTCAAAGAATTCCAGGATCTGGCCTAGTATTGTACGAGTGGGACACGTTCTTTGAGGGTTTATTCCGACCAATCCCGCAAGTAAGCAAGCAGCATCATTTCCTGTTCTCGTGTGAAACACCTGGCATCGTCAATGTAAAGAAGTTGGTTGATGATAACTTTACTCCTGTTGCCATCCTCAAGACCACAGCTGAACAAGTGCAAGCTGCTGGCCTTCCGAATGTTCTACCCCCGGGTGGCATGTCAAGAGAGCGCCAAACTTACTTGTACAAGGAAATCCGCCCGTATGTAGCTGACCAGTGGCAGGATGAAGTTTGCCCAGCACCACCACCACTGTGAACTTAAATTTTCTCTCTCAATCAATCAGATTTGCTTATCTGAAATTTAATCTCCCTTTTTCTCTTAATACTACGAGTAATTTACTGACTGTGTACCACCATTGCATGTGTATCATGCATTGCTGGATTTGCCTTTTGCGGCACATTGATATTCTGGCCGGGATTAGCCAGTCCTCACTAATAATGTCGTAAACACTACAAATTGTGTGAAGTGTTTGGTCTAGAGATGCTTCTTACCTGATACTTACATGGCTCTTTGGTGCTAGATGGCAAACCATGACAAAATACTGTCCAGAATGATTCTCCGTTACATCTGTTGCAACTAGCGTGGCAGGCGTGCTTTTGTGTTTGCAACCGCCAGACCGCAACCAACACAAATGCTTGTAACTTAGGTTTTACTGGGAGTTTTTGACTAATTTTTTTAAATGATTTGTGAAGCTTGCAGGTATATGGTGCACTAAAAAACCCAATTTCCAACATTTGAGGCTAAGCACCCTTTTCGCGTGCTCTGGCTCATATGTCGGATCAATGGTTTCCAATTAGTGACAATTTGTAGAAGTAATTCATCATGATGCGGTGAAAAAGAATTATTTTCATCCACACTATTACGTACCAGGTTGTGCAGCAGTTCCCGGATTTCCCATCTCCGGTGTTTTAGCAGAGTCGCAAAGATTCCTCGGGATACTGCACATATAGTACAGGTTATATGTGGCCGGCGGATAGGGTTGCCCATTGCTACCGACCCCAGGTTGACCTCCGTGCGTCTGTCCCAGCCACGCGACGGGAAAGTAGTTGAGGCTAAACTGTTGGCGAACTTTAGTCAACAGCCGATTGACGCAGCCGTTCTGGAAGTCGGACTGGGTTGGTAAGGTGCCGTTTAGTTTAGAGCAGGCTGCCCTCGCTTGCCAGTAGGTTTGCTCTTTGCTGCTCGCCATGGTGAGAACATTTCCAGTCTCGTTGCATGTTTCAGTCAAGGAGTTTTCTGCATGGGGAAACAAAGGAAGGATCAGAAAAATCCGTTTCTTTATCAATTTGAAAGGATTTGGCGAACTTCAACTTCAAAGGATGAGTCCGGGGAGTGAACTGAAAGCCGGACCCACCAGGACTCGAACCCGGGAACAACCTTGTCATGGGCAATGCTCTAACCATCTGAGCTATGGGACCAGGCATTTGTTATCAACAAGCCATTTGGCAGGTAACACGCTAAGCAAATGCACACTAAAGTTGTGACTAAACACCTAGAATATTAGTACTGCTCGCGTATGCTATACTGCACAGCGTGTTCTTTGTTATACGGATGTGCTTGAAACGAATCTTCAAGAAGAAGGTTGGAAAAATGTGTTATTGACTTCGTACACGTTGCCTGTAACCAATGGTCTTGCCATGGCAGCGACAAATTCGCCCAAGACGTGCATAGTCGAAATGCTGACAATTGGTTTTACAGTTCAGCGGCTAAGGGTTGTGAGATTGCTGGCGCACATCAGACAAGACCAGCGTGATCGTGCATTGTTGGTCTGAGTTATAGTAAAACCTGGTTTAAGCGACCACCCCACGGTGCAAGCAAGAACGGTCGTTAAACTCAAGTGGTCTTTAGAACCAGGTCCCATAGTGTCCGCGTAGAATTGTCCGCGTATGGAAAGGTGGTCGTTAAGAACAGGTGGTCGCTAAAACCAAAGATCGCTTACACCAGGTTTTACTATATTCAGACCTTGCTATCCCAGCCCTCTACTCTTACCTGCATCTATAGAGTAGCATCTGTGTTGGCCGAGAATGCCCTTGCAGAATGCGTCAGGGCAAATATTCAGGTAGGGCGGTCTCCAGCTATAGCAACGTCCAACACATTGGAGCGTGACTGGACGCACAAGGAGATAAGAATTGAAGACCATGCAAATTCATCAATTCCAAAGCCCATATTTCCTGCAATCAATGTCCAGCAGTACAGAAGACTCTGCCGTAGTAATGAAAAAAATAACATAGTCCATAGAACCCCTGATATGCTTCCTTGTCTGTTCGGCTGCATTCGTTTTTAGCTACCTGGTAGAGTAGAGTAGAGTCACTCTACCGATAGAGATAGAAGATAGAGGCAAGTACACGAACGCTGTTCTACAGGATTTGGGGGTTAGTTGTTTACACGATATGTACGTGAAATGTTCCTTTTTTGGATGGAGTTGTGTATAAATCCCGTGGCTCTACCAAGTTCTACCGGATTCTACCAACTTTTCCCTAGTAGAGCCGGTAGAGGAAAGTAGAATCTACCTTTCAGAGAAGATTTTTTTTTTTAAAAACAACACCTCTAGTCCTCTACCCAAAGAAGTAGTTTCTACCCAAACCTGTAGATCAAAAACGAACACCCCTTAAACGTCACCTAATAATAGTAGCAAGAGTGCATTTGCTAGTAGTGCATCTGATGTAGAAGGTTAGGCTACCTCAGCATGCACAGTATCATTCCTGACGGATATATCCGTCCCATACGCACAGACGCGACAGAAGTAATACGTACCCGGAGTGTGAACGAGACCGGGTTGTCCGAATTTCTGCTGTATATCACTCTCTAGACGGTACACAAATGCCTTATAGCTGTAGAGTGCCGAGCAGAGTCTGTAGTCGGTCACAAGCGGATTGCCTAGGAGATCTATGTGTCTGCACAAACAGGAAAGAAACATTGTGCTATTTTACAGACACGCTCCGAGCCAAACAAGATTCCTGAGGTTGAGAATGGAACAAGTTGTCTAGCAATACTTGTCAAAGTATTGAGGCATATTATGCTATTGATGCTAGTAGTCAGTGGTGGAGAGTGAAGAGACGGCAACGACAATGAGAACTCTCGTTTGTTCACGAAGTGTGCTAGACATGTATCTCCCAGTCATAAATACATGCATCCGTAAAAATACAAAATAAAAAAGAAGAAAAAAGGAATGCGGAAGGGAGGATCACTCTTGTATGTCAGTCCGGGCCTGGGAATCTAGTGATGTCTGTAAAATGTCACTGACAAGCGCTGAACTACACCTGTCTTCTATGATCTAACCACAACATGGATTGAGAATCAAATACAGGCGGTATTCCTGAAAACATTTTCTATCACGCCCCTTTCACCAACACCATGTTGAAATTGCGTTGCATACACCCGTAAGCACATGCAAACATGTGAGCGCTAATCCAGGACCTAAAATGCTTGCGCATATTTCCGCATATTTTGTGAGACAGTTCATTATGGCTATGGCACATTGAGCGACAAAGGGAATATTGGAATGAAGCCAGCATATAATTCAATGTTCTGAAGAAAATGAGGACAAAACATTCATATTATGGACAAAAATGCGTTCAGAAATGCCTTTTTTGGATGAATTTGGAATGGCACTGAAATGCAACTACAGTAGGCAAGGGTCAAGCATATGCATAGCTGTACGATGTTTCAAAGTGTACGAGAACTGGAACCGATCGCCAACCAGCCCATCGATAAGGGTGTAATTTTACTGAAATGATCTGCACTTTCTGAAAAAAGTCGAGCATATTTTGGCATATCTGTTTGCATATCTTGCTAAGCCGTTGGCATATTATGGACGTTTTCGCTGTTATGCGACGAGCGTAATATGCTCTTTTTTTAACATATTTGGTCGAGGCCAAAGGGGGCGTTCGTTTTTGATCTACAGATTTGGGTAGAAACTACTGCTTTCGGTAGAGGTGTTCGTTTTTTGAAAAAACACTCTACTCAAAAAGGTAGATTCTACTTTCCTCTACCGACTCTACAGGGAAAAAGTTGGTAGAATCCGGTAGAAGGTGGTAGAGCTACGGGATTTCCAACAAGATCAAGGATTTGTACACTACTCCATACAAAAAGGAAACATTTCGCGTACACATCGTGTAAACTACTAGATCTGGTAGAACAGCGTTCGTACACTTGCCTCTACCATCTACCACTATCGGCAGAGTGACTCTGCTCTACTCTACCAGGTAGCTAAAAACGAACGCAGCCCTTGTAAGCGCACATGTACATGTACCTACAAGCATGGACGGAATAGCTCACACATTCTACTCGCATGCAGATAGCACTTACGCACGGAAAGGTAGGCTTCCAAACACGTTTTGGGGTAGAATATCGAGTTGGTTGAAGTTCATATCCCTGTAAGAAACACAATTAAATTGATATTGGATCATCGTATCAAACATATAAACTCGGATGTTGAGCCAATAGCATTAATCCTCAGAAAGACGAAAGGCAAAACTCGTTGAGGGCGTTACTCGTAACCTATTGGTCCTTTCCTATTTCTTTTCATTTTTTGGTGCTTTTATCCAATGGATACCCCAAGGGTCAAGGTCTATCAAGGACGCTAACAGAGTTAAAATAACATACGAATTCAATAAAAGATATGATGCTCTGAATGGAGAGGAAATCGTGTAAAAGTCTGGGTACAAGAACGGCGCACTTCGGTAAAAAAACTACCTCTTGAAGTAGAGTTTCGATGTTGTTTTCACTTCACCACATCTATATCTTAGTTGTGTTTGTGCAGCTAGTTGTGAAAATGACTCAGGAGGTTTTCCGGCTCCCGACAGCATTCATGACGGCTCAAGTCGATGTGAAAATTATATCCCCACACGGAATGTATACAAGCTAATGGAATAGGCTGATTTAAATCTTTCTTTGGATCACAACATTCATGTTGATTGCATTTGTCTCCTGGGGGAAAGGCACAGCATACTTACAAGTATAACAGACGGGTATTCTTGGCAAAGGCACTTGGTGCAATAGTTCGTATCAAACAGTTGGACACATCACTGTACAGAACATGAAAGGTCAATCAGAGCAAACATCATGTCAATAATTCCCTCATCATCATCATCATCATCATCATCATCATCATCTGCGTTGCCGAAAAAATAATACTAGTATACTAAATTTGAAACTCAGATGTTGAGCCATAAATAAATGTGGAAGAGAAAAGGACATATGGATACGAGTTAAGAGTAACTCTCCATCACTGTAACTGGATACTATTATACAGTCAGAAAGTGCAATAACTAGGCACAAAACTGACAGAGTACTGAAACATTCGACGTCCTGACACCTAGCTTCAACACATCTCCGTAGCGCTACGGTTAGCGCTCTGGAGATGTGTTGAAGCTAGGTGTCAGGACGTCGAATGTTTCAGTACTCTGTCAGTTTTGTGCCTAGTTATTGCACTTTCTGACTGTATATAGTATCATGTTACAGTGATGGAGAGTTACTCTTAACTCGTATCCATATGTCCTTTTCTCTTCCACATTTAGTATACTAAAAATAAAATTAAAATAATAAACGGCATTATGCAGCTGTGTAAGCAGTAGATGCACAGTGTGACTGCCAGGCATCTCTGTCAGATGCCAAATGGCAATCATGCAGAGACATACCAATCCACGAAACAATTCCCTACGTATACAATAAAATTGCGCAAAACCGCACACGCGTAACGTAGGTCTAGATGGTCTAGATGGAAGCACAGGTTTTGATGACATTTAAAAATGCTATCAACATCTGAGAGTATTATTTTGGGAGCAGCCTGGCTGAGTGTTTATATCTGTGTTCTTGCAGGTTTGCGTCCTGGTCACATGTGTATTTGGAACATCGATCACTCACGCAGACATCACGCAACTACGTTACTTGTTTGACATGTATTTACTGTGTATATTATAACAAAAATATTATTGAAAACCCATAATTTATTTTCTTGTTCCTATCATCAGTGCGAAAAAAATACGGAACTAAGGATACAACCAAAGAAACTGAAGTTTAAGTACTGTAAATAGAAAGGTGTTAGAAATAACAGCGAGATACACTTTTCTAAGCACTCGCAGACTCCATTGAATGGTTTTCTTTTTCACCCTGAAGATGGGCCATGCCCGAAAATTTGGTGCATTCAATTTATATCTAATATTATTTGTTTTTTTTGGAAGTGAAGTGAACATATGCAGCGAAGAGACCGTAGTTGGAGAGTTTGAAGTGAGGTACCCTATAAAGCGAGATACACTTTCAATAAAACCACTAGAGGAAACGCTTTTTTTCTTTTTGGTTTCCCGTTCTCGGGGCCTTCTATTCGGTACTCTTTGTAGTTGTACTTCTGTACTGTTGAGCTATCCGAATTCAAATAAACACTAACAAACAAACCATACTTACAGGTTTCTTAGGTACGTTATGGGATCGAGCAATCCGTCATTCAAAGTGGGAATGATGTTCCTTGACAGATTCCTGAATGCAATATGAAAAACGAGTATTCAATTAAAATGAGATTAACCTGCTTAAGCTAGCTTGGACAGGGAGATAGAGAGAAACGAGAGATAGATTATTATTTTTATTATTATGTACCAGGGAATGCGGGACAGGAGAGAAGAGATTGTATAGCTGGAGGCGAGAGATACATACAGAGAAATAGAGCGAGAGATACAGAGAGAAAAAGAGAGCGAGAGAGACAGACAGACGAACAGATAAAGAGATACAGACAGACAGAGAGGGACAGACAGAAGGAGAGACTAAGAAACAGAGGAGACAGAGAGTGAGACAGAGAAAGGGAGAGAGAGAGAGAGAGAGAGAGAGAGAGAGAGAGAAATAGAGAGAGAGAGGAAGAGAGAGTGAGTGAAGGAGAGAGAAAGAGAGAGAGAGAGAGAGAGAGAGAGAGAGAGAGAGAGAGAGAGAGAGAGAGAGAGAGAGAGAGAGAGGGAGATAGACAGAGAGAGAGAGAGAGACAGCGAGAGAGATAGATCCTTACAGTCCATTCATTGGAAACTGTCACGCCGGCTTTTGAAAATCCGATTTGGGCCAAATTGAGGATCAAAAACCCACTTAAAATCTCAAAAATCTGGGTTTGGGATCTGCTTCTCCACAAATATCGCCATGGCATACCTGTCCCAATTTGGTAAAACCTGGCTGAATTTCTATTTCCGGTTCTCGAACTTGCCTGGCCTTAATGTTGCAAGGAGTAATTGCAAGGGTCACACAATGCAGGATGTACTAGTACTGTTGTTTTCACGATATCTACAACTATGTGCAGGATACATCAAAAAGTTAGGTTGCCAGTTTCCAATGAATAGACTGTAGGTATTTTGTACGAAGTTACTTTGTATAATACTATTATAGACTCGAGCCCGATCGACTGGTCTAACTTCACGGGGAAGCTGCCCTCTTGGCCATGGAACCTTGAAAAGGGCATTCTAAATTGCATAAATACCCGTATTGTTGGCAGACAGTGTAGTAGTTGCTGGGCAATTCAACTTACACCCACTCCAATGAGCTAAAGTGCTGGAAGGTATTGGTATCATCGATGAAGAGTTGGCTATTTTCCAGCCGCCTGCAGAAAACAAAGACAACATTTCGGATCATTGAGTTGTGTACACTCCGATGAGGAAGTTTGCGTTTGGTTGATTGGTCGCATTTCAGAAAGGGAATCCCTAGGAATCACTCTTGCCCGTTTGCTTGGTCAAAATAATCCGTTTGCTTGGTCCCAGTTTGGTCATTCCAGAATGGGAATCGCTTAAAATGATTCTTTTTGGGGAATGGATGTCATTTACATTCCGAAAATGCCAACCAAACTGAACCTAAGTCTTGCAAACACGTACATACATCATGGAGACATGTGCACATTTGTCAGAAAAGGGCATGATGCTCCTTGACAAGTATTAGAATCCTCAAGGAAGTGCCCACACAAGGCTATGTTGGGGAATTCAAACCTCAAGATGTATTTTCTCCGTTTCAGTCAAATACCGCAAATCATCCTGTGCACTTGCGCTAACATTTGGCCTTTCTCTCGATATCGAGAAAGGCGTTATCTTAGAAAGATGTTCTGTAGCGTGTAACGTTTGATTACTGGAGACCTAAGACGAACAGTCTCTCCTGGTACATATCACTCGTCTGCCTTCACAAAGATCACATCATTGACAGATTGAGGCGATGACTGGGATTGATGTATGCATATATGTGGCCATATAGACCACACCATTGATGATAACTGTGTCGCCCCGTTTGGAAGCCACATACAACTATCCAAAGCGCGTTCTTGTATACTTACAAACGTGTTACACTTCGCCTTTCGCTAGGTGAGATCACTGGAAACGCCGTGAGATCGCGAGCTGAGCAGTCATCCAAAGGAAGCAGCCCCTGTGAATGAAGTAGTAGGTTCTTCTCGGAAACCACTCGCAAGCACGGTGTCATTGACGTAGCCAGGCCGCCGCATGCTAGCACGACTCCAAGCAATATCACGTGAAACATCCTGCCGCTGATTCAACGAGTAGTTCTTCATGCACCTCCACGGACCTGTAAAACAAAACAAAAAGCGATTTCCTGTTTAGCTAGACGGAACTTGATGGAGTTAATAACCGTTGGGCAATTAAGATGTTGGATGACTGTTCCTGTGACATCTTCACAGATATTCTCTATTCGAAACCGCAGTGTCTGCGGACCTCAAATCCAGTCAACCAACTAGATGTACACGATCTGTATTCCTCAATCATACCGTGCCTGCGCCTTGACACCTACCCGGATTTCTAGGTTTCCCTGTAAAGAATGAGCCTTTTGGGAGCTCCTTTCCTCACATGCCAAGCACAAAGCGTGACCTTTGTTTATGATTGTAACACGTTACAAGTCTGTATTATAAGGGTTCTTACATGAACCTCCTGTATTGTAGCCGGCTTCGGGGAATTCCAATATTTTCCTGCTGTGTCCGGCTATATTTCAGGTTATTAACGGCACTATAACTTTTTTTTCCATATTTCTATCTATAGCTATTTACTGCAAAAGATTTTTTCCCATTCTACCTCACAATTTGCGGGCTCATCACTCAGGATAGCGCCGCTTTGAGATCGGTGCTACCACTACTTGCATACAACCTTCTTGACACGACCACGCCACCACTCCCCGTATTCATGGCCACACATGACGGGTTTACGTGGTTCTAGTAAAAAAATACTCGCTGATTAAAGGGAAAGTTGAGGCAAAAATTAAAATTTCACCAGTTGCAGTCTTCGGGGTGCTGAGTCGAATGGTCTTGGTCCGAGACAGCTGAGACGCTCCCTTCCTACTTGAATCCCGATCGAACTCGCGCACTTCCACCGAAACTGGGTGACTGTGCCCTACTACATGGGGATTTGTATGCAAAATGTCACTAAAAGCGCCATTTCGTTCTTATAAAAGCACGGATGACCGCGATTGGCCCATATGTTGTAGTCTTTTGAACGCTGAGTCGACTGGCTTTGGTCCGAAAAGGCTGCGATGCAGCGTTCCTCCTTTATTCCCAATCGAACATGGTTGAACAATCGGTCACGTGCTCCTGGGTGCCCAAATCACCTGGTCACCACGCCAGCGGGCGACAACTTTCACACCAAGGTTCAACTCGAGTTCAACTCGAGTGACAGGACCCCCCCCCCCCCCGTTGCCCCCTTCACCGTGACTGCGCTCACACAGACAGAGTAACCCGCGGCCAAGTCAATTATTCCCTTTCCTTACCCATTGTGCAAGCTCAAGCTGGATATTGATCTATTTCATTCCTTGGTGCTGACCGCTTTAATGCGCTTCCCGAATCCCTTCGCACAAATCATATCCCCAATTCATTTCGCCAGGAACTTAACAATTTCATTCATCTTGGGCACCCTGTAAGAAGACCTTAGGGTCTGTTGGGAATGCCCAAGTAAAATAATAAAATAAAATACAATACAAAAAAATACAGGACTGCACCCAAAAAAGGTCAAACAGGCTAGTAAGTTGTACCCTGCAGGCACGGTGACCAGGTGACTGGCGTACGCAGGAGCACGTGACCGCTTGTTCAACCATGTTCAATTGGGATTAAGGGGGCAGCCTACCCATAAATTTCATATGGCATTCAATTGACCGTAACTTTGGTGTTTCTCAGTGGATTTGAGTGAAATTTTGACCACACACTCCTGCCACTATGCTGGCCCTCAGGACATGATTTACAAGTTCTTGCGCCTCACTGACAGGCTTTCCAGGCCGGAAAAACTCAAATTTCCGGCATAGTGCCACGGTGTGCGAGCCACCCAGGAGTCAAACAAATGCATTTACATTTTTTCACATTTTCGTGCCCATTCTGTCCGTGCGCGGGACCCAAACCTAAAACAAGTCCAGAAGCAGCCATGGGTGGTGGGGTAGGGCCCCTCAACGTGGCCCTGGAATCTGTCACAACGGAACGAGTGGGCGTTCTCTCGCGGACTCCCACAGACCCAAGTCAATTTTTGAATTTTTTAGGTTTAGGGTGTGCTACGAGGTCGTACCTTTGATACAACATCCAGTGCTGGGACCTCCACAGCAAGCCATTTCCACAGCGCTGCACACCAAATCCAGGATGCCCTCAGAAACCGGCAAAGACTGCCACTCACGTGTCACTACTGCCTAGTACTGAATCCTACCTGACTTCTTGACACGACTCAAACTTGCCAAAGTCACTAAATCAACGTCAACTACAATAATCAAGCCACATATCTGCAACGTCACGAGGGTGCTGGCAAAAGTCCTGCTGCACGGCGGCGGGCTTCGCCCGCCGCCGTGCAGCCCAATACGTGGTTTTTTAACGTGATTTTTTGGACTTTTTTGGACTTGGGGCAAAATTCTGCACACTTTCGCGTGTTTCCATAATACGACAAGTTGCGCACGGTCTGCTCACATTCAAATACAGTGCTGCCAACAAATGACAGCATGCAACAAAAAAATCTTTCCTTGCAAGGGCACATTTTCGGCCATAACTCTTGAACGGCTGGTCAGATAGGGACACAATTTTCAGAGAATTTGCAGCTATTCATGCTCTTTTAACTGACGTAGCACTCAATATGAATTTACAAATTCGATTTTTCAGCGAATTTTTGGGTAGTCTGCCGCCTTAAAGGAGGAACGCTGCATCGCAGCCTTTTCGGACCAAAACCAATCGACTCAGCGTCCAAATGACTACAACATATGGACCAATCGCGGTCATCCATGCTTTTATAAGAACGAAATGGCGCTTTTAGTGACATTTTGCATACAAATCCCCATCTAGTAGGGCGCAGTCACCCAGTTTCGGTGGAAGTGCGCGAGTTCGATTGGGATTCAAGTAGGAAGGGAGCGTCTCAGCTTCCTCGGACCACGACCATTCGACTCAGCACCCCGAACACTACAACTGGTGAAATTTTAATGTTTGCCTTAACTTCCCGTTTAATGCCTCTACGATCACCTTGTGATTATGAGTTATAGTGTGTGTACATACGTACAATGTATTTTTTACTGTATCAGTATGTCATACTGATACAGTAAAAAAATATAAAAAAATCTATATTCAGCGGCCTACTTCTACCACTAGGTGTTGAACGGCCTCATCTCACAGAGTCACCCCGCGTGTATGTAGCATCAGTGATGGTAATGAGTCACCTGATGCGACCCTTCCACTATTACATTTGACAGCTTCTCAAGCAGAGCGTGAAGTACCTGGAGGCTGGGGCTTATCGTAACGCCCGCAGGTATTCAACCGCCGGCATAATCCGTTACTCAATTTAGGGGCCATCCGGTATTTTTGATAATTATCACCCAACGAAAAAGTTTAGTTAGGACCCTCCCCCACTCCCCCCCCCCCCCCCCCCCCCCCGAGCGAAGAATAGATCGACTTGACATCAAGAATGCGATGCCTTGATGTCTCACATATCGATATTTTTCAAAACGAAACTCCCTTTGACCCACCCACCCATAAGCGAAACTTTTTCTCTGTAAAAGATCGATAATTATGGACGTCCCCTTTAATACTGATTAATAGTTAATACACGAACTAATATTGTACCCGCAATCGCTCTCTCCCTCTCACCTGATCAAAATGGTTGCCCAAGTAGAAATAAAGAATTGACGGTGCCAATGGCTTACCGCTGTAGAACGGCCTATGTTCTTGAATGTAGATATCCTTTCTCATCTATGTTCAGTTAACACCGTGACAATCCAAATTGAACCAGAAAGGCTGAAGTCAGCTACGCATCCTCATAGAATTTACTTTACCTCCTCGTGTTTATCGCTGAACTGTACGGGAAGCTAAGTGCGATGTACGGTGCTCCGCAAATGCGTACGAAAGCTAGAACGTTAGCGTACGATGTACGGTGAATGTGTAGGAAAGTTAAAAATGTTCGTACGCGGCTAAAAGTGTGTACAGGAAACAAGCACTGGTACATGGTCAATAGATCGCGGATCATTCAAAGAGATTACGGAGAAAGCATTACAGGTCTGCTCTCGATATAACAACTCTCACTTGTACATAAACCTCGCTAGTAAGTAAAATAATCAAATCCCGTGCCGAAACAGCATCACTCCCATACAAATTTTGTTCTACACAACAAAATCCTACATAACATAAACCTCGACATAACACACGCTACGGCGCGGTCCCCGACCTACGCACTCTCGATACAACATAAATTCACGTGCACGGTACGATCAAGCGGTAGCTGCAGCTAGGCAGTTTAGTCCTACATAACGTAAACCTCGGCATAACGCACCCTGTGGCGCGGTCCCCGACGTGCGCACGCTCGATACAACGTAGATTCACGTGCGCGGTACGATCAAGCTGTAGCCGTAGCTAGCCAGTTTAGTCCTATTGTGCATATATTCTGCGGCATTGATGGTATCTAATGTCGATGGTGGTACAGTGTGTATATGTTTGCACGGTTAAACCCGCTTTGTAATACCCTTCATTTTGAGGTACATCTTGTATTTACACACGGTTTTCTTTTCTACATAACATAACTCTCGATATAACATAATTTGTGCGTGGTCCCAGAGATTACGTTATATGGAGAGTAGACCCGTACTAGTACCACACACGATAGAGGGTCTACCGAACTAATGTGCAGAAGTGGTCTTCATGAAACCCAAGGATCAATATTGCAATTTTTTGTGGAAAATTCTTATACGTCTAATAGTTCTTACTAAAGTACCAGTCCACATTCTTTCTCCGTTTCTCTCTAGTAATAGTTCATGAATCCGCCCAGTCCACATTCCTTCTCCGTTTCTCTCCGTTTTTCTTTCCTTTCAGTTGCATCGTCCTCTCTGCTCTGTTTTATTTTCTCTTTTCGTTCGTCCCTCTTGATATTTGTACTTTGTACTGTTGAGGCAACGAACTGAAATAATAAAAACCAAACCAAACCAAACCAAAAGTATCACCGCAACCTTCCTAAAAGGACCTACATGTATATACCGAATAACAACTATTACCATGTCCACTAACTTGCTACTATCCTCTTTTCTATAATTATGTTCAAGTATGTGAACAGGACTGAGATACATTCTACTTCTACTCATCAAAGTCTTCTCTTTTGCAGGGTGGACTTGTAATCACATTAGGATGGAGGAAAGGATACTATTATTTTACATACTGATTTTCAGCTTCATGTAGTTCGAATAAATAATTTTAATTACCGGTACGAGCAAAGACATATTAAAAGCACGACATACCTAGAACATAATGTGCTTCACACAACAAGAGAAAAGCTACGTACGTATTTTTATGCATTCGTAGGAAGATCGATCCTCAAGAACCATCCACTGCCACCGTCACCTTGAACACGTCTACTCGCATGATGAAGAGGGAAAGGGAACGACTAAAATCTTAGAGGTCCAGCGAAGGAGTGTTACCTGGTATGATTCCTGTTAGTATTCACGCATGTTACTGGTTCTCATAATACGTTTGAAATTTTCGCACCAGCTCGTACACATCAAAACAAAGCGAGCTCGTACACACCCGAGTATGAAGCAGGGAGTAGTACAATACCGGGAGATGACACGGGCGCACATCCAGGCGGGCGAGCTTTGCCTCAGGTCACTTTTCTGTGGAGCGCTGTGTCCCGGGAAACGTCACGAAATGTCGTACTTTGCGTACCATTTATCGTAGCATTTCGTAGCATTTTTCAAAGAACGACTTCATCGAGAGTGGCAGAATGCTGTCAAGAAGTTTTCGAGCAGTACTTTTTGAAGTTTGTTTTGACGATGTAGGGAAGGAATCCATCAGTCTTTGCTGAGTGATGAGGATGAATCCTACGAATGATATCAAGTAGCAGCTGGCCTTCGCACGGGTACCTTCAGTGTGTCCAGTATTTACGTGGGCGGCTTGTAAGAGTGAAATTTTCTTCCTAATTTAATTTGTATTACTTTTAGTTATTCACGTCGTTTCTAGGGGAACAGATAATGTTGACGCAAGTTTTAGTCAAAATGAACAACATGTTTCAGGTATGGCTGACCCGTATGGCTGACCCGTCTCAAGATAGTAAGGCTATTCCGAATCCAGATGCTATAGTCGTCAGAGTGAAACGCAAAATATAATATATTTTATACTGCTGAGGCAGCTGTTCGCAAATGTCACTATGACGCATGTCTGTGTCAAGCAAGGAGTAGCACAATGGTACAATGGTATTGTGCTACTCCCTGCTACAAAGCCGGAGATGTTACGCGTTAACAGGAACTGGTGATAAAGGCAGTGTGGAATTATGTGCAATGTTACTGGTCCAAGTGACCATGCCGTGTAAGTCGTGTATGCAGGTAATCAGACCAAGCGTAAAAGGATAAAGATAGCCTGCTTAGTACGTTATGTACTACTGCTAGTACCAAGAGTACATAACCCCCCAGAGTGTGCAACGCCTGATCCAGCTCTGCATAGGGTCTTGGTCGAGCGGAATCGGATCTTTGCGTCATAATACCGTACACATCTGAGGGGAACCCGGGGAGTCGCGGGTGCTCTTGGATCAAAAACAATGGTACCCTGCCTCGAGACCGGCCTTGCGCTGGTGTGGAGTGTACGCATGACATCAGAAGATCCGATTCCGCTCGACCAAGACCCTATGCAGAGCTGGATCGGCGTTGCACACTCTGGGGGGTTATGTACTCTTGCTAGTACGTGTGCTTATTAAAGATACTTTGTGTTACTACTAGTTGTATGTGTCTGCATATTACTATACGTAATAGTACGTAATCGCGTTTACTACAATTTGTACTTTGTGGGGAGCTGCGCGTGCGTGACGATGAAATATGGCCACCAAGAGCGTACGCAATCAGAATCGTACAATATCATTACTCCATGATTATAACCAATGTTACTTTTATGGCACCGTGGAATCGTGTACAATGCCCCACGTCTACGTCTCCCTTTTCCTCTGCTCCCGTTTTCTCGCCATATACGGATCATCATGACAACCGACCAAAACCTCCTGTGGACGTAGATGCAGTGCTTTGTACCATGCCATAGTGTGATGACAGCCTTGAATGTTTGTCCTCATTTTCTTCAGAATATTTGAACTATATGCTGGCTTCATTCCATAATCCCGTTGTCGCTCAATATGCCATAATACTTCAAGTAATAATAATATGAACTGTCTCACAAAAATATGCCAGAATATGCGCAAGCGTTTTTGGTCGAGGCCTAAACCGGATCAACAGTGGCCATGACTGTTGAGTAGGATTCTCCCGATTTTTGAGATGTAATGGAGGTCCCCCCTCTCCTCCACCACCCTACACAGTGGGTCCATTGTTATTAGGCATCTGCCTGTTTTGGTTTCTACACTATAAATAAAAGAATACTACTACTACTAGGCAATGCGCTTCAGTAGAGCCATGCTAGTTCCACCCGTGGCGGAGAAGACCAAGGGAACCAAGCTGCCATGCTCGATCTCCATCTCCCTCTGTTCGTAGCGTCTTCGCTTTTCCCGTTCGTGACTTTGGTACCGAGCCGCGACAGAGAGGGAACGATTTGAGGAGTCGAAGGGTTTAAGACCCGGACATCGAAAAAACTGGAAAAAAATGGCGCGCTCAAATCGACTTCCCCAACACCACTCCCAGCAACGTGGAGCCTGGCATGGTCTTCTGTTGAGAGAGTCCTGTGGCGAAGTTTCTCGCCAGACAACGGCTGCAGATGGGGCTCGATACCGACGTTGTTGGCCACCCGTCTCAGCAGGAATGCTGTGAAGTCCCGCACTTCATTGTGGCGAAGTGACGAGAAACCACTTGTGCCCCAGCCACTCACTGGAGAGAGAATAAGATACAGGTCTGCTATTGTGGAGGAGCATGCGCGGCTTGATGTAGCGGTCAGTGGTTTGTGGGGCAGTCGTTTTGAGCGTACTTTACTTGATATACGGGTTTTTAATCCTCATGCACGCTCAAATCGATCTGCACCACACACCACTGTCTATCGGCGCCATGAAAAAGAAAAGCGACGATGTTATGAAGAGAGAGTGAGAGAGGTGGAGCATGCGACGTTCATGCCTGTTGTGCTGTCGGCAAGTGGTGGCATGGGAAGAGCGGCGACATCACTCTATCGCCGAATCGCGTTATTGAGAGCGGAAAGGAGGAAGGAGCAGTACTCCCACGTAATATCTTACATCAGATGCCGTCTCTCATTTGCCCTGTTGCGATCATGCATCATGTGTTTGCGGGGTTCACGGGGTCTTTTCCGTGAACGATCGGTTCGACATCCGGAGTCTGCTGAGCTGGTTGTTGCTGAGGCCCAGGTTGCTCGCATGTGAGAATCTATAAATTGCAGCAGATTATTTTTATTATAAATACTGGACATGGATATTGAATTAAACTGTACTCAGTGACTTTTTACATTTTACAGGCTACGTTTTATTATTATTATTATTGTAAAGCTTTCCTTTTGATCTTGTCTCTTATTGTTGTGACCTTTCCACAATAATTGGGTTGCATTAAAAAAAATTCGTATGCTAACAGTGCACGGCTGCAACAACGCCTGGCATCGCTGAGCGCTGCACTCACTAGTTCTGTATCATTTCCAACTGATATTGTGTGATAACTTCAAGAAGAGTACATTCCCCCATTGACTTGTGCCCCAGGTGAGGGCATGGGTGATGTTGAAACTGGCTCCACGCACACAGGTTGATGGTGTGGTAATAACACATGATACGGAGGGCATCAGGGAGTCGTCAAATAACCGGGAGTGGAAACGAGATGCGCGAGCGTGATCCATGCGCGCCTCGCGCTGGAGCACGCCTATTTTTTCAAGTACTAGTAATCTTTTTTGTGCCACATTCACCAATTCCGCGGGACTTTCAAAATATCCAAAAATTTTGCTTCTTCCTGCAAGCGGAGCAGTTTTGACGTCTCCATACATAAACCTTCTCGTCAGATTTCCGCTTCCCTTCTGTAGTATTATCACTCTTCGTCGTGGATTCGTCGGCAGTGCATGGTCATGCCGGACAGGGAGATATCGGTAGCCATTTTACGGCTGATGTTTTAGGAAGTTGGGCCAGAGGCGAGTAAAACCAAGCTTTGTCGAGTGAATACACCTGTATTTCTATCACTGAATAGCTTTGTTATGGTTTGTTACACACGCATCCTACATGTACAGAGCATTCGATTTATCAACCTCTAGTCAAGTACAGACCCAGGGAAGCTTCTGTTGCAAGGGCCATCCACTACGCCGTGAAGTTGAACAACCGCGAAGTTGTAACCCTTTAGCTAAGATTATTTTATCGTGATGTACATGCTGATCGTCATCTATCGCTGCTTGTCATCAATTGCTAGCCCCCTCCTTCAGTCACTGTTTCTCCTGCGTTCAGTTGGCCCGCACACAAATGCTCGTACTCGTGGCCAGGATACAGCTGCCTTAGTATTACCTACTGTACATATTGGGTATGGACTGCGCTCAGTTTCTTTTCTGGCTGCAGGTCGGTGGAACACTCTTCCTCCAAACTGTCGTCAGGCACAATCTGCTGGTACTTTTGCTCACCTCACAAAGATTCACCTAGGGTTCCTTGTAACAAGGCCATGCCTGTTGGGACTCCCCTAGTCAAATAATAAATACTACTACTACTACTACTACATCGCCGAACTGACCTGTTGAATATGGTGAAGAGGATTAAGATTGACACTATTAATCTGGCCTGGACGTCTCTCCTCGAGAAACTGTCCAAGTTGCCAAGTCATGAGAAAATGGATGTTCTGGGTGAGTATCCTCTCTTTTACTTGTTAAATGATCGTGCATAAATGTGAAACTCCTAAAAAGAAATGCAATGGTAGATTTAAGAAACTATGTGATGGTCAGGAATCAGGATACACATGGCATTCTCTACCTGGATGAATACTTGTGACAGTTGTAATAATTATAGAAATACTGCGCTGTTTTCCGCGTGCGTTTTGTCCAGACCTGGAAACCACATCAGCTGTGTTTTCAAGTTCAATTTGCGGTACAGAAGTGGCAAGAAAGCCGTCCATCATGCCAGCATCATCCGCAGCAGCAACAGCATCAGCCGCAGCAACAGCAGCACCACAGCCCATCGTCACAGTCGACTGCTCTGCAGACTGTCAGGCGAAATGGCACGTCATAGTACATTTGAGATCAGCGGGAAGAAGATGACGGCGTCCACTAATTTAGTATCTGTGCACATGAATCTGCTGTGTGTGTGACTCTGTGTGTCAGCTATGATATCATCTTCTGTGGTTCCATGCCTAGCATGTACATGTACGTCTGAACCATCCTGCAAAGTTTGAATGACGTAGGTTGAGCGATCGCTCCGCGAAACATACTTTTTCAAATTCTCTTCATAGTATGTCTTCCACCATTGAAATTTCGAATTTCTTCAAAAACAGTGCTGAGAGGGATGGCTTGCAACCTCGATATCAGTGGCGTGTCCAGGATTTGGCTGAGGGGGGGTTGCGGCCGGGATCAAGGCGGGATGGGGTGGGGGTAGATGACATCATGCTACTGTCCCAGGTCAGCCATTTTGAAAACCGATGTCAGGAAGCTCCTCCTGTAGCCCCCTTCTTCAACAGTTATTCACCCGAACGGCCCCAGGGCCAGAGACAGTTCCGGAGGATCAGCGCACCACATGGAGACAAGTGTCGACCTTGCTTCAAGTTCCCTTTCTTCGTGGGCCTGAGGGACGATCGAGCATGATGTTTTGGGGAAGCATTCTCTGGAACGCTCTCCCCTCTGATTTTAGAGTGATACGTGTCCCTGGTCCCTTCCGAAAAACTCTTTCTCCCATTGCTATACTTACTTTGTGAATATCCTCGTTAAACTTTTATTATCTGCCATAAATTTCAACCTTCTCATCTATCAATCATTTGTGCATGCATGTCTATAAAATCAACCACGTGTTCCTGACTCCATGAGATTGTCTTTCTATTCTTTGACTCCATGAAATTATTGTCTTTCTATTTCTGACTCCATGAAATTGTTCTTCATATAAATTTTTCCCTTTCTTCTTTTGGTCCTTTCTGTCTTATATTATTATTATTATTATCATTTCTTGTTTTCCCTTGCATATCATTCTGTGAGAACCTGTCCTATGGGCAGGTGAGAAGGCATCTCTGCCTGTGCATTTGGTGAAGTAAAATAAACAACAACAACAACAACAACAACAACAACAACAACAACAACAAGCCGTAAATCTCACACACCACGAGCAGTATTTCTGTACTCGCAGCAACAATGTACATTGTAAACTTCAAATTTGCCGTTATGTGAGCGAATCAACTGCAATTATTTATGCGAGTCCAACAATTTCTCACCGCTCTCAAAGCATAGGCAGCGGTACTTGTCACTGTGCGCTGTTCTTCATGTTCTGGCTGCTCGCTGACAACAGGTTCTTCCACGTCTGGTGGAGTGTGACTGTCAGTCCGCTCCGAAAGTTCAACTGGAATAACAGCGACTTCATCACTCCCACTGTTTCCTGTTGGAGCGGCAGCAGGAGTTGCGCCGCCACAGGAACGCTTTACAAAAATTCCAGGCTCTGCTGGCTAGAGCTTGGCCTTTTGGGATGTCCCTGAGACATCGAAGAAAAGCCTTCGAGTTAACCAAAACACGATTCGAACGAGGATGATCGCCTGAGCCCTCGGCATTCGAATCGTGTTTTGGTTGACTCGATCGAAGACTTTTCTTCGATGTTTGTACCGTTGAAGACGCGTCGAGCGCGTCCCAGCAGGGATCACACTGTACAACAGTACACAGTCAGGTCACCGTGTTTCTGTAGCCGTGCATGCTCACTGTACGTAGACTCTACTCTGTAGACTGTACTGTACTAGTCTGTAGTGTGTACAATCAACACCAGCTCGAGCACCGCATGCGCGCACCGTGCAACCGCTTTTGGACAATCGTTTCAGGCCGCGCGCGCCCCGAGCCTACAAAAAGTTGTAGTCTAGCTCGACCCGGCGCGCGCCCTGTATTATTTTTCGAAACCTTGTAGGTCGAAATTTTTGAGGGGGGGGGGGGCGCGCGCCCCCCGCGCCCCCCCCCCCCCTAAACCCGCCACTGGATATGGCTTGTTCCAGGCATGCTTTGGAGCCATCTTCTGTTGAAGTAGTGGCGGGGATCTGCCCTGCAACTGCTACAACCAAAAATGATTCGATCTGAGAAAGGGTGAGACCGCGAATCTCGGTTGAATATTGAGTATTTCAAGCCTTTTGACGACGAAGATGGAGTTCTTTTTGGAGATGGACGTCGCGGCAAAGGACATGGTGTCCGACTTCTGGCGTCTGGTGAAGCCAGAGATCATTTGTCCAGTCAGTTCGGCAGCCTAACCGTCGGTAAGCTTGTGTTTGGAACCCGTTCTGCTCGGATGTGGTAGATCACAAACAATTTGATATCGCACAAATTGATCTCAGCATCGTGCGTACGGTATTTTATCTTCAGAAAATCCCAAAGTGTCTTTCTGTGGCCGTCCTATGCCACGAGAAACTCCAATCAGGCTCCTATGTCCTCTGCCTTCATGATTGAATGTCCACTTCGTTTGAACAACGAACACAACAATCGAAGACGGCTTTGCAATGAAATATACAGCTATACTGGAGCTGAAAAAAAGAAGAAAAAAACGTGCTCAGGATGAGACTCGAGTACACGCATACTCTCCCCGCAGGTGAAACGCAAATTTTTGTGAAAAATGCGTGTCGCCGACTGACCAGTAATTTCGCCTGTGTCGGACACCTATAGTATAGGATACCATGGTGGTTGGGGTGTTGTTGCGGTGAGAAGAGAACTGGAAGCTAGCAGAAAGCCTGAGTTAACTAACCTCAAGCCCGTGCTGGCGACTTTCGGCCGTGAAATTCTGGCCAACATGTCTCCGAATCTACCGAACTTTGAAAAGATAATTGGAGCCCCCTCGCGACAAAAGGGTCACTTTGACTTCCGTGACACTTTGGAGAAAATCGCGTACAAAGTTTGAAGTGGGGAAAATCCCGTTTTTTGAGAGTGCGTCATCGTTTTTGTGTTCCTACGCGGAGCTGTTGCACAACATCGATTTTACGTCACCGTTTGCGCATGCGCCTTGGTGACAGCTTCACGCAGCAGTTTATTTGAGCAAAATCCGTCAAGGGATCTCTGTTTTATTGTTGTTTGTAGTTGAGGAAGAAGTTTGATTTTTTGACGTGGCGTGGTTCGCGAGCGCTGTCAGCTGTTTCTTGACGTCGACTTGTTGTTTGCCTGTTGTTGACGAACAATGAGCCGTCCAATTTATTTTACGACTGATGAGGCGCTTGCCGCTGTCCTCGCTGAAGCTGAAGACGAATTCTGTGGACGAGAAGGCGAACAGGCGCACGCCAGCGCCCCTGCCACGGAGAATGTTGTTTCTTCTGATGACGAGGAGAGCGAAGGCATCCCTGATCACTTCTTGGATGATGAACTGGACGTAGCTCGTGCTGCTGCGCAGTTCAACGCTTTGGCCGCTGACGATGTAGATGAGGCAATGGCGGAGGACGCAACAGAGGCTGTTGATGAGGAAGGCACTGATGCACATGAAGATGTTGAGGCTGCTACTGCTGCTGAAAATCCTGGCAATGTGTGTGGCTGCTCCGAGAATTGTCTTTCGAAATTTGCGAATGCACAAGTGGAACAAACCCAGATGGCAATGGCAGAGATGGAAAAAGGAGATGCAGACCTGCTGTTGATTGGCATCCTGGAGTCATCCAAATTCAACCAGGACACAACCACCAAGCAGAAGAAGCGGAAGTATGTTGCGTTCGGCTACACTTACCTTGGACGGCATGTGTGCGTGAAAGCGTTCCGTACCATTTACGGAGTGGGAACAAAACGCCTCCGCAACCTTATCGGCCACATAAAGGAGCACGGACCAGTGCCCAGACAGCATGGGAACACGGGGAGAAGGCCAGTGCATGCCTTGCGCTTCGAGCAGGTAGAAGGAGTGGTGAAGTTCATCAAATCCCTCAGTGAGCAGTTTGGCATCCCTCATCCTGCGCCTCTGCATGGACGAAGTGCGCGGCCGCCGGTGTATCTTCCAGCACGCATGTCGTACACCAGCACCCACCAAGAGTACCTGCAGGCATCTGGTGAGGCTCATGCGAAGCCTGTCGGGCTAACCAGCTACCGTGAGATTTGGTCGCAGTGTATGCTGCACATCCGGTTTATGACGCCCCGGACAGATGTCTGCGACAGGTGTGAGCAGTTCCGGAGGGGTGTGGTCAGTGCGCTAGGAGAAGACGCCAAGCTAGAGGCATGCGCTCAGCTCTCGTCACATGTAGGTGAGGCACAGAAGGAACGAGATGTGTACAAAGAAGCCACAGTTGCTGCAAAGTCTGAGCTAGATGCATGCCATGTACCAATTTCCCCGCCATGCCTCCCTTGTAGCAATGACCTCCATTCTATTCATTACACTTTTGATTTTGCTCAAAGTGTTGCTCTCCCTCACAATACTCGTCAAGTAGGTCCCCTGTATTTTAAAGTTCCACGTAAAGCTCATATATTTGGTGTAAATAATGAAGCCGTCCCACGTCAAGTCAACTATTTGCTTGACGAATGTGACACCATTGGTGCAGATGGCAAGAAGGGCCATGGCCCCAATACTGTTGGCTCGCTGCTTCACCACTACTTTGAGACGTACGGCTATGGTGAGAAAAGCTGTGTGCTGACTGCTGATAACTGCGGTGGACAGAATAAGAACAGGACTATTGTCGGCTATTTGGCATGGCGATGCATTGTGGGCCTGCATTGCCGCATCACGTATAGCTTCATGCTGGCTGGCCACACGCGGTGTTTAGTGGATGGCTGCTTTGGCCTGCTCAAGCAAAGATTCCGCCGGAGTGACTGCTACTCCATGGCACAGCTCGCCACTACTGTCAATGAGAGTGCCACCGTCAACGTTGCGCAGTTGATCGATGACAGTGTTCCGTGGTATGCGTGGGATGCCTTTATCAGTCGGCACTTTAAACCCCTGCCTGGCATTTCAAAGCTGCACCATCTCGAGTTCTCATCTGCTGATCCTGGTGTTGTGCTTACGAAAGTGCACAGTGAGTCTGAGCAAGTCAAGGTCTCCCTATTGAAGTCGTCTGTCGAGGAAATTCGTGGGGCTGGACTGCCTGATGTGTTGCCCTGTGCAGGAATGTCAATTGAGCGCCAACAGTACCTGTTCAAGCACATCCGCCAGCATGTTCCCCCCGAGTTTCAGGATGGACTATGCCCTCAACCTGCTGTTGCTGCTGCTGCTGAGATCCAGGACGCAGATGCCTGATTGTCATGCCCATTATCTCTTTCTGACATATTTTTTTCTTTTTTCATGAGCTAAATGTCCGTATGCTGTATCACGTGTGCATCCACCACACAATAAGTAGCTTCTTTTACCTTTGTAGAAAGAACTAGTCATCATCAAGTGTCCCTGTATTCGTTTCCATGCTAAGTTGATACTAAGTTGATAACATTGCCATGCTCATTCATAAACAACACTCATACGATGTATTCGAACATTCCCGTATTTTCATCCTCGTGCACCACGAAAATCGTATATACCTACCTGTACGGAAATCGCTGTAAATCCGCAACGGATGCATATTTTTCAGTCCGGTTTTTTGCATCATATTCTGTGATAATCAAGGAATCACATCCGAGTAAAATCTCAAAATTGACCCCTGAAGCCAATGTGACCCTTTTCTCGTGTGGGGGCTCTTAAATTTATTATATTATTTATTATTATTTAAATAATAAATTAAAAATAAATTAAAATAATAATAATTATTATTAAGAAAGGTTTGCTCCCCACACCGGAGCTCGCGCTATTCCGCCGACTTTTCTTGACACTTGACTGACTCACGACTGCCATCCAGAGCACACGAGAAGTCCATCGAACCTTCGACTCGGCAAACCTGCAAGAAAGCACCACTCCCTGCTCAATGCACAGTGTTTCGGGGAATTCACCCCTCATCAGTTGAGCTTGAGTAGGCTGAGGAAGATTGTGCCTGAAGAGCACCACTTATATAGTGCTCTCCAGGCGCAAACATCACCAGGGATACAAACTTACAGAGACGCTCCGCTTCCAGCGCGACAAACACCTACTCAAGCTCAACTGATGAGGGGTGAATTCCCCGAAACACTGTGTATTGAGCAGGGAGTGGTGCTTTCTTGCAGGTTTGCCGAGTCGAAGGTTCGATGGACTTCTCGTGTGCTCTGGATGGCAGTCGTGAGTCAGTCAAGTGTCAAGAAAAGTCGGCGGAATAGCGCGAGCTCCGGTGTGGGGAGCAAACCTTTCTTACAAATCATCGCCGAAGTCGCAACCACTACTTCATACTGTTGTGCCCAGCGCGGGCTTGCGACTAGTTGGTTTGGAGGTGACAGCGTTGCGAATGACCGAGGGTCCTCGACGTCTGTCTCACCGTCCAGGAGCGACACTGACTCACGCTGCTATCTGGTGTTCACTAGTAAGGACACCTACATGTATAATTATTATACATGTAGGTGTCCTTACTAGTTAACGAGCAGACCACTGCAAATATCTCTGTATACACGTTCTGATGGACGCTTTCTCCCAAAAAATACTCAAGGCTACTCTAAATTGCATCTGAAGACGCTGAGGTACTCAAGGCACTGCAAACAATTTGCGCGAGGCAAGCATGGATAATCAAGATTCCCGTATGTCACATGACTGTCGCCTTGGAGTCGACCAATGATAGATCAAATTACGCGGTCTGGAAAGCGTGATCCTGCCTGCTAAATGGTGATGGAACCAGTTCCACTGCCTGTCGTCAAGTGACGACGGGCAGTGGACGGCATCCACTGCCCGTCGTCATGTGACGACGGGCAGTGGACAGAATCCACTCAGGAGGCTTCTACATTTATTATACATATGTTGACCTTCACTTTCCCTAAAAAGGAGTATTTTATAAACAGTATTTATTGGCCTTAGTGGTATTTTTAATATTTATTGGCCAAAAGCCAATAAATACTGTTTATAAAATACCACTAGGCCAATAAATACTGTTTATAAAATACTCCTTTTTAGGGAAAAGTGCAGTGCTGCATGGAAAAGTACAGTGGTATTTATTGAGTCAAGCAAATTGTTTTGAATTTGATACTGTTGATGGTGTGGTCACTAATGAGTGTGGGTATTTATCAAAGGTCAATATATTGTAGGGCATACAATCAGCCATATATGCACGACGCACCATGTGTTTATTATATAGTTCATACATGCCACGTGCCTAGTTGTAGACTAATAAGGTAAAGCCTAGTTCACATTCGACGGGGTGCGACGGGACGCGACGTAAGGATCGAGGGGAAGCGACAGGACGGTCTGACGGCGTCCAACATGGTCCAATGTGAACATTGTTTTGACCGCGTCTCTCACATCGGCCTCCTCAACAAAGCAGAGCGAGTAGGCATCGGCGGACCTCTTCTCTCTTGGCTACACGACTACCTGAGTAACCGCTGCCTAAAGGTGGTAACTGGAGGCCGTGCTTCCAAGAAGTACCCCATCACTGCCGGAGTGCCCCAAGGCAGCGTCCTGGGCCCCACACTCTTCATAATAATTATTATTGTTTGCTGCCGATATCGACCAGTTCCTCTCCTATGGAGTAAAGCTCAGCTCTTTCGCCGATGACACTACCGTGTACAGTCTGAGCCGACCAAACGACGACCTCCAGGAGAAGGCAGTATCCTTACAGACAACCCTCAGGAATCTTGCCACATGGGGCCAGCAATGGCGGATCCAGTTCGAGCCCACCAAGAGCCAGGGCCTGATTTTATGCAATGCTCGAAAGCGCCCTGACTTTCCACCAACCACCTTTGCCAGCGAGATTATTCCAGACTCGGACCACCTAAAGCTGCTTGGAGTCACATTCGACTCTAAGCTTGGGTTCCAGCGCCATACCGGTATTCATGCTGTCGCTGTCAAGGCCAGCCAGCGCCTGGGATTCTTGCGCCGTGCTGCTTGGCTTCTGGGTCATGAGGGCCGCCTTGCCGTGTATAAGGCTTAAGGGGTTCATTTGGCCCATCCTGGAGTACGCTCCCCTAGCCACCATGTGTATACTTTCTCTGTTTTTTTCAATCAATACCATTTATTGAAACAAAGAAAAATGGTGGCACATATGGCCCACGCGGAGTACAAAATAAACATAAAGGAGAAAAAAAGTAGTACATTGAAATGAGGCTCTAAGTCACAGTGGCCGTGGCAAACAAAGAGAGAGAAGAAGGAAAAAAAGACAAGAAAGAAAGAGAGGTAAGCAACTCCATGTACATCAGCAGTACTTGTGTCACACACTTACAATGAACACTCAGCAGCCGCCAGAACAGCCGAGTGAACTGGAAGTGGTACTGAAGAGCGCCAGTAGCTGCGCAGACTTGCAACCATGGCTCTCACTAGACGGAAGGACAGTTTAGTCCGGACGAAAGCCGTGATGACGGAAAAAGGCTCGTTTTCCTTGTCGCTCAGTTTGCTGGCAATCCTGGGAAACAGCGCAGATGAGGCTTTTCCCTTTCCACCAGTGGTGGGGAAGACAATGGGCACAAAGGAGGAGAGTCCCTCCCACCTGATCTCCTACCAAATTACACTTTCACCGTGCTGTAAAACCTATTAAGTAATGTAAAGAGCTCTGGTTTTTGCGACCACCTGTATTTACCGACCGTTTTTCCTGACACTGACAGTTCTGCGCAGGAACTGCACCGGATACAGCGACCACCTGCCTTGGGCGACCAGCGACGGAATGCTAGTGTACGTGCCGCATTGAATCTTGGCTGGCGGGGTTGACAGCAACAGGATTGAAGTGCGCTCTGAAGCAAGTGCATGCAGTCAATCGAAGGGACAGGTGAAATTGCAGGAAGCGCTGCATGCACTTGAGTGAGGTGTGCTTTGCCTGCCCGAAAATACTCTATGCTCCGCACATGTCTATATGAGTACATGGAAGTGCAATCGCACATGATCTTACTGTATTTGACTCCAAGAGTACATAAACAATGTACTCTTGACGACTCGAATGCATGGGACATAGTTCTAAAGACCACCTGATTTTAACAACCGCTTTTGCTTGCACCGTGGGGTGGTCGCTTAAAGCCTAGTTCACATTCGACGGGGCGAGACGGGACACGACGTAAGGATCGACGGAAAGCGACGGGACGGTCTGACGGCGTCCAATGTGAACACCAGGAACGGGAACGCAACCGTACTACCGTACAGATTGGAAAGCGACGGGAAGAGTTGGATCGATCCAACTTTTCATACCGTAGACGGGGACGCAAGCGTACAAAACGGCTGCAATTTGAGTGTGAACAGGAGACGGCGTCGTGCGCCGACTACTCCCGATTCGTACTTGGAATTTTTTAGCATTTCGAACACTGCGCTTCCCATGATAACTCACAGAATGGCTAGCACGTGACTTGAGTTGAATTTTAGCAACATACTAGTAAGATCTCATGTCACTTATTGTATTTAGGGATAGTTCAGAAGCGTGACAGACGAACTATTCTATCATTTCCTGGGGCTATTATTTGAATGCCACAACTTTCAGGGCTAATTTTTTGGTCTTCATGAAAAACCGGTATTGTGAACTTTATTCCGCTTCTTTCAAGGAGAAATAATTGAAAAGAAGTCCCGAAAAACGAGAAATAATAATTAGGCCCGAAAGTCACCCCGTCACGGACCGTGCCTTATGACTCGCTCCGTTCGACCTTGAACGTCGCAACGACTGCTGCATGTCGTGTCGTACGAATCGTACAGGATTTTACAGCTCACCCCAGCCCTCCCGACAAGCCCTTACGTCCCGTACCGTCGGCGTTGCGCCGAAAGTGAACCAGGCTTTAACACACAAACACAAAAAATACGATACGACTGGTGTACGGTTCTCAACGGTGTCTTTGGTTTTGGCATCTGATGGAAAAAATGGATGTGCGCAACCTTTCCTCCTCCTCCTCCCCCCCCCCCCCCACCATCTCCAACCAATGCCTTCTACAAATGGTCTGGACACGTTCTGCTGCCTCTAAACCACAGAGAACGTGTGTTGCCGTTTCCTTTCTTATGCACTCCATTTCTTTCACAATCGGCCCCTTTTCATTAGCAGTGCGCCGGTTCTCTTAGGTCATCGGATTGACAGCAAGGATAAAACTATGGATGATTAATGGTGGTAAAGTCGACTTCCAAGTACTTCATTCTCCCGAGTCTAGGGTATAACTACATAATTATACTCATCGCGAAGATCTCCTATGTCATCGCTCATTTCACCAGCAACGATACATTGTGATGGGAATGTGATATGACACAAGACTGACCTGTTTCCAAAATCGGCTGCGTGTCCCTGAGAGAATTTCAAATAAATACACCCGAGTGTATGTAGCACCAACCGACATGCAGCCACTAGTACAAAATAGGGGTGAAAGTTGGCACTGAGATCCCGAGTTCGAGTACTCTGATTTTCTCCAATCGAATATTCGAGTATTCTTGATATCCTAAAACATCGCACACCAAGGGCCTTAATAATCACATGATACAACCCTGATTGAACCCATCGGCAGTCCTTTTCTCGAGTGTATTGGTTGGTGGGTCAATTGGGCTCTCTCTACTGGTGAACAAATGTTAACCACACAGTCTGCACATCAATGTCTGTCGACTGCTGCTGTGAAACTGCAGATTTCTGTGGTAAATGCATGTACCATGTATGAGCGAGTACTCTGATTTATTCCGAGTACGATTTTATTTGAAAAATCCAAACGAGTATTCCAATATTCGGCATAATTGTTTCACCCCTTATACTAAGGCATGTGTACTGAACATATGTAATAGATTTTCCTGGCGTTTGGAAAGTATGTCAATCTGTTCGTGGCATACGCAGTTCCGTAAGGATCCATCTGATCCAGCCATGCGACAGGCGTGTAGTGCAGATTCAAGTGACTACGGACCTTGGCAAGAAGCCGCTGCGGGCAGCCATAGATAAATTCTTGCCAACTTGGGAGACTGCCACTGATGATTTGGCATTGCTGCTTCGCGTCCGGGAAATTGACTTCTTTGCTGCTGACCATTTTGAGTACGGAAGATGTTTGTGGGCACGCACTTGCCAGTGCTTGATCTGCAGGTACAGTCCAAAGCAAGCCATCAACAAAGCCAGCGATCAACAGTCTAACACACCACTCCGAACGCGCACCACTGGCCTACAACAGAATCAATTTAGATCCCCCCTCCTCTAGCCTCTTTTCCTGACCCGGGCCATGAAACTACAGTACGTTTCAAATTACATCCCTCAGTCGTACTTGAGAAATGTGTTGTTAAGGTAGCAGCCTGGTCGTAAATTTCATATGGCATTCAATTGACCGTAACGTTGGTGTCTCTCAATGGATTTAAGGTGGCAGGGGCGGTACAACTTTTTTGGGAAAATTTTGACTGCATTTTTGAGTTTATCGGCAAGGCAGAGATGAAATTTGAAAATGTTTTCTTGTGAATCTCTGGAGAATAGCCTTCTCTAGCTTCCTGTAGTTTTATTTTTACTTTTGGACAAAATTAGAAAATGTTTTATGAAAGGTTCCGGTTATTTTTTCACGGACCTTTCATAAAACTTTTTCAAATTTTGTCCAAAAGTAAAAAATAAAACTATAGGAGGCTAGAGAAGGCTCTTCTCCAGAGATTCACCAGAAAACATTTTCAAATTTCATCTCCACCTTGCCGATAAACTCAAAAATGCAGTCAAAATGTGATCAAAATGACCCCTAAAAAGTTGTACCGCCCCAGCCACCTTAAGTGAAATTTGCACCACACACCCCTGCCACTATGCTGGCCCTCTCGACATGATTTAAAAGTTCTTGCGCCTCACAGACAGGCTTTACAGGCCGGAAAACTCAAAATTCCGGCATAGTGCCCCGATGTGTGAGCCACCCAAGAGAAAACAATTTTTTCCACATTTTCTAGCCAATTCTGCCCGTGCACGGGATCCAAACCTAAAAAACGTCCAGAAGCAGCCATGGGTGGTGGGATACAGTAAGATCGGGCGCCGAAGAACACCTCGCCGAAGAACACCCAGGCTGGAAAACCGGCAAAATTTAAGAACAGTCCAGGCTAGAATTATCAGATTTAAGAACACTAGATCTACATTGTACGTAGATCTACATTGTACATGTATGGGAGGTGAGTACATGTCATGTACACGTGTAAACAGTAACTGCTACATGTACAGTCATTCCCATTTACGACACCCAATAGTTTAGAAGTACTACATTGCACTACATGTGTCATGTACATGTACATGACAAACGTCATGACGTCACTCGACTCGCCGCGCGCGTGTGCCGTGTGAATAAGAACGGTCTGGCTAGAATCAAAAATTTAAGAACTTTCCTAGGCTGCGCTCGAGCCCCTGCGTTCTTCGGCGCCCGATCTTACTGTAGGGCCCTTCAACGTGGCCCTGGGATCTGTCACAACGGCAGGAGTGGGCGTTCTGTCACAGACTCCCACAAACCCAAGTCAATTTTTGATTTTTTTTAGGTTCAGGGCGTGCTATGAGGTCGTACCTTTGATACAACATGCAGTGCTGGGACCTCCACAGCAAGCCATTTCCACAGCGCTGCAAAGGAAATCCAGGATACCCTCAAAATCGGCAAAGACTACCACTCACGTTTCTCTTTACAAGGCGTGGGCCATCCCCTGGACTATCAAAATGGGTGCCTTATTATTATTTTTCTGTTTCTGCTTTAATGACAATCCATTGCACGCCTGAAAAATAGTACCTAGTTTATTAGGCGGGTTACAGAACTGTCGTTCGCTGGCTTACTTGTAGTTTTGAGAACGCTTCGCTCTTCATTGAGATATTTATCATTCTCTCTTTTTCTCCTTATCTTCTCTCCAACCCTCCCTGTAACATAAAACATATTCGCTGCCTTGTCATTGAGCATTTGTTCTCGTTTGGATTAGTGAATTGGCGGTACGGTGATGAAATGGCTCGTTAGCTACCTTACAAACCGGACACAACAAGTCCGCATTGGTAGCGAACTGAGCAACATCACAGTATGCACAAGTGGAGTACCCCAGGGATCTGTATTGGGGCCCATCTTGTTCAATATATACACCCGAGCGGTAGCTGCAGTAGCTCACCCGACCCCTAGCATACAATTTGCTGACGATATTGCACTGTACCAAAGTGGTTCCAACACGGCAACTATTTCACTGGGACTCTCGTCATCCGTCACTGCCCTGGCCGACTTGCTCGAAAACCGCGGCCTGATATTGAATGAACGCAAAAGTCAAGTTCTGTCCATCTGTGGGAGGGATGCTCAAACCAGTATCGCTGTAAATTGCCATCAGACCCGCTTACCTGCTTGTACTGCGGCCAAGTACTTGGGTTTAACCATCACCGAGCAACGGACCTGGGACCATCATATCCACGATGTTACAGCGAAGGTGAACAGGAAAGTCGGAGCATTGTGGCGAGCCCGGCGATCCCTTTCCCAGAAGGCCAGGGTCCAATACCTAAAATCCGTTGTGATGCCCGACCTATTATATGGAAGTGTGGCCTATAGCACGTCCCTCTCAGCTTTCGCTCTAGGGAAACTCCAACGTCTTCAGAACCGTGCCATCCGCGCTGTGTTCAGCCTACCACCCACATCTTCGGTAAGCCACCAAAGGGAGAGCATACCCTCCGGAAAATCGAGGAAACACAACACTACCGACTCCTCGATCTCATCTGGCGCGGCCTGAACGGCCAATGTAGTACAGCGCTTTCAAAGCAGCTGACGCCCGCAACCACGGCCCCAACTCGACATCAAGCCAACGCCGGGCTCATTCTCCCGCTGGCCAGGACGAATACAGGCCGATTTCGCAGCAGCCGTGTACCCGTACACTCTCAGGCCATAAACGTTTTTAAAAGAAGAGAAACAGTGACATGCACCCCCCCCCCCCCCACACACACACACGGACAGTATGTATAGTCATAACGAACGGTCTTTTCCTGTTAGCTCTGTTTGTCCAATACATGAGATAAAACGTCTTTCTTGTTCTTTTTCCTTCTCCATGTAGCTGCTTCCAGCATGGTAAACGACAGTACCATGGCCTTTTCCGATTTTCATTGTACTTATTTATTTTGTAGTACCTCCCGGGATCAGTATTTTCCACTTGAAATAACATCCACCCCAATGCCTCATTCTTAGCATTCTTTTATTCGCTTCCATGTAATTGGGCTTATTGCCCGTTTGGTATTGCGAATTCAAATAAAAAACAACAACAATACAAATAAAGTATACAAACAACAAACAAACACTACTGCCTAGTACTGAATCCTACCTGACTTCTTGACACGACTCAAACTTGCCAAAGTCACTAAATCAACGTCAACTACAATAATCAAGCCACATATCTGCAACGTCACGAGGGTGCTGGCAAACGTCCTGCTGCACGGCCGTGTAGCCCAATACGTGGCTAAAAACGTGATTTTTTGGACTTTTTTTTGGACTTGGAGCAAAATTCTGCACACTTTCGCGTGTTTCCATGATACGACAAGTTGCGCACGGTCTGCTCACATTCAAATACAGTGCTGCCAACAAATGACAGCGTGCAACAAAAAAACTTTCCTTGCAAGGGCACATATTCGGCCATAACTCTTGAACGGCTGGTCAGATCGAGACAAGATTTTCAGAGATTTTGCAGCTATTCATGCTCGTTCAACTGATGTAGCACTCGATATGAATTTACAAATTCCATTTTTCAGGGATTTTACGACCAGGCTGCCCCCTTAAAGCAATTTGTTTTATAAGTATTTGCGATGTTAAACGCATGTGTTCAAGTGGTTACTTGGTCCGAAGATGCAGTAAAACCTGGTTTAAGCGACCACCCCGCGATGCAAGCAAAAGCGGTCATTAAGTCCAGGTGGTCTTTAGAACCAGGTCCCACAGTTTCTGTGTAGAACTGACCGTGCATGGAAAACGGTCGTTAAGAGCAGGTGGTCGCTTAAACCCGGTGGTCGCTTACACTAGGTTTCACTGTATTGTTGTTGTTGTTGTCAAATCTCCCACCATTTTGCTTGTTTCAATTCCGGAACCATCTATCCTTAGCTAAGAAGGCCGCTGTAGACACGTTGGACAAGTAAACCAAGCTGTTGATCATTTCCAGGCACCCTAGTACAGATCAATAAGGTGACGACCTGGGCGAGGATGTTGTTGTGGTGATGTGCACTGATCTCGCTGATGATAGCTGCATCGATATCAGTCTGGGGCTCATATATTGAAAGTGTCACAAGAGAGCAATCAGGATCCCCACTTTGTTGTGATGCTCGGGTTGGTTCACACCATCGAGGTTAATATTAATGGTTACAGTTCGCATGTCACTTAAGGAAGGATCCATGGGCTTAACACATGTGTCAACGAAACTGATCCAGGCATAAGAGCCAACAAAAGGCATTTCATTATTGTTAGAACGTGTGGCAGGAAGAACAACTACGCAAGCGCAGCACATTTTCCCACAAGCATCAGCAATTTTTTCTTGTCTAGAGCCAGATCAAAACAGTCAGAAATATCAATATTGGCGTGCTTTTATATCATTTTTATTTTTGTCAATTTCTATCCTACGAAGTACTGGTTGTGATTTCGGCGATGTTTATCGCAACCTCCAGTGTGGAAGCAAACCCCTTCCTAAAAAAATTCTATCCTGTCGAATATATCGCAAGGAAACATGTGAATATTGAACACTTTGGGGCACCCTGCGTATTAGTTAGTTCGTGGAATGTGTGATGCTTACAGGGAATGGCTGTGCCCTACCAGCTAACACGCTTTAGGTCGTTAGGGGTCTATTGGGAATGCCCAAGTAAAATAATAAAATACAATACAATACAGGTCTTTAAAGTAAGGTTATCACACCAATGGTCACTTACCGAAGTGTGTTTTGACGCACACGTGGTTGGCCAACGTTCCTCGGCAGAAAGCATCAGGACACACGTTCATGTAAGCCGGTCTCCACTCATTGCATGGCTGACTACAGAGTGACGTGACTGAACAGAGAGCATTGAACAAAAAAAATCACGGTTCGTGTCAGACTTGGCTAGATTCCGACTTTTCCGCATCCGTAGGAACGCCACCATCCTTCAAGGATCATGGCGCAGATGCAGCTCCTAAAGCTGTGGGAGGTGAGTATATCAGCTCACCAGCAAGTGGTCAAAGACCGAATATCCCATTCACTGCATCCATGTTTTCCTTGTGCCAGGCCACGAAGAAGAAAGACACCAGACACCGTTTTTCCAGAGTAAAAGCCGCACTGGAGTAAAAACAGCACCAAGATTTTTACGTAACAAGAAAGTAAGCAGGAGCACTCGGCCCCTGAAAAGGCTGCGTCCGCTTCAACAGCACCACCGTTTTGCTCTGCGCCCGACCATGTACATGTACATGCCCCACAGCAGCAGCAAGAGGTTCCATCAGATTACTGAAAATGTTTTTTAAAATATTTAATTGTAATTCTATGCTGGTGGTGAAGTGGACGCAGAATTACCAAGACTTTGTCACATACCATGCATTTCATGGTTCAGTTGACCATAGTAGTATAAGCCGCATGCATCAACTTTCTGTTCACACAGTGCGGTGTATGCTCCGGAAAGTACGATGCCAGTTTTCCTGGGGCCCGAAATTGCCGTGTTTCGAGGCACCGTACAGTTCTGGAATTTTGCTCAGCTTCATTTTTGGCTGGAGTCTGTTCCACATCCTCTCTACATCCCTCGTTCTTAGCACTCCTACGTTTATAGTGCTTCCCATCTCAGTAGAAAGATGGTACAAATGGGCTAGTATGTAGAAAGTAAAGAAAGAACATGATTGTTTTCCACTCATGTAAAAAAGAGAAGAAACACATGAGAACGAGTTATGCAGCAACTATCCCCTCTTCGGTCCTACGTAACCATGAACCTTCCAAGTTGGAAGGCTGTTGGCTTGCGCACTGGAGATGTGTTAGAGCTAGGTCTTGGGGCGCTGAATGTCTCAGTAGCCTGTCAGTTTTGTGCCCTATTATCGCACTTTCTGACCGTTTATCATCTTGTTACAATCGTGGATAGTTGCTGCATAACTCGTTCTCATGTGTTTCTTCTCTTTTTTTACATTTATTGCTGGCTCAGTATCCGAGTTTAAACCTTCCGCTATTCGATATTCAGTCAACTTAATAGCAGCTGGGTGCAAACAACCATTGCACATCCAGGATGTGGTGATTAGCATTGAAAATTTCAAATGTTACACAATGGTTTTGTGCAAGTTGAGAGTAGAGACATCACTCGAAGTACCCAGTCCCAATTACCTGTTCATTATTCAGGGGCGTAGGAGGGGTTTTGGAAGTGGTACGACCGAAGGTCGGCGCGGCCAAAGGCCGTGTTGGAGAGGGGTCAGGGGGCCGTCCCCCGGGAAATATTTGTAAAAAAGACACAAAACCCTGATTTCTGGGACTGTGCAGCGTGCAGTCGAGTCGAGTACAGGACTCAGTATGATTGCAGATGCATTGCAGATCTACGAGTACGAGTCTAGAAAAAAGTTCACAGTCTGATGCGCATACGCATCGATGGATCCTGATTTTTTTATTACGATTTTGCACGTTGCGGACGGACAACACTTTTCGAAAAGTAATACGGCCATAGTCGTACCAGTTGTAGCCGGTGCTACGCCCCTGTGTATTCTTTCGGGAGGTAAGTCATCTAGCATTGTCCTCCATTCTTCAGGGCAGAGTGAAGCTGTGACATACCTAGAAGACACCTAGAAAAGCTGTTTCTTTCAGCAGTCCACTGACCCCACAATGAGAAACTTGCAGATTATTCCAACACCTTTATGAGCACGGGGACCCTGACTTTTTTCAGCCTGCGTTGTCAGCCGTGTTCGACGTCATCATTTTGAAGCACAAGCCTTCACGGAACACCTAGAGTGTGTTCGGTTGATATGATCTAGAACAGGATCGAACAGCTGGTGCATATGGAGCAGCCTCCTGTCAACCAAACGGTACTCCAGAAAAAGAGCACATTTTTTTGTGAAAAATGTGCCAAACTTGGTGCATTCTTCAAAATGTGTATGGGTCACAATAGTCACTTTGTACGGTACAGCGAGTCCAACCCACAAGCATATGCACTTGATCATTTGGCACGACCATCGATATTCCCCCCAGGTTTATACTGTGAAAAGGTGAAAGCTCGGTCTTCTCCAGCCTCGAGACCAGAGCAAGCAGAAGATTTTCTGGCTGACCTAGAACAGGTGCAATCCCAAACAAACGCGCTGTTCTGGCAGAGGAAAAAACTTACTATTTCCACCGAGTAGAAAGTCCCTCTCCAGTATCCAATTCAAGTTATACGTGAACTGCTTGTTGCCGTAGTACAGGCCCTTGCACAGCAGATGATCCTGCACCAGTGGGTTATCACTCAGTTCGATGTATCTGGGAAGTGAAAAAACCCGAGAATGATCCTAGAGTTCTATACTTCAGCGGTCTACAGAGGTTTCCTCGTGACTATCATCAGTTGAACATCGTCACATGGTAAGAACCAATAAAACATCCAGTTATGTAGGTGACCAGTTATATAAGTAGAATTATATCTCAAATAGTAGCTTGCGGTTACACATAGCGTCAAATAATACAGAATCACCATTCCTTGTGAATACACACAGCTGCCACATTCATCTACCGCTGCCATTTTCATGTTCACTGCATAAGCTCATACTTCTGATATAAATGATGCTACGATAAAACGCTCTGGAATTTCATGTTTTTCATTTTTATAATTGTTTTATACATGATTATGAGTGCAAAATTAATCTTAGGGCATGTTCGTTTGGTAGGATCGGGATCCCGATCCACCGGATCCACTGGATTCGCACCCTTTCGATTGGTCGAATCTGGATCCGGATCCTTCGGATTTGGATCCGATCAACCCACCTCGGGGAGCAGGGTTGCCCGGATCCATCGGATCCAAATGTGACCTTTGTGCGTATATGGCGGGTGAAAACCATTTTTGTACACATTGTGATACGCGCACGTGGATGGAGATAGAGCTTGTTGACTTTTTGTACGACGGAGGCGATGAATACGACGGTCATCCTTTTGGGTGATTTGTGAGCGCCATTGTCAACATAGCAACAGTCAAGGTCCAAAATAAGGTGTTCAGTTGAATCTGAAGGATCCGATGGATCTGAGATCTGGATCCTGATCCCGATCCTTACCAATCGAACATGCCCCAATTCATCGCTATTTCAAACCCAACAAGTTCACGATTCACTAGATACCACATACAACAAAATGGCCAGAGGCCGAAAATCCCATTTGCTCGATCCATGTTCATCAAGGGAATGCTAACTGCAAGAGCACTCCTCTTCTCCCCAATGATAACATGGAAAAACGGTACTTACGCATTTGAAGGAAGGCTTTGGAACGTGTTTGGAATAATCCTCTTTAGCAGATTACTATCCAAATTCCTGGGATGAGAAACATTGATACACATGCCGAAATCACATTGAGCTTTAATTTATCCTTCGTTCTCCATTCGAGTCCATTCTGGCTTATCTAAGAACTTTTCAAGAAGATTTCAACCCGTGTCTATATGATAGGCGCAACTTTTTACCGTAAGTTGGATAACTGTTGGATTATGATCCCGAGATGTGTTCAAACCAGTTGTCAGGCGGAGATATGTTGTGGTGCTCAGAGCAATGCACTCCAACAAATGGTTCAACATGACGTATGATTATTGTACCTTATTATCCATATCCGCATTTCACAATCCGAGTTAAAGTTTGGACTGTCTTTAAATTCACGTAATGAAATCCAAAAGAAGTAGTAAACGGTTGACAGTAAAGATGTTCTGCGATATGTGAAACGTAAAGAAATCACGTAGAGAGCAGGTGTCTGGGTTAGAGTCCACGGCTTCGCGTATTTGGGGTCCAGATTTCTACGCGTAGATGAGGTTCTCTACGTTGTGGCGCACGCAAAGAAAATGCATACGGATCTGCTGGGTATCATTCGAGTGCAGGCAGAAAAATGTCAAATATGGAAAGGGAAAATTCCCAGTACACATTCCACGTGCCTTCTCTACGTGGACCGTAGAGCAGAACAGGATTTCCTTACGTTATTACGGGAACGCCAAGAGAGTTCGCTGGATTCTTTGCATCGCATTCCCGAACCGTAGAGCAGAAACTCACTATTTCCCTGAACGTTTACCTCAATCTTGGTCTTGTTTTTCATGGTAAGATTCTCTGAAAATGACGTTCATATCCGTAAAACGTATCTCCCTGCCATCATGGCAAAGTGGGGAAAACATTCCTGTTATCGGTATTGCATCCATGGTAAACTAATGAAGTCGTTTCCAAGTACTTACAAGGTACGCAGCTTCGTATTCTTAGCAAAAGCACCTTGAGTGATGTAGCTTATTTTGTTGGTTGAGAAGTCGCTGCATGCAACGCAACACCAAATTGCAACGACAATAAATTAACCATCTTAGCAAATAAAATTAATGCAATAAAAACTGCTTTAATCCAGTCCTGCGTCCTTCCCCTATAGAAAATGTACAAAAATTCTTTCCAAACCGCCATGGACACCGTCTAAAAAGTAAGAAATTAACGAAATGTGCTAGCCGAAATTAAAATTTCACATAAATCCTCACAATACACACAACACTTGAAGATCTTAGTTTTAACCTAAAATACAGCTTTCAACACTTGTTTAGTCTGACACTTGTACTGCGCCAACATGTATACATAGGAAAGAGGATCACGAGGGGAAAGATCTTTTCGCTTTTCATCCTGTGTGGTTGCTCAGCATTTTAGTCCAATTCATTTTGCGATCCCTGCACATCTAGACATGGTTCTTATCATAGCAGGGTTGATACGCAAACAAATCTTCAGCCACATCTATTTTTAGGACAAAAATGGCCAGGCCGAAAACAACTATGTGCTGAAAATAGTTTTTACTTGAAGTGATGTCTTACGATCGTGGGTAGGAGGTCATTTTGGAGATGAGCATGACACACATCTGTGGGTATGACGTCACTTCGAAGGAGAATATGACCTAAAGGTGAGGGCATGATGTTATTTTAGAATGTTTGCACATATCAATTGACACATACGTGGGTGTCTGAAGAGAGTGCACAGAAGTCAGTGACTTACATCCTTTCGACGTTGACCAGAGGATCAAGCACACCGTCCACAAGACCAAGAATGTTGTTGTCTTCAAGATCCCTATGGAACAACCACAGACATGGAACAAAACAGATAGGAAATGGACGAGCCGAGACAAGGGAAAAGAGAGAGAGAGAGAGAGAGAGAGAGGGAGAGAGAGAGAGACAGAGAGAGACAGAGAGACAGAGAGAGAGAGAGAGACAGAGAGACAGACAGAGAGACAGAGACGCAGAGAGACAGACATAGACAGAGAGACATAAACGGACATAGACAGAGAGACATAGACAGAGAGAGACAGAGAGAGAGAGACAGAGAGAGACAGAGACAGACAGAGAGAGACAGAGAGACACGGAGAGAGAGAGAGAGAGAGAGAGAGAGAGAGAGAGAGAGAGAGACAGAGAGAGAGAGAGAGAGAGACAGAGAGAGACAGAGACAGAGAGATAGAGAGAAAGAGAGAGAAAGAGAGAGAGAGAGACACACACACACACACACACAGAGAACGAGAATGAGAGAGAGAGAAAGAGAGAAAGAGAGAGAGAGAGAGAGAGAGAGAGATAGAGACAGCGACAGAGACACACAGAGGGACAGAGAGAGACACAGAGAGAGACGCAGAGAGAGAGATACGGGGAAGAGAGATAGCCACAGGATAGGGAAGAAAGAGAGAAATTAATACAGTACATTGCCATCTTGGCACTCAGCATGTTTGATTACATGGGCTGAGCCCAGGCCAAGGAATCCTCTAAGGACAGCAATAACGTCCCAAAGACCGTTTGGAGAGTGTTGCAAATATATTAATTTTCTGTTTCCTGATGACCGCTTAGTGCGTGAAAAATCTCAGAGAAATAACGTCCATGTGAATACAAAACTGGATCTTGTCTGTACTCGTGATCTCCATCACAAAACTCTGGAAACATCATGTATGCGCCCATCATTGTTTACATGCACTTGCAGCATCAATAGCACCAAATCGAAAAGTCGTAGTTCTGGCAGGTGAATTGGAAATTTTGCGATCAATTCGGAACCGGTGCAATAGGCTATCGTTGAACACTAATGAATTCAATCACGCACCAACACGGACTGTGGAAACTACCATAAGACGTATATCCTTTGGGTTTTGGAAAAGTATGTAGTATCCGCTGTAATTCTTAATAACGACAATATCTGTAACGACACCTGCAGCCCCACAATTGGGATACATGGACAGTATGTGTAGATGCTCGAAATCGTTTAGTGCACACAGAAATGCCCATGTCGTTGGGTAGTGCCACCAAATCCCCTTGACTACTCTTCCTAGTGTACGACTTGAACATGGAAGGGAAAGCAAAATGATTACACATATGGACGCTATGGCTTGTAACAACTTTGCCCGCAACGCCCACTTACAGATGGCGCAGATTCACCAAGCCCTGGAATGAGTTTGGAAGCAGGAATCGCAAGCCGTTTCTCCGCAGCGAACTGTAGAGAGAGACAGAAACGCAGAAGCAGAGGCAGAGACACACAGATGGACAGACAGATAGGTACAGACGATGCGATGCGACGATGCCTTGCTGATTTGGCGTGAAGTACAATGCAGGTGAGTACGTCACCATGGTAATCGCGCGGTTTGGTAAAACTTGTACAGATTTATAGGCAACTTAACTCTTGAAAAGCGGTAATCACAAAAGCTTTTTTGCGATGGGACATGCAATGCAACTGCCGCAAAACCAGGAAATCCCAAAATCGCATCCATCTCGCAGCTCACGCAACTGGGCCATCGCAGAAGTTGAGCTTTGCTCAACTTTTGCGATGCGACAAGCGATTTGGCGTACAATTTTGACCTTTTCTACAGCAAAGTTGTACAAAGGTTCAAGAGTTGCCTGTAAATTTGTACTTCCTCCGCGTCATTAAAATTGTCGCTTCTCAGAGGAATTTTTCAATTTTATTCTGTCCACTAGAAAGGCAAAGAAATCAGCTAGAAATTGAAGCAGAGCATTATCGACGGAACAAGCTTTAGTTTTGTGGCCCCCTGCTTCGCTGCATCTGCAGCTAAGGTCGACGTCTTCATCAGATTTTGGGGCAGACCCTTCAGCACTCAACAAGACGCTGAACAAGACAGGCGTTCATGAAACTTCGTTTGCAAGCGATCCATGCCTCCAGGTGGCAGGCGATGACGGCAAAGTGGCATTTTTTTCAAGTACACTTTAACGACCTTCCAGCGGCATAGAGTGAGCAGTTCCGTACCTTCTTTCCTTGTAAACACCTAAAAACGCTTTTTTTTTCTTTATTTGCTTATCGTTTTCCTGTGCACAGCAGAAAGGTTTCAAACACGAAATGAAAACGCTTTTCAATCGTTGTCGTGTCGTGTAAACGAGGGCTTTAGTATACACTATATATAAATTTGCCTTCAAAATGTTAGATTTGCGCCATGCTGCAGCTATTTACACTTTGCTTTGTGAATATATAATATAAACCAATACTGATCCAGATTTCTCATTACTGTTTTCTGATAATTGCTTAGTGCATGAAACTCGGAGTAAAAACACTTTCTCTGTCCTCCTATTACATGTACTTGTTTAAATTTGTCTTCATCATTATTTTTTTGTGAAAACTGTGGTAATACGCGCAATGAGCAGGCAGATGTTGCCTGTGCTTATGGTGAGTTAAAGTGAAGCTAAACAACAACAAGAACAACAGCAATTTCAAATTTGGACTTCACTGAGAATTTCGAAAGTTTTAAAAAGAGCAGCACGTGGCATGTGGCCTCTAATTTCCAAGAACAACAGCAATTCGATAAAGCTGGTGAATGTGTACTTCGAAGTATCACAATAGAAATGGTCTGACGATATTCAGAAATGCATTGTTGTTACACATCCCAGCGTATGGCCTAAATTTACATAAAAACAACAACGACTTACAGGGAGACAGTGTGGGTTTTGTCGTTGTCAGGAATCGACGGGACTTGCGTCATCCCGGGAGAATTGCAGGCGTAGTGCAGCTCGACGTCGCCGTTTGTTGTTATCAGGAGCTGGCGGCTGCATGGAAGAGTGGATCCGCTTGCCACTGCTAGGCAAAACATCACCACCCCAAGCATGGCAGCTATTTTGGGACGAAAACTCCCTTGGCGTAATCCTTCATGAACAAAAGGCAAGCAACGAACATCGCTGGTGTCAGTGAAACTGGAGAAAAACACTTTTGGAAGAAATCGAGAGATTTTTCTTTGCTACATAATTATTATATGCCTAAAATGGACAAGCGGGTAAACTACTAGTAGGTGATTTACAGACAGAAAAACAGATAGGTCGGCCAGAATCTGCCATGCGTAATTGTTTTAAATTAATACAGCACTGCTATGTACAGTGGAAGAATAATGACCTGTACTTCATCATGCAAGATCACCGCTTTGGCCGAGTAGTTGTAGGCTTGCCTGCGTACTCACAGCTCGGGGTAGGGTAACATGGATGCAGGTGCTAAAACGAGGTTGGCCCCCTTGTCCGGCATTGGTTGTGAGAGCTATCACCTCTACTTGGCCGTAAGGCGCTGCATCAGCCACCCTGGTATCGCAGGCATGGTGGTGGCCTGGTAAGAGCGAAACTTCCTAAGCTGGTTGAGTTTCTCTACGCAATTGTATAGCCGGTTGTTGTAACACGGAAGTGCGAACTTTACGTACTTCCATTACTTCATCATGGAGGCGAACAGCCTCTTCCATGAGCGTAATTGTGAATGAATATTTTTCCCAGTTGTCTTCATCATCGAGGTTGCTGTTTTTACACCCAAAAAACTTGTTTGTCTAGCTATGCTTATGCAATCAACGGAATTCCGCCACCTTGCAGTTGATTTTCCCCATTTCTCTCCTCATCAATCCCTACTTCTCTTTGTACATACATCAACATCTACTGTTCTTTCAATCAAATGAACCCCTCGATAGGCACATTGCCTTTGGGTCATTTCATAATAATAATAATAATAATAATAATAATAATAATAATAATAATAATGTAAAATAGAAAAGGACATATGGATACGAGTTTAGAGTAACTCTCCATCACTGTAACATGATACTATATACAGTCAGAAAGTGCAATAACTAGGCACAAAACTGACAGAGTACGGAGACATTCGACGTCCTGACACCTAACTTTAACACATCTCCGTAGCGCTAACCGACAGCCTTCCA